>NC_091284.1:320543131-320847774 GCF_032444005.1 Ranitomeya imitator
CCTCGCGTCGGCAGAGCATTGAGGTAAATAACTGTTTTTGTTTCTAATGAATTTTTTTTTGCCATGTCTATCTATCTCTTACATCTATCTATATATGTATTCAGCGTCTCCCACTCCCATACTACCTCCTCATCCCACCCTCTCTCTGTTGGAGTCCCCCAAGGCTCTGTTCTAGGACCCCTACTCTTCTCAATCTATACACTTGGCCTGGGACAACTCATAAAGTCCCATGGATTCCAGTACCACCCCTATGCTGATGACACTCAGATCTACCTCTCTGGCCCAGACGTCACCGCTCTGCTGTCCAGAATCCCAGAGTGCCTATCAGCCATATCCTCCTTCTTCTCCTCTCGCTTCCTCAAACTCAATGTGGACAAATCTGAACTCATCATCTTTCCTCCATCCCACAAATCTTCCTTACCTGACCTATCTATCGCAGTCAATGACATCATGCTTTCCCCCGTACCCGAAGTCCGCTGCCTCGGAGTAACCTTCGACTCTGCCCTGTCCTTCAAACCACACATCCAAGCTCTTTCCACCTCCTGTCGCCTCCAGCTCAAAAATATCTCCAGGATCCGTCCTTTCCTCAACCCCCAATCTACTAAAATGCTTGTGCACGCCCTCATCATCTCCCGCCTTGACTACTGCAACATCCTTTTCTGTGGCCTCCCTGCTAACACCCTTGCACCTCTCCAGTCCATCCTTAACTCTGCTGCCCGACTAATCCATCTCTCTCCTCGCTACTCCTCCGCTTCCCCCCTCTGCAAATCTCTTCACTGGCTCCCATTCACTCAGCGTATCCAGTTCAAATTACTAATACTGACCTACAAAGCCATCCACAACCGGTCTCCTCCATATATCTCTGAACTAATCTCCCGATATCTTCCCTCACGTGATCTCCGGTCCTCCCAAGACCTCCTTCTCTCCTCCACACTTATTCGCTCCTTATCCAATCACCTCCAAGACTTCTCCCGAATATCCCCCACCCTTTGGAACTCTCTGCCCCAACACGTCCGACTATCAACCACAGTCGGATCCTTCAGACGGAACCTGAAAACTCATCTCTTCAGGAAAGCCTACAGCCTGCACTGACACCGTTGCCGCCTCATCACTATCGAAGCTACCGCCTCACCAACACCGGAGCTCCTGCAACCTTCAACCTACTGTCTCCTTCCCCATAATCCTGTAGAATGTAAGCCCGCAAGGGCAGGGTCCTCGCCCCTCTGTATCAGTCCGTCATTGTTTGTTTACTGTATGTGATATCTGTAACTTGTATGTAACCCCATCTCATGTACAGCACCATGGAATCAATGGTGCTATATAAATAAATAATAATAATCTATCTATATATATATTTTATAACACATACAAACTGATCATTACAGACATCACACAACATATACAAACTGATCATTATAGACAACACACTGCACACAACACATAAGCCTACATGCAAGCACATTATTTATTTTTTTTTCTTAAAGTCTTCTGATTCTCGTACTCGATCCAGAGGTCCTCAGAGCGGCTCCCAGGGTCGTCGGCCTGAGAGTCAGGGCGGTCGTCATCGTGTAAGCACCTTTTTTTAAAAACTTTATGTTGTTTTGAGTCTAATGTCGAGCTTTTTGTGTCTTTTTTAATAGGCTTCACAGGGTGCTCCTGAGTCGGACATTGAGGAGGCGGGCTAAATATCGACCTCCTCATCGATCTGATCCGAGAGAGGGAGCTGCTGTGGAACATGGGCGACCGCCGCCATTCTGATGTAGTTATGACACGTAGGCTCTGGGAGCAAGTGTGCCAACAGCTTGTAGACAACTGGGAGGACCTCGATGTTCAGGCCCAATTTGTTCTTTCACTTTTCAGGCGAGAGGGTTGTCAAGCGGTGGTGGTCAATCAGGGATCTATTCAAGAACGAGTTCAACAAAGAGATGCAGGCCCCAAGTGGATCTGGTGGACGCAGGAGCAAGTGTAAATATGCAAGGGACCTGACGTTTCTCCGATCAATGATGGTGAGCCGAAGGTAAAAATTACCCACCCCATTTAATAACAAATGTTTACATGTCTAACCCTTTTTTTTGGGTTTCAGCCAGGGCTATGCAATATCAAAATATTATATATTTTTTTCTCTTTGTTCCACAGCACCGACGGCAGCACTTGGGAGCCTGCAGAGTTGAACCCTTCTGGGGTGATCCCTCAGGAGTCCGCCACTGAGGGACACTTCGACAGTCGCGGCACCTCTGCCCCTTCCCTCACATCTGATCCCTCGGTCCCATCGACCAGCGCTGGAGCATCCTGGCCGCCTGCGTTGCATGAATCTGCTGGTGAGGCTATAGCTTTTCCTTTACCCCACCCCTCTGATGCTGCCACCTCTAGTACACCTTTGGCTTCAGGGCGGCAGCGCCAGAGGGGTCAGGTACAGAGCTATGCGCCCAAGTTCTTGCATCTGAATGCATCCTTCCAGATCTGTCTGAAACTTTTGTCGGAGCACATGGCCGCAGGTTTTAATTTGATAAACAAAAGTCTTCTGGAGTTGCATACACTTCTGCAACGGATGCATTCAGAGGCAAGTCAATCACCTAGCCACACTTTTTTCCAGTCGGTACTCAAGCGCATGGATAAGCTATCTCCTGATCAGCAGATGCAAGTAATGTAATCGTGCCAGTCTGCTCTAGCGCTTATTACCTCCCAAGTCACCACATCTGCCCCACTTCCCGCACCTGCCCCACTTCCAGCCACTGTCCCTCCAGCCACTACCAGCATCCTGCTCCGAACCAGCATCCTGCCCCATACCATTTCCCAACCACATCATCCACGCCACTCCCTGCCCACTACCACCAGTCTCCTTCAACACCTATCATTCCCCAAGCACAACCCTCTTCTCCACCCACCACCTCTTCTGCCTCCCATTTCATCCACTCCACCCCTCAAACCTTCCAAATTCCCAATACTACTCCTGGTTTAATGTCCACCCGTTCTCTTTCTTTCTCCACCCCTTCACCGCTACCTACTGATCCTTCAGCACCACCACATTCCTCTCTCCACACTCCCAAGTGTCCCAATCTGACAGCCCCTCCAGCAATATCTCCACCGCAAACTTTTTTAACTTATAATTTTTTTTCTTTGTTAACAAATTTGGTTAATAAAACGGTTTATTGTTTAAAAATTGTGTCTTTAATTTATTTATAAGGTTTAGAAGGTTAAATACGTTGGGTAAAACAAGGTTTAATAAGGTGGTTAAATACTTTGGGTACAACTCAAACAGGTACACTACTTTGGTAAAATAAGGTTAAATACGTTGGGTAAAACAAGGTTTCATAATAAACATGATGGCAAAAAGTTCTGGAAGGATGCAATATATAATTAATACAGTTAGGACCATATATATTTGGACAGAGACAACATTTTTCTAATTTTGGTTATCGACATTACCACAATGAATTTTTAACAAAACAATTCAGATGCAGTTGAAGTTCAGACTTTCATCTTTCATTTGAGGGTATCCACATTAAAATTGGATGAAGGGTTTAGAAGTTTCAGCTCCTTAACATGTGCCACCCTGTTTTTAAAGGGACCAAAAGTAATTGGACAATTGACTCCAGGGCTATTTCATGGACAGGTGTGAGCAATCCCTTTGTTACGTCTTTCTCAATTAAGCAGATAAAAGGCCTGGAGTTGATTTGAGGTGTGGTTCTTGCATTTGGAAGGTTTTGCTGTGAAGTAAACATGCGGTCAAAGGAGCTCTCCATGCAGGTGAAACAAGTCATCCTTACGCTGCGAAAACAGAGAAAACCCATCCGAGAAATTGCTACAATATTAGGAGTGGCGAAATCTACAGTTTAGTACATCCTGAGAAAGAAAGAAAGCACTGGTGAACTCATCAATGCAAAAAGACCTGGGCGCCCACAGAAGACAACATTGGTGGATAATCGCAGAATAATCTCCATGGTGAAGAGAAACCCCTTCACAACAGCCAACCAAGTGACCAACACTCTCCAGGAGGTAGGTGTATCAATATCCAAATCTACCATAAAGAGAAGACTGCATGAAAGTAAATACAGAGGGTTCACTGCACGGTGCAAGCCACTCATAAGCATCAAGAATAAAAAGGCTAGACTGGACTTTGCTAAAAAACACCTAAAAAAGCCAGCACAGTTCTGGAAGAACATTCTTTGGATAGATGAAACCATGATCAACCTCTACCAGAATGATGGAAAGCGAAAAGTATGGTGAAGGCGTGGTACAGCTCATGATCCAAAGCATACCACATCATCTGTAAAACACGGCGGAGGCAGTGTGATGGCTTGGGCATGCATGGCTGCCAGTGGCACTGGGGCACTAGTGTTTATTGATGATGTGACACAGGACAGAAGCAGCCGAATGAATTCTGAGGTTTTCAGAGCCATTCTGTGTGCTCAGATCCAGCCAAATGCAGCAAAACTGATCGGTCTCATTTCATACAGATGGACAATGACCCAAAACAAAAAGCCAAAGCAACCCAGGAGTTTATTAAAGCAAAGAAGTGGAATATTCTTGAATGGCCAAGTCAGTCACCTGATCTCAACCCAATTGAGCATGCATTTCACTTGTTAAAGACTAAACTTCAGACAGAAAGGCCCACAAACAAACAGCAACTGAAAACCAGCGCAGTGAAGGCCTGGCAGAGCATCAAAAAGGAGGAAAAACAGCGTCTGGTGATGTCCATGAGTTCAAGACTTCAGGCAGCCATTGCCAACATGGGTTTTCAACCAAGTACTAAAAATGAACATTTTATTTAAAATTATTGAATCTGTCCAATTACTTTTGGTCCCTTTAAAAACAGGGTGGCACATGTTAAGGAGCTGAAACTCCTAAACCCTTCATCCAATTTTAATGTGGATATCCTCAAATGAAAGCTGAAAGTCTGATCTTCAACTGCATCTGAATTGCTTTGTTTAAAATTCTTTGTGGTTATGTCTATAACCAAAATTAGAAAAATGTTGTCTATGTCCAAATATATATGGACCTAACTGTATATTGATATTGCATGGCCCTGACTGAAACCCCCCAAAAAAGGGTTAGACATGTAAACATTTGTTATTAAATGGGGTGGGTAATATTTACCTTTGGCTCACCATCATTGACCTGAGGAATGACATGGCCCTTGCATATTTATACTTGCTCCTGCATCCTCCAGATCCACTCGGGGCCCGCATCTCTTTGTTGAACTCCTTCTTGAAGCGGATAGATAGATATGGGATAGGAAATAGACAGATAAATAGACCTGGCAAAAAAAAAAAATTAAAAACAAAAGTTTATTTACCTCAGTGCGCTGCCGACGCGGGGGAGGGCTCCCAGAAGACATGGCTGATGGCTGGCAGAATCTGTGGCTGTCAGGCTCTGTTGCTGGCTGGTAAATGGATGAGTGAGGGCCTCACTGGCATTGTTTATATATGTTTCCTGGGAGCCGGACAATTGTTTCTGAGCATGCTCAGATTAAAAAATGGAATGCGGCACCAGTTCAGTCTTTCTCTGGATCCGGCGCCCATAGACTTACATTGCAGCAAAATGCCGTAAGCAACGGATCCAGTGTTTTCCGGTTTTTCGCCGCAGACAAAAAACGTTATTGTAGACTTTTTTTCCCAGATGCCGGAATTAAAATTTTCGCCGGATCCGGAAAAAAAACGGAACGGTGGGCCATGCAGCGCAATCCGGCGCTAATACAAGTCAATGGGAAAAACGGTTTCGTTTTTTTATTTCGCCTGTTCTGTTTTTTTTTTTTTTAAAAAGAGCCAGAATGGGCCAGAAGGAAAAAACCTGATGTGTGAAAGTAGCCTAAGGGTACCGTCACACAGTGGCATTTTGATCGCTACGACGGCACGATCCGTGACGCTCCAGCATCGTAACAATATCGCTCCAGCGTCGTAGACGCTGGAGCGATAATTTCATGACGTATGTGCGATGTAGAAACCGTTGGTTACTATGCGCACATCGTATACAATATCGTGCACACCTTTGTTACACCATGCGATCATGCCGCCACAGCGGGACACTAGACGACGAAAGAAAGTTTCAAACGATCTGCTACGACGTACGATTCTCAGCGGGGTCCCTGATCGCAGGAGCGTGTCAGACACAGCGAGATCGCTGGAACGTCACGGATATATCGCTGGAACGTCACGAATCGTGCCGTCGTAGCGATCAAAATGCCACTGTGTGACGGTACCCTAAGACAGAGATCACATCACAGCAGTGTTTCATTCAGACATCCTGAACACACATTCTTCTATTCAGACAGCCTGACAAGGCACTGAATGGAACAGAAAATGAACTTCCACCTCAGTCAGCCTGATCGCTTTAGTGCGTTGTTTGTTTCCTTATTCACGAAGTCCGTCCTTCATATCCTGGCAGTAGCCATTTTTAAAATCCTGACAAAGTGCACTAGATAAATCATACAACTCCTTTATTCTGTGTGTGGCAGCTTAACCCCTGATGAACCCCCGTCATTCCCTATGGGGGGGGGGGGGGGAAACGCGTCGGGCATTGTTTGGGGACTATGTGACAGATGCCAATTACATCTATCTGCATGAAACCGTCTGAGTCTCTGGTAGTAGCTGGATCCACACCATGGGAGACCTCAGCAAATAGATAAGTACACTGGTGGCAATTTTTTGTCTCTTTATCTATTTGCACCAACAGGACGATTGAGTCCTTTAAATCCTCATTATATGTACATTGGGGAGCTCTCCTTATATTGGTACCGAGTATTGGTTGTGGTTTCGTCCTTGCTACCTGAAAGATCTTTTTTGTCCATATCTTGTCGAGGTTAAGAGACTGTTGATTATTATATCATAGGTATCCTTGTGGACATATATTAATATTAATTTTGCTTTTTACATCTAGCACTGGTACATTATACAGTAAGACAAGATTGGACCTCATTCAATAGATAGAGGAGTGCATATAAAATATCTAATGTCTCATTGACTTGTATTTTTATATTTTTTTTGGACAAAATATATATCTTGCACTCTGTGTACCCGTATGTGGGTTTAGTCATTTGACTTTACATTACCTTGAGGGAGACATTGCTCTTTAGTCATTGTACTCTGTACTGCTCCCTCTGGTATATTGTTTAAGTACATTTAGATAATTAGTTTTTGGTTATTTATATTAATTTTTTTTGGTTATTTTTGCATTTTGTTTTGTTTTTTCTTACGGGTATCAGTGGTGTTTGTGGGACACTATCTTTTGTCTATCCCTAATTGTAGGGACTTTTAGGGACCCCAGGGTCAGCCGTCGTTGAGTGGGGGCACCTACCGTAGTAAATTAGGGTGTCTACCTCCACTATCAGGCAGTTGGTATTATAGGGATTGCATAGTAGGGCTCACCAGTCTTTTTCCTGATTGTACGTACTTTGTAGGGCATATAAGGGTGAGCCGTCGAGGAGTGGGGGCGCCTACCGCAGTAAAGTAGGGTGCCAACCTCCACTGCCAGGCAGAATTCATTGCAGTTTGACGTAGGGTCTCGTAGGTACATTCAATACTTTTTTACCTGATTTTTGGATATAGTCTTTTTATATTTGCTTTAATAAAAGTTACATTTTAGGGATTCTTGTTCTCTCTTTTGGTTTATACTAGATAAATCATACCTTTTTTCTAAATAAAAGTATTTAGAAAAAATGTTAATATTTAAATGTGTATTTACAGTATTTTATTACATTTCTTATATAACCTCTTTAAATATTTGCTTCCAACAGCTCACTGGGATATGTAATTCCCTGGACGCCAAGTTATTCTAATACTTGGTTTGGTGGGATGACAAAGCCATTTTTACAGAAACTTTCAAATTACATACCTCGTTTCTTGTCAATTTTAGCTGAGGTCTATAACAAAAAAAATCATTTTCTGGGTGAAATACAAGTTATCAGTCATAGAATTTTTGGGGACACTTACATTTTTTTATTAGGCCTATATTTTACATGAGAGACCAAAGGGAAATTATTGTATTTTTTGTTACTATAGACACAAGTTTTGCAAGAAATTTTTTTGCTAAAAAGTGTGTGCATCTTAGGGTATGTTTCCACGTTCAGGAAACGCTGCGTTTTTGACGCTGTGTTTTTCCGCAGCGTCAAAAACGTAGCGTCCAGATGTTACAGCATAGTGGAGGGGATTTAACCCCTTTCTGACATCGGACGTACTATCCCGTCGAGGTGGGGTGGGCCCCCATGACCATGGACGGGATAGTACGTCCAGCGCGATCGGTGGCGCTCACGGGGGGAGCGCCGCCGATCGCGGCCGGGTGTCAGCTGCCTATCGCATCTGACATCCGGCACTATGTGCCAGGAGCGGTCACGGACACATTAACCCCTGGCACACCGCGATCAAAGATGATCGCGATGTGCCGGCGGTGCAGGGAAGCATCGCGCAGGGAGGGGGCTCCCTGCGGGCTTCCCTGAGCCCCCCGCAGCAACGCGATGTGGTCGCGTTGCTGCGAGGGTCTTACCTCCCTCCCTGCCTGCTCGAGCCCCGAATCCAAGATGGCCGCGGATCCGGGTCCTGCAGGGAGGGAGGTGGCTTCACAGAGCCTGCTCAGAGCAGGCACTGTGAAGCAGCCTGCACTGCTCTCAGATCGGTGATCTGACAGAGTGCTCTGCAAACTGTCAGATCACCGATCTGTGATGTCCCCCCTGGGACAAAGTAAAAAAAAAATGTTTTCAAATGTGTAAAAAAAAAATTAAAAAAAATATTCCAAAATAATGAAAAAAAATATATATATTATTCCCATAAATACATTTATCTAAATAAAAAAAAAAAACAATAAAAGTACATATATTTAGTATCGCCGCGTCCGTAACGGCCCGACCTATAAAACTGGCCCACTAGTTAACCCCTTCAGTAAACACCGTAAGAAAAAAAAAAAAACGAGGCAAAAAACAACGCTTTATTATCATACCGCCGAACAAAAAGTGGAATAACACGCGATCAAAAAGACAGATATAAATAACCATGGTACCGCTGAAAACGTCATCTTGTCCCGCAAAAAACGAGCCACCATACAGCATCATCAGCAAAAAAATAAAAAAGTTATAGTCCTGAGAATAAAGCGATGCAAAAATAATTATTTTTTCTATGAAATAGTTTTTATCGTATAAAAGCGCCAAAACATAAAAAAATGATATAAATGAGGTGTCGCTGTAATCGTACTGACCCGAAGAATAAAACTGCTTTATCAATTTTACCAAATGCGGAACGGTATAAATGCCTCCCCCAAAAGAAATTCATGAATAGCTGGTTTTTGGTCATTCTGCCTCACAAAAATCGGAATAAAAAGCGATCAAAAAATGTCACGTGCCCGAAAATGTTACCAATAAAAATGTCAACTCGATCCGCAAAAAACAAGACCTCACATGACTATGTGGACCAAAATATGGAAAAATTATAGCTCTCAAAATGTGGTAACGCAAAAAATATTTTTTGCAATAAAAAGCGTCTTTCAGTGTGTGACGGCTGCCAATCATAAAAATCCGCTAAAAAACCGGCTATAAAAGTAAATCAAACCCCCCTTCATCACCCCCTTAGTTAGGGAAAAATTAAAAAAATGTATTTATTTCCATTTTCCCATTAGGGTTAGGGTTAGGGCTACAGTTTGGGTTGGGGCTAAAGTTAGGGTTGGGGTTGGGGCTAAAGTTACAGTTAGGGTTTAGATTACATTTACAGTTGGGAATAGGGTTGGGATTAGGGTTAGGGGTGTGTCAGGGTTAGAGGTGTGGTTAGGGTTACTGTTGGGATTAGGGTTAGGGGTGTGTTTAGATTAGGGTTTCAGTTATAATTGGGGGTTTCCACTGTTTAGGCACATCAGGGGCTCTCCAAACGCGACATGGCGTCCGATCTCAATTCCAGCCAATTCTGCGTTGAAAAAGTAAAACAGTGCTTTTTCCCTTCCGAGCTCTCCCGTGTGCCCAAACAGGGGTTTACCCCAACATATGGGGTATCAGCGTACTCAGGACAAATAGGACAACAACTTTTGGGGTCCAATTTCTCCTGTTACCCTTGGGAAAATACAAAACTGGGGGCTAAAAAATAATTTTTGTGGGAAAAAAAAGATTTCTTATTTTCACGGCTCTGCGTTATAAACTGTAGTGAAACACTTGGGGGTTCAAAGTTCTCACAACACATCTAGATTAGTTCCCTGGGGGGTCTAGTTTCCAATATGGGGTCACTTGTGGGGGGTTTCTACTGTTTAGGTACATTAGGGGTTCTGCAAACGCAATGTGACGCCTGCAGACCATTCCATCTAAGTCTGCATTCCAAATGGCGCTCCTTCCCTTCCGAGCTCTGCCATGCGCTCAAACGGTGGTTCCCCCCAACATACGGGGTATCAGCGTATTTAGGACAAATTGGACAACAACTTTTGGGGTCGAATTTCTCCTCTTACCCTCAGGAAAATACAAAACTGGGGGCTAAAAAATAATTTTGGGGGGAAAGATTTTTTTTTTTAATTTTCATGGCTCTGCGTTACAAACTGTAGTGAAACACTTGGGGGTTCAAAGCTATCACAACACATCTAGATGAGTTCCTTAGGGGGTCTAGTTTCCAAAATGGTGTCACTTGTGGGAGGTTTCTACTGTTTAGGTACATTAGAGGCTCTGCAAATGCAATGTGACACCTGCAGACCATTCCATCTAAGTCCTCATTCCAAATGGAGCTCTTTCCCCACAAATTGTGGGGTCCAATTTCTCATGTTACCCTCGGGAAAATACAAAACTGGGGGCTAAAAAAATAATTTTTGTGGGAAAAAATTTTTGTTTTATTTTTACCGCTCTCCATTATAAACTTCTGTGAAGCCCTTGGTGGGTCAAAGCGCTCAGCACACATCTAGATAAGTTCCTAAGGGGGTCTACTTTCCAAAATGGTGTCACTTGTGGGGGGTTTCTACTGTTTAGGTACATTAGGGGCTCTGCAAACGCAATGTGACACCTGCAGACCATTCCATCTAAGTCTGCATTCAAATGGCACTCCTTCCCTTCCGAGCCCTCCCATGTGCCCAAACAGTGGTTCCCCCCACATATGGTGTATCATCGCACTCAGGACAAATTGGGCAACAAATTTTGGGGTCCAATTTCTCCTGTTACCCTCGGGAAAAAACAAAACTGGGGGCTAAAAAAATAATTTTTGTGGGAAAAAAATTTTGTTTTATTTTTACGGCTCTGCATTATAAACTTCTGTGAAGCACTTGGTGGGTCAAAGTGCTCACCACACCTCTAGATAAGTTCCTTAGGGGGTCTACTTTCCAAAATGGTATCACTTGTGGGGGGTTTCAATGTTTAGGCACATCAGTGGCTCTTCAAACGCAACATGGCGTCCCATCTCAATTCCTGTCAATTTTGCATTGAAAAGTCAAACGGCACTCCTTCCCTTCCGAGCTCTCCCATCCGCCCAAACAGTGGTTTACCCCCACATATGGGCTATCAGCGTACTCAGGACAAATTGTACAACAACTTTTGGGGTCCAATTTCTTCTCTTACCCTTGGGAAAATAAAAAATTGGGGGCGAAAAGATAATTTTTGTGAAAAAATATTTTTTATTTTTACGGATCTACATTATAAACTTCTGTGAAGCACTTGGTGGGTCAAAGTGCTCACCACACCTCTAGATAAGTTCCTTAGGGGGTCTACTTTCCAAAATGGTGTTACTTGTGGGGGGTTTCAATGTTTAGGCACATCAGGGGCTCTCCAAATGAAACATGGCGTCCCATCTCAATTCCAGTCAATTTTGCATTGAAAAGTCAAATGGCGCTCCTTCGCTTCCGAGCTCTGCCATGCGCCCAAACAGTGGTTTACCCCCACATGTGGGGTATTGGCGTACTCAGGACAAATTGTACAACAATGTTTGGGGTCCATTTTCTCCTGTTACCCTTGGTAAAATAAAACAAATTGGAGCTGAATTAAATTTTTTGTGAAAAAGTTAAATGTTCATTTTTATTTAAACATTCAAAAAATTCCTGTGAAGCACCAGGAGGGTTAATAAACTTCTTGAATATGGTTTTGAGCACCTTGAGGGGTGTAGTTTTTAGAATGGTGTCACACTTGGGTATTTTCTATCATATAGACCCCTCAAAATGACTTCAAATGAGATGTGGTCCCTAAAAAAAAATGGTGTTGTAGAAATGAGAAATTGCTGGTCAACTTTTAACCCTTATAACTCCCTAACAAAAAAAAATTTTGGTTCCAAAATTGTGCTGATGTAAAGTAGACATGTGGGAAATGTTACTTATTAAGTATTTTGTGTGACATATCTCTGTGATTTAATTGCATAAAAATTCAAAGTTGGAAAATTGCGAAATTTTCATAATTTTCGCCAAATTTCCGTTTTTTTCCTAAATAAACGCAGGTACTATCAAAGAATTTTTACCATTGTCATGAAGTACAATACGTCACGAGAAAACAATGTCAGAATCACTGGGATCCGTTGAAGCGTTCCAGAGTCATAACCTCATAAAGGGACAGTGGTCAGAATTGTAAAAATTGGCCCGGTCATTAACGTGCAAACCACCCTTGGGGTTAATGAAATCTCGTCTCCACTATGCAGGAAAAAACGCATGCGTTTTTGCCGCGAAAACGCACATGCGGCGCGTTTTTTCAGAACGCAGCATGTTGTTACAATGAGCAAAACACGCAAGAACACCGCAGGTGACCTGCCAGTGACCTCAGGTGCAGATTTGGTCAGGATTTTACCTGCATAAAATCCTGACCAAATCCTGAAGCAAGCCTGAACGTGGACACATACCCTTAAAGTCCAGAGGCAGGTTCTTGTGACTGAGAACACTAAGGGTATGTGCACATGTTGCAGATCTCCTACGGATCCTCAGCGTTTTTTTCCTAGCAGAAACACTGCAGATCCGCAAGTGATTTACAGTACAATGTAAAACAATGGGGAAAAAGAAATGCTGTGCTAATGGTGTGGAAAATTCCGCACTGAAAATGAAGCAGATTAAAAAAAGGACCATGTCAATTATTTTTGCGGATCTGCAGCGTTTCTGCACCCATTGACTTCCATTGAGTCAGGAAAATCTGCAGCAAAACCGCAGGATCTGCGGTTTTGCGGCGGAGTTGGGTGCGAGAAACTCTGCAGATTGGGAGAGGGAAGTGTGTGTGGGCGGAGACTGTGTATGTGGGCGGAGATTGTGTGAGCAGTGAAGATGAGCATGTCTGTGCGCGAGTGTTTGTGTCTGCGGGGCTGTGTGTGTCTGTGTGCGGGGATCGCGGGGCTGTGTTGGGGTCTGCGTGTGTCTGTGTGGGTGTGTGTGCATATATGTGTGTGCGGGTCTGTATATAGGCAGGCATCGTCCGATGGGACTACTAGTCCCATCAGGCTATGTCTGCTACAGCGACAGGTAGAGGGATGATTGGCCAGTAGGTGTACAAAAAAAAACACATATAGACATACAGTACGTATACACAACATATACAGTACATACAACAGAGTACATACTCACCAATCACCTTGTCCCCGAAGCCCTTGCTCACCTGTAGAAAATATTAAAATAATAAACCAGTAATATACTCCCTGATCTGCAGTAATTCAATGATTGTCCCACGACAATCTCCCGTGGAGCGCTGTCACATCAGCAGATGCGACTGCTCTCCAGGGGCCACGGGATACAATGACAGAAGGTATCCTTCTGCACGGTATCCCTCCGCCGCTGTGAGTGCAGTATAGTTCATACTGTCACTTGAGGCACAGCTGTGTGGGAAAATTCCCATGCAGCATTGCCGTAAAGTGAGAGCAATGAACTAAAGTAACCTCTTCAGTGATGTATTGCAGGAGCCATTGTCTCCTGTCAGTTCATCACTGGGAGGCCCTATAGAGCAGTGACATCACCTGATGTCACTGTACTATAGGGGAGATTGTCATGGGACACTCGTTATTAATTGGACCACGTCGGACAGGGAGTATGTGGTTAGGTTATTTTTTGCAGGCGATCGAGGACGTCGCAGGAATTAGGCGTGCTTGTAAGTATGGTGAAATTAAGAATATTAAAATACTTTTTTCTGGCTGTCTTTTTTTTTTAACTGTTTCACTACTATACTATACAAAGGTGACATTAACCACTTATAACCCCATATGCCACTGCTACAGGGCAGTGGGAAGAGAGGCTAATTGCGCCATTTCTGGGGCGGCTGGGTGCTGGTATTTGCAGCGGGGGGGGGGGGGAACAATATCCATGGTCCCTTCTTAGGCTATGAATATCAGCCCGCAGCTGTCTCCGTAGCCTTTCTGGCTATAAGTTATAGCGGGACCCCACGTCATTTTTGGGGGGTTCCCCCTATTTTAATAGCCAGTGAAGGCTACGCAGACAGCTGCGGGCTGATATTCATAGCCTGGGAAGGGGCCATGGGTATTACCCGCTTCCCAAGCTATAAACACCGGTCCCCAGTCGCTGGCTTTCCCACTCTGGACTTGAAAATTGAGTGGAAGCCCACGCAATTTTTTTTCCTTTTTAAAAAAAAAAAAAATGAAACAGATATTGCGTTTAAGGCTGGGGTCACACTTGTCTCACACCTCAATAACCGGCACTTGGGACCGGAGTGTGCTGCTGCATATATTTCTATGCAGCTTTACACTGCGGTCCCGAGTGCCAGCGGCAGTGCCAGATATTGAGGTGCGAGACTCGTACGAGTTTCTCGCAAGTGTGACCCCGGCCTAACACAGATTTTTTCTATCTATCAATAGCTCTATGTATCTATCGATCTATCTATAGATCTATGTACAGATAGATCTATAGATCTATCTATAGATAAATCTATAGATAGATCTATAGATAGATCTATAGATAAATCTATCTATAGATATATTCATCTATATATCTCATTCATTCTATCTATCCATCCCATATCTATCTATCATCTATAGATCTATCTATCTGTGTGTGTAATGGAGTGTGGGTTGGACAAATGTTAAAGAGGGGGTTGGACCAGAAATGACATCACAATTCTTTTTTTGTTGTTCAATAATAGATCTTTATTTAGCTTTCAAAAACATACACAAATCTGCATGAAAAAAATAGAATTATTCTTACCGTTAATTCAGTTTCTAGGAACCTTCCACGACGGCATACGGAAGTTGCCTCTTTGCCCTAATGGGGAACAGGAAATGGAGAGGTTAAAAGGCCCTCCCACCTCCCTCTCACCAGTGACTTATAACTGAAAACCATAGCACCGGTTTACCTTAAATCCCAGATTTTAATCCAGGAGTATATAGGGAGGGAACTAGCGCCGTCGTGGAAGGTTCCTAGAAACCGAATTAACGGTAAGAATAATTCTATTTTCTCTAGTCACCTTCCACGACGGCATACGGAGGAATACCAACTAATTTTGGCGCTAGGGAGGGACAACGGCCTGGAGTACTTTCCGGCCGAAGACTAAATCCTTGTTGGACATTACGTCTAGTCTGTAATGTCAGGAGAAAGTATGCAACGAAGACCACGTGGCTGCCCTGCAGATTTGCTCTGTTGATGCACCTTTTCTTTCTGCCCAAGAGACTGAGGTTGATCTAGTAGAATGAGCCTTGATTCCCACTGGAGGAGTTTTATCTTGAGCGAGATATGCTTCTGCTATCGCTTTCTTTATCCAGTTGGCAATAGTGCTTTTTGCTACTTTCTTTCCTTTATTTTGTCCTGATGGATGGACAAACAGATTCTGATCAATTCTGTAAGAGCTGGTCTGCTCTAGGTAAAATAATACAGTGCGTCTGACATCCAGAGTATGAAATTTCTCTTCTTTTGGATTTGTTGGATTCTGGCAAAAAGAAGGTAAAATGATTTCCTGAGAGCGGTGGAAATCTGATACGACCTTTGGAAGAAAGGAGGGGTCAAGGCGCAGTATTATAGAGTCATCTCGGATAGACAAGTATGGTTCTCTCATTGAGAGAGCCTGTAATTCTCCTACCCTCCTTGCTGAGGTAATGGCCACTAGAAAAACTGTTTTATAAATCAGATTTTTCTGCGAGCAGGAGGATAATGGTTCAAAGGGTGCACCTGTAAGTCCTTGTAATACCAGATTCAGGTCCCATAAAGGTACTGTTATTTGTTTTTTAGGATTCATCCTAGAGGCTGATATAATGAACCTCTTAATCCAGCGATGATTTGCCAAATCCTGGTCAAATATTGAACTGAGTGCGGAAACTTGGACTTTTAGGGTGCTCGGCCTGAGGCCTATTTCTAGGCCTTTTTGTAAAAAATCTAGAATTTGCAACATATTTGGATTAAGGGGATCTGGTACTTCGGGAAGACAAAAGGATGAGAATTTCTTCCAGATTTTATTATATATAGCAATGGTCACCGGTTTCCTTGATTTTTGAAGTGTGGAAACCACTGCTTCTGATAGTCCTTTGGCTCTCAACACCTGGGCTTCAGTAGCCATGCCGCCAGATTCCATTTGTGGACGTCTAGGAGATGTATTGGTCCTTGAGAAAGAAGGTTTTCTTCCATCGGAAACTGGAATGGCCCATCCACCTGTAAATCCACAATCAGGTTGTACCAACTCCTCTTTGGCCACAATGGGGCTACCAATATAGTTGGTGTTCGTTCTTCCCGAACCTTCTGCAAGACCTTTGCCAATATCGGAATTGGTGGAAACGCATAGGCCAGTTGAAAATTCCATTCCTGGGCCAATGCATCCACTCCTCTGGAGCCGTCTCTGGGGTTTAGGGAGAAGAAGGCTTCGACTTTCGCATTTTGCCGGGATGCAAAGAGGTCGATTTCTGGAAGACCCCATTTGTTCACCAGCATCTCGAAACTTTGGTTGCTCAAACACCATTCTCCAGGATGTATGTCTTGACGGCTTAGATAATCCGCTTGAGTGTTGGATGAGCCTTTCAGGTGAACTGCCGTCAGGGATAACAGATGTCTTTCTGCCCAGGAACATATTCTGGCAGATATGTTCTTCAGGTTGTTGTTTTTTGAGCTGCCCTGATGTCTGATGTGGGCCACCGTGGTCACATTGTCTGAATATATTCGGACATGATGTCCCTTGATAAGATGACCCCCTATCAGAAGGGCTTCCTCTACAGCTTTTAGCTCTCTGTAGTTGGATGATTTCCTGCTCGTCGATTGGTCCCAGAGCCCTTGGAAAGGGGTGCGATTTATCATGGCCCCCCAGCCTCTTTTGCTGGCATCTGTTGTGACTGTAGTCAGAGGAACCTGAGTCCAATTGACTCCTTTTTGTAAATTTTTCGGAGTCATCCACCACGCCAGAGAGGCCTTGACACAGCCCGGTGTGTACAGTCTCCTGTTCAAAGCACTGGGCTGACCATTCCAATTCTGTAGGATATGTGCCTGAAGAATCCTGGAATGGGCTTGGGCCCAGGGTACCGATTGGATGCAAGCTGTCATCGATCCTAGCAGAGACATGCCTTCTCTGATTGTAGGGGATCTGGTGTCTCTGAACATCTTGACTTTTGATAGTAGAGTCAGACGATGTTCCAATGGGAGGAAGGACATTTGTCTTGCAGAGTCCAGAAGAACTCCCAGGAATTTCCTGCATTTGGAGGGTCGTAGGTGAGATTTTTCTAAATTCGGCACCCATCCCAGAGATGTCAGAATATCGAGCGTCTTTGATACATGACACTCCAGAGATTGTTTGGTGGGAGCCACTAACAAAAGGTCGTCTAGGTATGGCACTATACAGACGCCTTGCCTCCGGATGAAGGAGACTACTTCCCCCATCACTTTGGAAAAAACTCTTGGAGCAGAGGAGATCCCAAACGGAAGGACGTTGAACTGATAGTGCTCTATCAGACGTCCCTTCTGCACTGCAAACTTGAGATACTGGCGATGTCTCTGATGAATGGGGATGTGAAAGTATGCATCTTTCAAATCGATAGTGGCCATGTAGGAGTGCGGCCTTATCAAGGGAATCGCATTTTTCACTGATTCCATCTTGAATTTTCGGTATTTGACATGCCAGTTGAGGCCCTTCAGATTTATAATAATACGGGTCTCGCCTGATGGTTTGGGAACCAGAAATAGACGAGAGTAGTGTCCCCGATCCCTCACTGATTCCGGAACCTGGGATATCACATTTGACATCTTTAGGGTCCTGAGACCCGACTCTAGAGTGGACTGGTCTTTCACGGAGGGAAGGGAGGTGATTTTTAGACCCCGTGGGGGAGAGGAAATGAGTTCTATTAGAAGACCCTCTTCGATGACTTTGAGGACCCAGGAGCAATTGGTGATTTTTTGCCACTGGAGTATAGATTTTGAGGGTCTCCCCCCCCACCGGGTCGAAGTCACCGCTTCTCTTGTTGAGACTGCTGCTGCTGAGGGATAAGGATGTTTCTCCCCCCTCCTTTTGGGTAACTCCACCTCCCAGACTTGCCTTTCCCTCTCTGAGAGGTTTGGCCCTGAAAGGGACGAAAAAACTTCTTTTTGGGAGTCTTTTGCTCTGGGAGGGCTTTCTTTTTATCGGTTGCCTTCTCCAAGATGTCATCCAGGGAAGGCCCGAAGACATAGTTACCTTTAAATGGTATAGCGCATAATTTGGCCTTGGAGGTGATATCACCAGAACACATTTTTAACCAAAGCGCCCTTCTAGCTGAATTGGTCTGTACTAATGACCTGGCAGTAATTCTGATGGTTTCCATAGAAGAGTCTGCTAGGAAACCCGTGGCTCTAAGGAGACTAGGTAGCGATTCCAACAATTCAGCTCTAGATGTACCCTGGGATATGTGGGATTCTAGTTCACCTAACCAACGGAAAAGTGCTCTAGCCACGCAGGTTGAAGCAATGTTGGCTTTGAGGGCTACCGAGGAGGTTTCCCATGATTTTTTTAACAGACTTTCAATTTTTCTGTCCATCGGGTCTTTCAATTGAGACGAGTCTTCGAACGGAAGAGCCGTTCTCTTAGCCACTCTTGCCACCTGTGAATCAACTTTCGGAACATCCCATTTGGTCAAATCTCCCTCTAAGGGGAATCTATGCTTCATCTCAGATGGAGTACTGAGACGTTTTTCAGGAAGTTCCCACTCTTGATCGATCATATCGGATATATTTGAGTGGATAGGGAACCCCACCCGTTTACCCTTGGATATACCGCCAAACATCTGGTCCTGTATGGACTGTGGCTCTGGCTCTTCCTCCAGCCCCATAGTACTGCGTACAGCAGCTACTAAATCCTCAACCCATTCTGAAGAGAAAAGATACTTCCGAACTTCAGAGGTTATAGGGGACGTAGGTTCCTCCCGTCTTCCCGAGGATGAGGCATAGGAGAGGTCTGATTCAGATTCAGAATCCTACTCCTGGATTTTCCTTTTTTTAGCTGGGGAGGGTGGCTGAGGGGGTGGGGGTGTAAAGGCCGCTAGGGAGGATTGCACCTCTTGTTTGACCAAGGAGCGTATTTCTTCTAGTAAAGAAGGTTGCTCTGCCCTGACAATCTTGTCAGTACAGGTCTTGCAGAGTTTTTTCTCCCAAGATGGTGGCAGCTTAATGTTACAGATGGCACACTTCTTTTTTGTAGTAGTTTTGGGGGTAGACTTTTCTCCCTGCAATGAGAGGGGAGAGAGAATCATGCTAATAATAATACCCCCAAATACTATCTAAGGACCCCTTGTCCCTGCGGCACTTACTGTGGCAGGGGCAGCGCTGGGCTCTGCAAGTGCAGGGCAGGTACTGCTCTCCATGATAGGACAGTCTTACCTGCGACGTCTTCTGGCAGGTTTTATGCTCTGTGGCATGTCCCAGCCCCCAGCGATTGTAAAATTCCTCCTCCCCTCCATGGTCCAGGGTGGAGGACGCCGTCCTGCACGAGATACCGCCGGCGGAAGTGCCTCCAGGGCGCCCAGAAAAGACCGGAAGTGATGCGCGCGATCACTTCCGGGTCGCCTGCGGCATGTGGAGGAGAGGACACCGGAGAGCTCCAGGAGGACTCCGGATAGGAACGCTAGCCTGCTTTGCCCTCACGGGGGTGCGGGAAGGCTAGGACCAGGTCCCGAGGACACCGCAGTGCGGCACGACGGGAGCAGCATAAGCGGGAGGGGGAGGTAAGAAAACGACCCCATGCTGCCCGGTTTATAATTAGGCAGAGCCTGTGTAGCAGTAGTTACCGGCCACCACTGCATACGAAGTAAACCTCTCCTGTCCCATGGGGAACAGGAAAGACACTGGTGAGAGGGAGGTGGGAGGGCCTTTTAACCTCTCCATTTCCTGTTCCCCATTAGGGCAAAGAGGCAACCTCCGTATGCCGTCGTGGAAGGTGACTAGAGAAAAACGCATCAAATAAGCACCTGTGTTTTCTGGCAAGAGAGGGAAGAATTGGCACAGTAAATTCCACAGGCAAATCTGCAAGGTGTGCACATACCCTAACACAGCTTACTTCCTGATCATTGAGAGAACTGCTCCTTCTTCCAGCCACACACTTATCTATCTGATCGGTGCAGGGCAGAAGAGAAAACTATACGGACCTGCACGGATACTGCATGTCCTAAGAGTCCTGAGTATTGCTCCACCACACAGAGCCTGATCCCCCAAATGTATTGCTCCACCACACAGAGCCTGATCTCCCAAATGTATTGCTCCACAACACAGAGCCTGATCCCCCAAATGTATTGCTCCACCACACAGAGCCTGATCCCCCAAATGTATTGCTCCACCACACAGAGCCTGATCCCCCAAATGCATTGCTCTACCACACAGAGCCTGATCCCCAAATGTATTGCTCCACCACACAGAGCCTGATCCCCCAAATGTATTGCTCCACCACACAGAGCCTGATCCCCCAAATGGATTGCTCTACCACACAGAGCCTGATCCCCAAATGTATTGCTCCACCAAACAGAGCCTGATCCCCCAAATGTATTGCTCCACCAAACAGAGCCTCATAAGACAATTTCAGCAAATCCCAAATAAGCCTCATAGACATTTGCCACTGTTCACACAAGCAGTAGTGGGGCATGGTTACTACAGTCTGCCACAAGTAAAATGGGCTGCATTTTTTGTGGTGAAACACAGGCAGTAACGCTGGCTTCCACTTCAGGTGGCCTAGGTGGTTAGTAATCTTGGCCCGTGTAGGGATGGCTAGCTAAAGGAAGTGCCAAGGCTTGGAGGCATGAATCCAAGATGCAGACAGTGCCAATCAGAGGCTGTTGTGTGCCACTTGTCCAGATGCCCCACAATTAGTGTAAATTCACACTAGCTGTTTTTCCAGTGTGTGTTCGTTTTTCTGCAGCAATGCCTGATCTCTTGGCGGGAAAGACGCTGCAGAAAAAATACATGTTTTCCTCGTTTTTTTGCTGCGTTTGTTCCATTCAAATCAATGGTTGAAAAACACTGGAAGAAGTGATATGCTATTGTCCAAAAACCCATGCAAAGCACAAAATCCTGGTGACAAAAACCCCAATGTGTGTGCATGAGATTTCTGAAATCTGATAGCTTTGCTAGTACTGTAAAACGCAGCAGAAACGTCTAGTGTGACCTTAGGCAAGGTTCACACTTGCGTTGTGCAGTCCGTTCAACAAATCCGTTAAACGGACTGCACTAATGCAAGTGCCGATTTTGGCACTGCGCTAGCGCAGATGGAGCATCTGCTAGCTCCATCTGCGCTAGCAGTGACGGACCCGGAAACGCTGCAGCCCGCGTCTCGGGTCCGTCACTCAATGACGGCACATCGCTAGCGCACGCCCATTGTGGGCGTGCGCTAGCGATGCGTTTGCCATTGCAAGTAATGGCGGCGTTAACGGACTACGTTACACGGGTTCACACAACGCAGTGTGAACCCAGCCTTAAGGTACCGTTACACTAAACGACTTACCAACGATCACGACCAGCGATACGACCTGGCCGTGATCGTTGGTAAGTCGTTGTGTGGTCGCTGGGGAGCTGTCACACAGACAGCTCTCTCCAGCGACCAACGATCCGGGGAAAGACTTCGGCATCGTTGAAACTGTCTTCAACGATGCTGAAGTCCCCGGGTAACCAGGGTAAACATCGGGTTACTAAGCGCAGGGCCGCGCTTAGTAACCCGATATTTGCCCTGGTTACCATTGTAAAAGTAAAAAAAAAAAAAAATAGTACATACTTACATTCCGATGTCTGTCACGTCCCCCGCCGTCAGCTTCCCGCACTGACTGTGTCAGTGCTGGCCGTAAAGCAGAGCACAGCGGTGACGTCACTGCTGTACTCTGCTTTTGCTTTACGGCCTGCGCTGAGTCAGTGCAGGGAGGCTGACGGCGGGGGACGTGACAGACATCAGAATGTAAGTATGTAGTGTTTTTTTTTTTTAGTTTTACAATGGTAACCAGGGTAAATATCGGGTTACTAAGCGCGGCCCTGCGCTTAGTAACCCGATGTTTACCCTGGTTACAGGTGAACACATCGCTAGATCGGCGTCACACACGCCGATCTAGCGATGACAGCGGGTGATCAGCGACCAAAAAAAGGTCCTGATCATTCCCCACGAGCAACGATCTCCCAGCAGGGGCCTGATCGTTGGTCCCTGTCACACAAAACGAGATCGTTAGCGGGATCGTTGCTACGTCACAAAAAGCGTGACGTTGCAACGATATCCTTAACGATATCGTTATGTGTGAAGGTACCTTTAAGGTACCTTCCCACATAACGATTTCGTTAACGTGACAGCGACCAAATGATCAGGCCCCTGCTGGGAGATGACACAAAAGCGAACAGAGAGGTCAAAAAATAATCTGTTGTAAAAAAAAGTCACAGTAAATAAGCAAGTGCTAGTCAAAAAATGAAAAAATACAGGGTATTTAGTTAATACTTTTTTTGCAAAAAAAAGTATGTTAAGCTGGGAAGATCTGCTGGGAGATCGTTGGTCGCTGGGAATGATCAGGACCTTTTTTTGGTTGCTGATCACCCGCTGTCATCGCTGGATCGGCGTGTGTGACGCCGATCCAGCGATGTGTTCACTGGTAACCAGGGTAAATATCGGGTTACTAAGCGCAGGGCCGCGCTTAGTAACCCAATGTTTACCGTGGTTACCATTGTAAAAGTTAAAAAAAACAAACAGTACATACTCACATTCTGATGTCTGTCATGTCCCCCGGCGTCAGCTTCCCGCACTGACTGTCAGCGCCGGCCGGCCGTAAAGCAGAGCACAGCGGTGATGTCACCGCTGTGCTCTGCTTTACGGCCGGCGCTGACACAGTGCAGGGAAGCTGACGCCGGGCGACGTGACAGACACTGGAATGTGAGTATGTACTGTTTGTTTTTTTTTTTTAACTTTTACAATGGTAACCAGGGTAAACATCGGGTTACTAAGCGCAGGGCCGCACTTAGTAACCCGATGTTTACCCTGGTTACCATTGTAAATGTAAAAAAAAAAACCAGTACATACTTACATTCCGGTGTCTGTCGCGTCCCCTGGCGTCAGCTTCCCTGCACTGTGTCAGCGCCGGCCGGCTGTAAAGCACAGCGGTGACGTCACCGCTGTGCTTTACGGCCGGCGCTGACACAGTGCAGGGAAGCTGTCGCTGGGGGACGGAACAGACACCGGAATGTAAGTATGTACTGTTTTTTTTTTTTTTACATTTACAATGGTAACCAGGGTAAAAATCGGGTTACTAAGCGCGGCCCTGCGCTTAGTAACCCGATGTTTACCCTGGTTACCCGGGGACTTCGGCATCGTTGGTCGCTGGAGAGCTGTCTGTGACACACAACGACTAAACAGCGACGCTGCAGCGGACGGTACCTTTACACTTCTAGTCATGGTGAATTAACACCACAGGTAGATGAGAACGAGAAGCTTTGTGTGGGTTAGGACTAGCCAGGAGCACGCACACAAGCCACTGTTGTGAAACTCTCTGACAGGAATAGCCCCGGCCAGCTTCCCGCCCTTCCCATGCAGCTTGCTCTCCGGGATGCTGCACTGCGCGCCGTCCATCTACCGGCTCCAGGACTTGGTATTCGCGCTGTTCGGAACCGTCGCCTTCCTCGTGGACCTGGGCTCGGATGTGTGGAGCACAGTGCGCTACTGCAAGGCGGGGGACACGGCCTGGGCAGTGGTGTATATCGGCCTGTACGGGCTGTCTTCCTCCGTGCTACAGCTCCTCAGCTGGGGCTGGTACTGGGTGGACCGGCAGGACTCGGAGCCTAGCAATGTACCGGCCGACGGGGACAGGAAGCGCTGCAGTGATGCCGGCCATGCCACCGCCGTGGGCCCCGCTGCCAGTCTTGTAGCTGCGGTGCCTGTACAGACGGCTCATGCAGAAGTGGGCGACCCCGGCGTAGGACGCTCCACCACACTTCACCCCCCTGAGCCAAGTCACAGGACTGCCGTGGACATTCCACCACCGGACTGCCCGCCTGCTGCGACCCCCTGCTGGGCCGACCCCAGTGCTGCGGGCAGCGAGGCCGAGCTGGTGGTGGGGCGCTTTTGGACTTCCAGGTTCATCCTGCGGCCTTCATGCCTCACCGTCCTGCACCTCCTGCAGCTGGGGTACCCGCTCCGGTAAGCTGTGCGACCCCACTGGTCCGGGGGGGGGGGTGGGGCACTAAGGGCCGTGGTGGCACGGGGGGTGGGGCACTAAGGGCCGTGGTGGCACGGGGGGTGGGGCACTAAGGGCCGTGGTGGCACAGGGGGGGGTGTGTGCTGCCCTGCAGACACAGACGAGGCTGAAGGTGACTTCTTATGTTTTATTTTACAGGTTTAATAACAAAAATCAGAGCAATAAAATACAATGCAGCGAGCTGCCCTGATGTCACTACACTGAAAGCTGCTACAAAATGATAAGACTGGCACTAAAGTGGGCAGCAAAGTGTTATGGAAGGGCTTAAATGACTTTGGGTCACTGATCTCACACTGCAGTCACACAGATGGTGATGCCACGTCTAACCCCAGTCTCTCCAGCCTGGCCCTAACGGGCTGTGGGCATCAGAACTGGCATCAAAGTCGATTTAATCAATTTCAATAAGTAGCTGATGTTTTTAAAGGGTAATGGCCTTGGGCCACTGGTTTTACAGCAGGAGCACAGAACAGGAAGGCCCACATCAAAACCTTTTTTTTCTCATGCTGACACAGTGGTTACTGGTTACCTATCAAGACAAAGCTGGCATGAAAGTGAGCAAATTTCAACTTTCTACTGATTTGAATAAGTGGTTTATTTTAAAGGGAACCTGTCACCCCGTTTTTTCAGATTGAGCTATAAATACTGTTAAATAGGGCCTGCGCTGTGCGTTACTATAGTGTATGTAGTGTACCCTGATTCCCCATGTATGCTGAGAAATACATTACCAAAGTCGCCGTTTTCGCCTGTCAATCAGGCTGGTCTGGTCAGGTGGGAGTTTGCATCTCGGCTTTGGGAAAATGGCCGCCGCGATCTCTTGTGCGCACGCGCGGCATCCCGCGGCCATTTTCATGAAGCCCCGTGCAGCAGAGCATTCCATCTGCGCACGCGCGGCCCCAGGAAGATGGCCGCCCCCACCGATGCAAGGGATTACAGCGCAGATCGCGCGCTGTGTCTTCACGTGGGCGCAGGGAATTCGGAACTCTGGACATGCGCACACCACTACGCCACCAACGGAAAGCTGGGGAAGAAAAGAGCGCTGTGAACACGCCCACCTGACCAGACCAGCCTGATTGACAGGCGAAAACAGCGACTTTGGTAATGTATTTCTCAGCATACATGGGGAATCAGGGTACACTACATACACTATAGTAACGCACAGCGCAGGCCCTATTTAACAGTATTTATAGCTCAATCTGAAAAAACGGGGTGACAGGTTCCCTTTAAGAGTTTAAGGGGTTGTCCGGACTTGTGCAGTGATTCTGACTACAGAAGATTAAAGCATGGCACTCCTGAATTCGATGCATGCGTAAGATCCTATCCCTTTAAGTATGCAAAGTAACTTGTGCCAAGCTTATATTCCTACTCTGTCACTACAGACGTGTGACCCCACACAGGCACACTGCCCCCATTGGTATCATTCTTCACGTGCTGGAGCGGTGGTCCTGATGAAGAAGATGAGAATAAACTGCATGATTCCTCATCCCGTCCTGTGGAGTTCTTGAATCTATACAGCAGCACAGATTATTTCTCTTATCCTCCCATCAATTGTTAAAGGCTTTCTGCCCACTCTGATGCCAGTTATGATGTCTGGTACCCATTTGGACCAGGCTGCAGTGACCTGAATTGGTTGTGGGGCATCACTATCTGTATAATGGCGGTGTGAAATCAGTGGCTCAAAGTCATTTAACCCCTGAAAAAAAGTTACTCATTCAAATAATTAAAGGGAACCTGTCAGCAGGATTGTGCACAGTAACCTACACACAATGTCAGGTCGGCATCATTATTCTGAATAAAATGATACCTGGGTTGATGAAATCTGCCTAAGGCGCAGTCGGTGTATTTGGTGCTCTGATTAGCTATTCATAATGCAGACTGCTGACAAGTCACTGATCCCTCATTGACCCGCCCCTAGTCTACATAATCTACTATATAATTGTCTAAGGGTCACTTCCGTCTGTCTTTCTGTCTGTCACAGATATTCATTGGTCGCGGCCTCTGTCTGTCATGGAAATCCAAGTCGCTGATTCGTCGCAGCAAAACAGCCACGACCAATCAGCGACTGGCACAGTCCGGCGGAAAAATGGCCGCTCCTTACTCCCCACAGTCAGTTCCCGCTCCGTACTGCCCTCCAGTCAGCGCTCACACAGGGTTAATGGCTGCGTTATGCCGCGGTGTAGCGCACTCCATTAACCCTGTGTGACCAACTTTTTACTATTGATGCTGCCTATGCAGCATCAATAGTGAAAATAGTGAAAAGATCTAATGTGAAAAATAATAAAAAAAAAAATAAAAAATCATTATATACTCATTGTCCATCGGCCTCTCAGATCCACAACAGGCCTTTCCCGCGAGACCACTATGTCATCTCTCGCGAGACCGCAAGGCACCACGCGACCAATCAGCGACATTGCTGCGGGATTTAAATCCTGCTTCGCTGATTGGTCGCGCCCAGCCAACATTGCCGTGCCGGATTTAAATTCCGCTTCGCAGATTGGTCGCGCCCTGCCGTCACGCGCGACCTATCAGCAACATTGGCGCGGGATTTAAATCCCGCTTCGCTGATTGGTCACGCCCAGCCGGCTGGGCGCAACCAATCAGCGAAGCGGGATTTAAATCCCAGGACAATGTCGCTGATTGGTCGCGCCCAGACGGCGCGACATTTAGTCACCGCTCACACAGGGTTAATGCCAGCGGTAACGGACCGCATTATTCCGCCGGTAACGCACTACGTTACCGCTGCTATTAACCCTGTGTCCCCAACTTTTTACTATTGATGCTGCCTATGCAGCATCAATAGTAAAAAGATGTAATGTTAAAAATAATAAAAAAACAAAAAACCTGCTATTCTCACCTTCCGTAGTCCGCCGAGCCGCGCGCGGCTGCCGCCATCTTCTGTTCCCAGAGATGCATTGCGAAATTACCCAGAAGACTTAGCGGTCTCGCGAGACCGCTAAGTCATCTGGGTAATTTCGCAATGCATCCTGGGAACGGAAGATGGCGTCAGCCGTGCTTATTGCCAGAGCTTCGCTGGATTGGATCCCGGCGGGTGAGTATAGAACTATTTTTTATTATTTTTTTAACAGGGATATGGTGCCCACACTGCTATATACTACGTGGGCTGTGTTATATATCGCGTGGCTGTGCTATATATTACGTGGCCAGTGTTATATACTGTATGGGCTGTGCTATAACGTGAGCTGTGTTATATACCGCGTGGCTGCTATATACTACCTGGCCAGTGTTAGATACTATGTGGCCAGTGTTATGTACTGTGTGGGCTGTGCTATATATTACGTGGCCAGTGTAATATACTGCGTGGGCTGTGTTATATAGTACGTGGGCTGTGTTATATACTGTTTGGGCTGTGTTATATACTGCGTGGCCACTGTTATATATTGCGTGGCCTGCATTAACGCATCGGGTATTCTACAATATGTATGTATGTATATAGCAGTCACATAGTATATAGCACAGGCCACGTAGTATTTGCTATATACTACATGGCTCCTATATACTACGTGGCCTGTGCTATATACTATGTAACTGCTATATATATATATATATATATATATATATATATATATATATATATATATATATATATATATATACATACATACATACATACATACATTTTCTAGAATACCTGTCTGTCCGTCTTTCTGTCTGTCTGTCACGGATATTCATTGGTCGCGGCCTCTGTCATGGAAATCCAAGTCGCTGATTGGTCGTGGCAAAACGCCCACGACCATTGCCACGACCAATCAGCGACGGCCATAGTCTGGCAGCGATATGGCCACTGCTTTACTGCCCTGCAGTCAGCGCTGAGCACTCACACAGGGTTAATTAACGCATCGGGTATTCTACAATATGTATGTATGTATATAGCAGTCACATAGTATATAGCACAGGCCACGTAGTATTTGCTATATACTACATGGCTCCTATATACTACGTGGCCTGTGCTATATACTATGTAACTGCTATATATATATATATATATATATATATATATATATATACATACATATTCTAGAATACCTGTCTGTCCGTCTTTCTGTCTGTCACGGATATTCATTGGTCGCGGCCTCTGTCTGTCATGGAAATCCAAGTCGCTGATTGGTCGTGGCAAAACGCCCACGACCATTGCCACGACCAATCAGCGACGGCCATAGTCTGGCAGCGATATGGCCACTGCTTTACTGCCCTGCAGTCAGCGCTGAGCACTCACACAGGGTTAATGCCAGTGTTAACGGACGGTGTAATGCACTCCGTTAACACAGCTATTAACCCTGTGAGACCAACTTTTTACTATTGATGCTGCGTATGCAGCATCAATAGTAAAACGATCTAATGTTACAAACAATAACAATTTAAAAAAAAAAAAAGTTATTCTCACCCTCCGACGTCGCGTTGTCCTCGCCAGTGCAAGCGGCAAGTTCCGGTGCCAAGGATGCTATGCGAGAAGGACCTGCCGTGACGTCACGGTCATGTGACCGCGACGTCATCACAGGTCCTGCGCTGATACCAACCCTGGAAACAGAAGCTGCCGCGTGCACCGCACACAGGCGCCAGGACTTCAAGGGCCTTCGGAGGGTGAGTATAAGTTTATTTTTTATTTTAAGTCTTTTTTAACCACGCTTATAGTGCCCACATTGCTATATACTACGTGGGCTGTGTTACATACTGCATGGGCTCTGTTATATACTACATCTCTGCTATATACTACATAGCTAGGCAATATACAACATGACTGTGCAATATACAACGTGGCTGTGCAATATACTACGTGCTCTGTGTTATATACTACTTAGCTGTGCAATATACTATGTGGCTGTGTCGGTTCTGTTATATACTGCGTCGACTGTGCAATATACTACGTGGCTCTTATATACTACGTGGCTGTGCAATATACTACGTAGCTATGCAATATACTACGTGCCTCTACAATATACTACGTGGCTATGTTATATTCTACATGGCTCTGCTATATACTACGTCGCTGACCAATATACTACATAGCTGTGCAATACACTACGTAGCTGTGCAATACACTACGCGACTGTGTTATATACTATGTGGCTGTGCAATATACTACAGTATGTGCCTGTGCAATATACTACGTGGCTTTACAAAATACTACGTGGCTATGTTATATACTACATGGCTCTGCTATATACTACGTGGCTGACCAATATACTACATACCTGTGCAATACACTACGTGGCTATGTTATATACTACGTGGCTATGTTATATACTACGTAGCTCTGCTATATACTACGTACGCTGTGTTACATACTATGTAGCTCTGTTATATACTACGTAGCTATGTTAGATACTACGTCGGTTGTGTTATATACTACGTAATCGTGCAATATAGTACGTAGCCTGTGCTGTATACTACCTACATATTCTAGAATACCGATACGTTAGAATCGGGCCACCATCTAGTGATATAATATATATATAATGGTGCTGCCCTCACCTGCGCCGTAGCGGCTCAGAGATCGCCGACAGCTGCACATCTTGCGGGCGGCGCAATCTTGGTGGAGGACATTTTCTTCAGCAAGATGGTGCCTCCTTCGCCTGCGCAACAGAAGCTATTGGATCTCTATACAAACCAATATCTGCTACTGCGCAGGCGCAGCGGGCACCATTTTCAAAATGCCTTTTTTTCGCTCAAATAAATCTGCAAAATAATTTAGTGCACGGTAACCATGCGATTATGCTGCAGCACAGGTACCACGGCCGGCACCCGCCTGCAGAAGCATTTTTTTTTTACTCAGTATGTGCTGGTGTTCATTTTGCAAACTGTGGGGCGGGTCAGTGAGGGATCAGTGACCTGTCAGCAGTCTGCATTATGAATACCTAATCAGAGCACCACATACCCCAGCCCCGCCTTAGGGCACAAGAATCTCATTAAGGCCGGTTTCACACGTCAGTGGCTCCGGTACGTGAGGTGACAGTTTCCTCACGTACCGAAGCCACTGACACACGTAGACACAGTGAAATCAATTCATCTGTGCAGATGTCATTGATTTTTTGCGGACCGTGTCTCCGTGTGCCAAACACGGAGACATATAAAATAAACCCGGCACTCAACTTATGGTGAATCTCTTGGGATTTATTAACAAGAGAGAAGATATCTTCTCTCTTGTTAATAAATCCCAAGAGATTCACCAAAAGTTGAGTGCCGGGTTTATTTTATATTGATATATGGTGTGGGATCCTACCCGGGCACCTTCACAGGGTAGTGCTTACGGTTCTTTTTCCCAAACACGGAGACATGTCAGTGTTCGTGGGAGCGCACGGATTACACGGACCCATTAAAGTCAATGGGTCTGTGTAAAACACGTACCGCACACGGATGTTGTCCATGTGCAGTCCATGTGCCATGCAGGAGACAGCGCTACTGTAAGCGCTGTCCCCCCCACTGGTGCTGAAGCTGCGATTCATATCTTCCCTGCAGCAGCGTTTGCTGTAGAGAAGATATTAATAATTGTGTTTAAAATAAAGATCCATGACCCCACCCCCTGTGAGCCCCCCCGCTGTTATTAAAATACTCACCCGGCTCCCTCGCTGGCTGGCGCTGCTTCCTGTCCTGGCCGCACCTTCTACTGTATGAGCGGTCACGTGGGGCCACCCATTACAATCATGAATATGCGGCTCCACTTCCCATAGGGGTGGAGCCGCATATTCATTACTGTAAATGAGCGGCCCATTCAAATGAATGGGTCTATGCACATGTCTCTGTGTTTTCACGGACCGTGTGTCCATGTTGAAAACACGGAGACATGTCCGTTTTTCTCCGGCAGCACGGTCCGCAAAGCATCCCGCACATGTGCACACGGAGAACAGTGTGCACTCTCCTCCCCCGTGTGCACGTACCGCCCGCAGGAGAGACATTGCTATAGTAAGCGCTGTCCCCCCGCGTGTGGTGCTGAAGCCGGTATTCATAACTTCTTCCCAGCAGCGTTCGCTGGACAGAAGGAATGAAACGTCTTTTTTTTTCTTTTCCCTTAAAAATAAAGTTTGTGCGTCCCCTCCCGCCTCCCATCCCCTGTGCGACACCCCATCCCCCCCCCCCCCCCGCTTGCCAGGAAATAATCACCGACACCCAGCTCCAGCGATGTCTCCTCTCAGCGGCTGCAGCCTGTGCTGTGTGAGCGGTCACGTGGTCCCGCTCATTACAGTGAGGAATATGCACAGGGGGGGGGGGGGGCGCACAGGGGATGGGAGGCGGGAGGGAACGCACAAACTTTACTTTTAAGGGATAAGAAAAAATAAAGACGTTTCATTCCTCCTGTCCAGCGAACGCTGCTGGGAGGAAGGGATGAACACCAGCTTCTGCACCGCACGCAGGGGACAGCGCTTAACTGTAGTTCTGTCTCCTGCACGGTCCGGTCCGTGTGGTCCTCAGTCGGCACACGGCTGCCGCACGTGTGCCACACTGATGTGCTACGTAAGCACACGGACACGGATAATTCCGGTACCGATTTCTCCGGTATCGGAATTATCTGGACGTGTGGGACAGGCCTTAGTGAGGTTTGATGGAGATCGTTTGTGAGCAGCAGTTTTCAGCTCTTTCCACAGATTCTCGGTTGGATTGTGGTCTGGACTTTGACTTGGCCATTCTAACACCTGGATTCGTTTATTTGGGAACCATTCCATTGTAGATTTTGCTTTATGTTTGGGATCATTGTCTTGTTTGAAGACAAATCTCCGTCCCAATTTCAGGTCTTTTGCAGACTCCAACAGGTTTTCTTCAAGAATGGTCCTGTATTTGGCTCCACCCATCTTCCCATCAATTTTAACCATCTTCCCTGTCCCTGCTGAAGAGAAGCAGGCCCAAACTATGATGCTGCCACCACTATGTTTGACAGTGGGGATGGTGTGTTCAGGGTGATGAGCTGTGTTGCCTTTACGCCAAACATATTATTTGGCATTGTTGCCCAAAAGTTCGATTTTGGTTTCATCTGACTAGAGCACCTTCTTCCACATGTTTGGTGTTTCTCCCAGGTGGCTTGTTGCAAACTTTAAACAACACTTTTATGGATATTGTTGAGAAATGGCTTTCTTCTTGCCACTCTTCCATAAAGGCTAGATTTGTGCAGTGTACGACTGATTGTTGTCTTATGGACAGACTGCCCCACCTCAGCTGTAGATCTCTGCAGTTCATCCAGAGTGATCATGGGCCTCTTGGCTGCATCTCTGATCAGTCTTCTCCTTGTTTGAGATGAAAGTTTAGAGGGACGGCCGGGTCTTGGTAGATTTGCAGTGGTATGATACTACTTCCATTTCAATATGATCGCTTGCACAGCGCTCCTTGAGATGTTTAAGGTTTTGGAAATCATTTTGTATCCAAATCTGGCTTTAAACTTCTCCACAACAGTATCACGGACCTGCCTGTTGTGTTCCTTGGTCTTCATGATGCTCTCTGTGCTTCAAACAGAACCCTGAGACTATTACAGAGCAGGTGCATTTATACCGAGACTTGATTACACACAGGTGGATTATATTTATCATCATTAGGCATTTAGGACAACATTGGATCATTCAGAGATCCACAATGAACTTCTGGAGTGAGTTTGTTGCGCTGAAAGTAAAGGGGCCAAATAATATTGCACGCCCCACCTTTCAGTTTTTGAATTTACAAAAAAATTTAAAATAACCAATAAATTTTGTTCAACTTCACAATTGTGTTCCACTTGTTGTTGATTCTTCACCAAAAAATTACATTTGGTAACTTTATGTTTGAAGTATGATATGTGGGACAAGGTTGAAAAGGGAGCCGAATACTTTTGCAAAGCACTGTGCATGCGCTGAGTTCAGGCCGCTAAACGAGTGTGATCGACAATATTGAAGTCGTTCAACGCTTGTTTCCTGGCCTCTTTCCACAGTCTGAGAAAGAATGATGGGGACAGAATGATCACTAATAGATCACCATACAGTATCAGGTTATCAGTGCTGCTGAGAACAATGATTTTTGTTCCGGCATAAACAATCCAATCACTCGATAAATATGCAGCATTATAATACACCCCACAGTCCTCCATATTGTAAAATACACACCCCATAGTCCTCCATATAATATATGCCCCATAGTCTTCCATATAGTATAATACACTCCTCATAGTCTTCAATATATTAAAATACACTGCTCAGTCCTCCACATAGTATAACACATTCCTCATAGTCCTCCATATAGCATAATATACTCACAGTGCTCCACATAGTATAATGCACCGCCATAGTCATCCTTGTAGTACAATTCACTTCCCATAGTATAATGCACCCCATAGTTCTTCATATGGTATAATGTATTCCCTATAGTCCTCAATACAGTATAATGCAGCCCATATATAGTATAATGCAGCCACCACCCCATAGAGTATAATGTAACCCCCCCCCCCCACAGAATATAATGCAGCCTCCCTCATATAATATAGTGTAGCCTCCTCAGAGTATGATGCAATCACCCCTCATAGAATATAAATATAATACAGGCCCCCATAGAATATAATGTAGCCCCGAATAGAATATAATACAGCCCTCCTCCCCATAGTTTATAATGTAGCGCCATCAAAGAGTATGATGAGTATCCCTCATAAAATCTAATACAGCCCCCATAGAATATAATGTAGCCCACATCTTCTATATAATCGTCTAATTTTGTCTGTAACGGAAATCCCGCGTCGCTGATTGGTCGCGCCAGCCGCCCACGACCAATCAGCGACAGGCGCAGTCCGCAACAAGTCCTATCAGTCACAGTGTGATGTAGTTCAGTCACATTTACTCGACAAGTTCTGACAGTCACAGTGGCACATAGTTCACTCACGTTTATTGAGCAAGTTCTGTCACAGTGCTACGTAGTTCAGTCACTTTTACTGAACAAGTTCTGTCAGTCACAGTGCTATGTAGTTCAGTCACGTTTACTGGACAAGTTCTGTTAGTCAGTGTGATGTAGTTCAGTCATGTTTACTGGACAAGTTCTTTCAGTCACAGTGCCTCGTAGATCAGTCACGTTTACTGAATCCCCCAAATGTATTGCTCCACCACACAGAGCCTGATCCCCCAAATGTATTGCTCCACCACACAGAGCCTGATCCCCCCAAATGTATTGCTCCACCACACAGAGCCTGATCCCCCCAAATGTATTGCTCCACCACACAGAGCCTGATCCCCCAAATGTATTGCTCCACCACATAGAGCCTGATCCCCCCAAATGTATTGCTCCAACACACAGAGCCTGATCCCCCAATTGTACTGCTCCACCACACAGAGCCTCGTAAGACAATTTCAGCAAATCCCAAGTAAGCCTCATAGACATTTGCCACTGTTCACACAAGCATTAGTAGGGCATGGTTACTACAGTCTGCCACAAGTAAAATGGGCTGCATTTTGTGTGGTGAAACACAGGCAGTAACGCTGGCTTCTATTTCAGGTGGCCTAGGTGGTTAGTAATCTTGGCCCGTGTAGGGATGCTAGCTAAAGGAAGTGCCAAGGCTAGGAGGCATGAATCCAAGATGCAGACAGTGCCAATCAGAGGCTGTTGTGTGCCACTTGTCCAGATGCCCCACAATTAGTGTAAGTTCACACTAGCTGTTTTTCCAGTGTTCGTTTTTCTGCAGCAATGCTTGATCTCTTGGCAGGAAAGAAGCTGCAGAAAAAATACATGTTTTCCTCGTTTTTTTTGCTGCGTTTTTTCCTTTCAAATCAATGGTTGAAAAACACTGGAAGAAGTGATATGCTATTGTCCAAAAACCCGTGCAAAGCCCAAAATCCTGATGACAAAAACCCCAATGTGTGCGCATGAGATTTCTGAAATCTGATAGCTTTGCTAGCACTGTAAAACGCAGCAAAAACGTCTGGTGTGACCTTAGGCTAGGTTCACACTTGCGTTGTGCAGTCCGTTCAACAAATCCGTTAAACGGACTGCACTAACGCAAGTGCCGACTTTATGGAGCATCTGCTAGCTCCATCTGCGCTAGCAGTACGCTAGCAGTGACGGACCCGGAAACGCTGTAGCCCGCGTCTCGGGTCCGTCACTCAATGGCGGCACATCGCTAGCGCATGCTCATTGTGGGCGTGCGGTAGCGATTGGTTCGCCATTGCAAGTAATGGCGGCGTTAACGGACTACGTTACACCGCGTTATGCCGCGGTGTAACGTAGTCCGTTAAACGGGTTCACACAACGCAGTGTGAACCCAGCCTAAGGAACTTATCTAGATGTGTTGTGAGAGCTTTGAACCCCCAAGTGTTTCACTACAGTTTATAACGCAGAGCTGTGAAAATAAAAATTCTTTTTTTTTTCACAAAAATTATTTTTTAGCCCTCATGTTTTGTATTTTCCCAAGGGTAACAGGAGAAATTGGACTCCAAAAGTTGTTGTGCAATTTGTTCTGAGGACTTTCTCCACCAGGGTCCAGTTCTGCACCCCAACCGGAAACCCTCCAGCTATCAGCCTGGATCCTGAGCGTCAAGTCCTAAGATCTAGGGGCCTGTCAGATGAAGTCATCTCTACTCTAGTACCTTAAGAGTACATATTGCAGCCCTCAGTGTATATTACGACTCTTCCCTATCATCACACCCTTGGGTAGCCCGTTTCTCCAGAGCTGTTCAAAGGCTAAGACCCTTAATACGAAAAACCGTCCCTCCTTGGGACCTAAATTTAGTGCTTAACATGTTATGCAGGCACCCATACGATCTGGCAGAAGACCTAGAGATCAGTAAAATTTCGCTCATGACAGTATTCTTAGTGGCCATCACATCAGCAAATAAGCTAGGAGAGCTTCAGGCCTTATTTATTCAGAACCAGGTGTTCAAGGATCGCTTAGTCTTAGGGTATGTGCACACGTCAGGATTTCTGGCAGAAATTTTCCTGACAAAACCCTGACATTTCTGCCAGAAATCCGCATGCGTTTTTTTCGAGGTTTTGATGCGTTTTTTGATGCATTTTTTCTTGCGTTTTTTCCAAATGCATACAATAGCGGGAAAAACGCAGAAAATCCGCAAAATTAATGAGCATGATGCTTTTTTTGCCGCGATGTGTTTTTTTGTGTGGAAAAAACGCATCAATGTGCACAAAACATGCAGAATGCATTCTAAATGATAGAATGCATAATGTATGAGTTTTTATAGCGTTTTTAGCGCGAAAAAATTGCGAAAAAATGCGAAAAAACCTGAACGTGTGCACATAGCCTTAAGGCTAGATTCAGCTTTTCTCCCAAAGGTCGTCTCAGATTCAAATATGAATCAGGAGGTGGTGCTTCCTTCATTTTGCCAACTCCCTGAAAACCAGAAGGAAAGATCCTACCATAACTTAGATGTCAGGGAGACAGCACTCAGATATCTGAAAGCAACCAGGGCCTGGAGGAGGGATAATAATCTATTCAGTACAGAGGTCCAAATAAGGGGAAGAAGGCATCAAAGTCCAATATCGCTAGATGGATCAGAACCACAATAAGCTTAGCCTATGATGCACAGGGGAAGAACCACCCAGAGAGTCTCAGAGCCCACTCAACTAGGGCTATGGCCACTTCTTGGGCAGAAAAAGGGTGGGCTTCAGCTGATCAGATCTGCAGGGCCACATCTTGGTCTAGTCTTAGTACTTTTTCCAAGCATTATAAACTAGATGTGGTGTCAACACAGTTAGCGTTTGGCAGGAAGGTGCTTCATGCAGTAGTCCCGCCCTAAGACCATTATTTCTTTGGTACTTCTCCATGGTGGTGTCAGGTGGTGACCTGAAAAACGGTAAATAGACCTACCGGTAATTGTATTTCCAGGAATCCATCCTGACAGCACTATTAGTTCCCTCCCTTTTCGCAGAAGCATTCCATACTAATTTGATGTACAGTAACATTTGTATGTTAATTTTTTGTTTAAATGAAATTCTCTTCTTGCATCCATCCAGATGTGTTACTTTGGAAAATCACTGACGGGTGGTAAGGAGAGGGTCCTTTTAAACTCTTGTGGTTTCCTGTCCCTCTGTGGATAAGAAGGAAGTCCTCCATGGCATTCCTTGAAATACAATTACCGGTAGGTCTAATTACCATTTTTTTGCGTACCGAGCTGACGTTTTTAATTATACCATTTTGGTGCAGATATGTTCTTTTGATCGCCCGTTATTGCATTTTAATGCAATGTCACGGCGACCAAAAAACTAATTCTGGCATTTTGGGGGGGCGTGTCCTAGCTGGCCATGTGAGTGGACGCTGAGGAAAGAGCTTCTGCTGCTACCAGCAAGATAATCCTGTGCAGACACAGCTGTTTGTTTCAAATTGTGCTGTACCTGCGGGCTGAAGTCCCCAGGAGTGAAGGGGAGTCGCAGAAGCCGCCCGGTGAGAGACGAAATGACGAGGAGGAAGCAGAAGGACGTGGGCGCAGGAGAGGCTGGAGGGACCCAAGATGGCGTTGCTGCCAGAGCGGATGCTGTGAATGCAAATGCCGCCTGTCAGAAAAGTCTTGAGGCTGCAGCAAAGCTAAAAAGTTTTGCCTGGGTGGATGGTGGGAAAAAGGCACAGGAAACATCCAAAGAGAGATCTGAAGGAGAGGAGGAGGTGGAGGAGAGACTTGATAAAGGAATGCTGGGGGCTCAGAAGGGGGAGGAAGACAGTGGCATGGCTGCAGAGGCAGAGGCTGTAAAGGCAGTGGAATTGAGTGGGGAACCAACCATAAAGCATGTTTTTATCCTCTTATCTTCTTGTAACCAGTCTGTAAATGACTTAACCCTTCAGATGAAGGAGGTTAAAGGGGAGATCATACAAATAAAGGCTGCTGTACAGAGAATGGACAAACGTATGGGAGAAGTGGAAGAGAGGATGAGCACTGTTGAGGATCATATTGTAAAACTGCAAAAGGCAGAGAGAAAGTTTGTCCAACAGATAACGGAATTGGTGGCAAAAAATGAGGATCTAGAAAACAGATCCAGAAGAAATAACATCCGGATAGTCGGTTTGCTGGAAAAAACAGAGGGGAGAAATCCCACTGAGTTTATTGAAAGCTGGTTGAAGAAGAAGATTGGAGCTGAAGCTCTGACAAAGGTCTTTGCCGTGGAAAGAGCGCACAGAGTGCCACCGCAGCCCCCTCCCCCTGGAGCTAACCCCCGTACTATGCTGGCTAAAATATTAAACTACAGAGACAGAGACATTATACTTAGGAAGGCCAGAGAAATGGAGGACCTCACTGCTGGAGGATAGAGGATTGCCATTTATCCGGACTACTCCGCTGCGGTCCAGAAACAGAGAATGCAGTTTACTGGCGTCAAGAGGCGATTAAGAGAACTGGGGGTGCAATATTCCATGTTTTTCCCTGCGAGGTTGAGAGTGGTCGCCTTCAATAAAGCACACTTCTTCACGACGCTAGAGGACACTACTCAGTGGATTGATGTTAATGCCAAGAAGCTGCAGACTGCAGGAGACTGACTCTCTGTGGCAACATGTGTGGTTATTGCTTCACTTTTGACAGAAGAGAACTGGGCTTCTTTCTATGTTTATTTTCTGCCTATAGTTCTTTCAAACCTTGGAAGATTGGAGTATGGCCAGGTTGATTAATGGGCCAGACAGAGTTTGAAATGGACAATATGGAGGGAGGTGGGGGATGCTGACAGGGTGTTCTGCAAATATTGCTTTTGTAATTTCTTTACTTCATTGTATGTTTTGATATGTTATTAATCAATGTAAGGAGTTGTGGTGCTGTTGGTGGCGGGAGCCAGAGGGTGGTGATAACTTAGGTGAGAGTGTCTCAAACGGGTCTAGGAGCCCCACTTTTGAGGAGAGGAAAATGTGATAGATTGGGGAGGTTGGGGGAAGAGTTCAAGGGGGCGGGACGGGGGTTAGACAGCTCAGGTTAGGGAGTAAGGATTCTTGGATCACTATTCTGCGACATGATGGGGGAACGCATTAAAATACTAAGTTGGAATGTTAGAGGCCTAGCGGACAAGACCAGAAGAGCGGCAGTTCTTCAATATGCTCATGATCAAAGGGCCTCCTTGATATGTTTGTTGGAAACACACTTGGTACGTGAGAGGGTCGATGTCTTGAATAGGAGATGGCTGTAGAGGTCATATCACTCTACTTTCTCTACGTATGCAAGAGGAGTATCGGTGCTGGTCCCAGCAGGTGTGCGTTATGAAGAGGTGAAGGTGTATGTTGATGTGGAAGGGCAATATGTGATAGTGAAATGTAGACTGCTTGGGGTTTTGATGTATGTAGTGGCTATGTACATCCCTCCCCCCTATTCTAGCAAAAAAATTTGAGAAGTTTTGGAATTGATTGGACGGGGAGATCCTTTGCCGCTTTTAATTATAGGAGACCTCAATAACATTTGCGATGATTTTTGGGATAGAAAAAAACATACATCATAGGACGGAAAGTCATACTATGGCACTTGGAACATATGTGCGAGAGATCGATATGATTGATCTGTGGAGAGTTCGACACGTGGGGGAGAGGGGATACTCATGCTACTCACCGGCTCATGACGCGCTGTCTAGAATAGACATGGCGCTCGGGAATAACATGTTTGACACTTTGGTGGGAGAAGTCAGGTATTTGCCACAGGCGTTCTCGGATCATAATCCGTTGGAGGTGGAGTTGAGGCTGGCGGGGACATGGGCGCGACAAAGGGGAGAGTGGAAAATTCATCCTAACTGGTTGCATTGTGTGAGCTTGGAGACCATACAGCGAGAGGTAGAGGAGTTCTTTGAGATTAATGAGGGTAGTGCGGATATACTTACCATTTGGGAGACTATGAAGGCTTTTTAAGAGGGCTGCTGTTTAGGGATATTAGTAGATGTAAACGTAGGTCAAAACAGGCAGAGAATGATGCGCGGGAAAGGCTGAGAATTGCTGAAGATGATTTGATTACACTGGTTACTCCTGAGGCTGGGAGACTGCTTAAAGAAGCCCAGAACCGCATGGATAAAATTCTAATGGAGAGGGCGGAGAGGCAGAGAGAGTTCCAACATCTAGCGTTTTACTAGGAGGGAGAGGTAGTTGGACATATGTTGTCAGTGGTGGCTTCTGCTCAGAGGAGTACATCATTCGTGCATTCATTGGAACTTGACAATGGTATGAAAGTATCGGAGACCTCTGAGATTTTAAGAGTCTTTATGGAATTCTACGCGGATCTGTACTCCTCTGGTGTGGTCCCATCGTAGGGAGACACTATGGCATTCTTAGAGGGCATCGCCTTGCCTAGACTGAGAGAGGAGGATAGGGAAAGTTTGGAGGGCCCTATTACTGATGAGGAACTAAGTCGGGCTTTAAGGGCAATGGCAAGAGGTAAGGCACCAGGAGTAGATGGGCTACCCGCCGAAATATATAAAGAGATGGAAGAGGTGTTAATACCCAGATTAAGAGTGGTTTTGGAGGAGGCCAAGCTTTGGGTAACCTTGGCAGCTTCCATGAGGGAAGCCATAATAGTAGTAATTCCGAAGGAAGATAAAGATCTGCGACGGCCTGTATCGTATCGCCCGATATCTCTACTTACTTCAGATGTTAAGCTCCTGGCCGGGGTGTTAGAAGCCCTATTAACAGGTGTTGTTTCTAAACTAATTCACCCAGATCAGTCCGGTTTTATGCCAGTGAATCTAAGAAGACTCTTTTTGAATTTACAACTGGGGGCTGATAGTTATTGCTTCCTTAGATGCCCATAAGGCATTCGATGGTGTGGAATGGGGGTATCTGTGGCAGGTATTGCACTGTTTTGGCTTCGGCCCACATTTCGTGTCTTGGGTTCAGCTTTTATATGAGCATCCATCAGCTAGAGTGAGAGTGAATGGCGAGCTTTCTCACACGATTCAGCTGCATAGAGGAACGAGACAGGGGTGCCCCCTCTCCCCTCTTTTGTTTGCTCTGGCCGTGGAACCGTTGGCCGCCAAAATTCGACAGTCCATCAAGGTTTTAGGGTTCAAATATGGGTCGATAGAAGAAAAGATAGCGCTTTACGCTGACGATATACTGCTATTTCTGGGGGACCCGCATGACTCATTGAGCAATGCTATATGGCTCATTGAGGGATTTGGCTCTATATTAGGACTAAAAATAAACTGGAATGAATCAATTTTATTCATGGTGGATGATGTGGGGAGTGAGTTGGGTGATTCTACGGAAGGGAGTAGACTTAGATAGCAGACCAATTCAAATATCTTGGGATATTAATCTCTTTGCCGATTACAAATTACTTGCATAAGAATCTGAGACAGGTACTGGAAACTCCTAAGGCTAAGGTAGGGGCTTGGTCTAAAGGTACTGTCACATTTAGCGACGCTCCAGCGATATAGACAACGATCCGACCTAAACTAGATCGCTGGAGCGTCGCTGTATAGGTTGCTGTAGAGATGTCAAACATGGCAACTCCAGAATGATTCAGGAGCGATCCAGTGATGTAGTTATCGTTCTCGCTGGTTGTTAGCTCTGTGAAAAAAACATTGCAGGCATCGTTGCTTTTGCTGTCAAACATGACGAATCACGCCGACCTGACGACCAAATTAAGTTCTGGACTTTCAGCTACGACCAGCGATGTCACAGCGGGATCCTGATCGCTGCTGCGTGTCAAACACAATGAGATCGCTATCCATGACGCTGCAACGTCACGGATCGTTGTCGTTCTCGTTGGTAAGTTGCTGAGTGTGACGGTAGCTTTAGCTGCATTTGTCGGTTGTGGGTCGAGTTAACCTTATCAAAATGATTCTGATGCCTAAAATATTGTATATTCTTCATTAGAGTTGAGTGACTTACTTTTTTAGGATCAAGTCGGGTTTCGCGAAACCCGACTTTGTCAAAAGTCGGGTCGGGTGAAATCGGCCGATTATTTTGAAAAGTCGGTGGCCGACCGAAACACGAAACCTAATGCAAGTCAATGGGGAATCAAAGTCAGCAGTGAGTGGAGGACAGGAAAACACCTACAGTGCCCATTTTAATGCCAAAAACATCAATTCTTATTACTTAAGCTTGTCAATCTTAATTAACTTTACAATAATAGTTAGGCATTGAAAACTGGGGGTCATTTGGCTAAAGTTGTGGGGGGGGGGGGGTAGGGCTGGCTCAAGATTTTCGTGGGCCCAGGAAACGCGGAATACGTCACGGCGGTGGAGCAGGGAGAGGTAAGTATTTCAACTTTGCAAGTGCTGTGATCCTGAGCAAGCGGGGGGGCCCACTAGTTGGCTCTGGCACAGGGCCCCTCATAGAACGGCGGTGTGTTTGACGGTGGGTGGCGCCTCCCACTGCCAGAGACACTTTTGCGTACTATGAGGGGCCCTGTGCCAGTGCCCATGAGTATGCCCCCCCACCTGATGAAGGAACCTGCACTTTCATCTGCACCTTCCTCTTTGTCCCCGTGTAAGGTGGTATAGTATGTGGGAAGGGGAATTTGACTTTCAGCAGGGTCAGATTCTGGCTGTGTAGAGTGCAAGGGGAATGTAGTGGTCTGGGTCAATGTTCCAGCAGACTCATCTAGCAGTGGCTGGGCAATGGGCAGGATGAGGAGGAAACACAGATATAGGCCCAACTAAAAAAGTAGGCTAAATGTAGTTCAAAATTGGTAACAGGACTAAACAGGTGGCATTGCTTTGTTCAGTGGAGGACAACTGTAATGAGTGGCGCAGACACAGTTAGTAGGCCCAAAATAAAAATGTAGGCTAAATGCAGTTCAAAATTGGTAACAGGACTAAACAGGCGGCCTAGCTTTGTTCAGTGGAGGACAACTGTAATGAGTAGTGCAGACACAGTAGGCCCAACTAAAAAAGTAGGCTAAATGCAGTTCAAAATTGGTAACAGGACTAAACAGGCGGCATAGCTTTGTTCAGTGGAGGACAACTGTAATGAGTGGCAGACACAGTTGGTAGGCCCAAATAATAAAGTGGGCTAAATGTCTGCCAAAAAATAGTTCACAAATAAACAGGTGGCATAGCTAGGTACTGAGGTGGGCTCCTCTGCTGAGTTGCAGACAGTGGTAGTAGGTGCAAAGTATTAACTGGTCTAAATGGAGACCAGGGCCCCTGTATATTTTAACTATCATCTGTCATTTCAACAATTTTGTATTGGCAGTGCCATTGAAGGATTTAACAGCACAGACTATACAGTGGTGGAGCAGGGAGAGGTAAGTATTGCAAGTGGTAGAGCACTGTTCGAGCTGGGGGGGAACACTCTCTCGTGGGCGGCGGTACTGGCACAGGGCCCCTTATATTACGACGGTGTGTCTGACGTTGGTTGTGCACCACCACCGTCAGAGACACTTGATTGTACTATGAGGGACCCTGTGCCAGTGCCGTCGCCCAAGAGTGGGCGCACCCACCTGTCCAGGCAAACCGCACTCGCACGGGTGCTTGCGCCAGGTGGTGACTACGGCCCTGTGGGGGGAGTCAGCCCGTTTAGGGAGGTATAAAAATGGCCTATGGTGTACATTCAGCAGCTGCAAATGGAGGAATTAGAGAAGTCAGTAAGAGGAGGCCAAAAGCAAGACATTTTTCAGGCAAGCTACGTGTCGGCAGGGGAGGGTGGGGCAAAATAATTTGAAATCCACGATTGGTTCATTTTAATGAAGGTTAGATCATCAACATTCTGGGTAGCCAGACATGTCCCTTTTCCAGTCAGTATTGAACCAGCAGCACTGAAGACTCTTTCTGATAGCACACTAGAAGCAGGGCAAGCGAGCTCCTGTAATGCATATTCTGCCAATTCAGGCCAGGTGTCTATTTTAGATGCCAAGTAATCAAAGGGGAATGACTTGTGAGGGAGAACATCGATAAGGGAGGAAAAGTAGTTCGTAACCATACTGGACAAATGCTGTCTCCTGTCACTTTGAATCGATGCAGCAGTACCTGTCGTGTCAGCGGTCATTGCGAAATTACTCCACAACCTGGTCATAAAACACCTCTGTCCAATGCCACTTCGGATTTGTGCACCTCTAACACCTCTGCCATGTTGCCCCCTACGGCTCGTGTGAGAACCATCACCGCCGCTGTGTGCTGGGAATGCGTGAACCAAACGGTCTACAAGAGTTGCTTGTTTGGTAGCCAATATTTGCTCAAGGTTCTCATGTGGCATGAAATTCTGTAATTTTCCTTTATATCGTGGATCCAGGAAACAGGCCAACCAGTAATCCTCATCGGTCATCATTTTGATAATGCGGGGGTACCTTTTTAGGATACGCAAGGCATAATCAGCCATGTGGGCCAATGTTCCAGGTGTCAAATCACTGCTTGTGCTGGGTTGAGGAGCACTTTCTTGCAAATCAACATCACTTGTGTCCTGCAAAAACCCTGTACCTGACCTTGCAACGCCACCAGTTTCTATTGCCCCCTGAGAAGCATCCTCCTCCCATAAATATTCATCCCCATCATCCTCCTCCTCTTCATCCGCCACCTCATCCAGGAGAGTTCCCTGAGCAGACAATGGCTGACTGTCATCAAGGCTTCCCTCCTCCTCGGCTGCAGACGCCAGCTCCTTAATGTGCGTCAAACTTTGCATCAGCAGACGCATTAGTGGGATGCTCATGCTTATGATGGCGTCGTCTGCAATTACCAGCCGTGTGCATTCCTCAAAACACTGTAGGACTTGACAGAGGTCTTGGAGCTTCGACCACTGAACACTAGACAACTCCATGTCTGCCATCCAACTGCCTGCCCGTGTATGTGTATCCTCCCACAAATTAATAACAGCACGCCTCTGTTCGCACAGCCTCTGAACCATGTGCAGTGTGGAGTTCCACCTTGTTGCAACGTCGATTATTAGGCGGTGCTGGGGAAGATTCAGCGATAGCTGATGGTTCTGCATATGGCTGGAGTTTACAGGTGACCGGCGGATGTGCGAGCAAAGTCTTCGCACCTTCAGGAGCAGGGCTGGTAACTCCGGATAATTTTTGAGGAAGCACTGCACCACCAGGTTCAAGGTGTGAGAAAGGCAAGGTATGTGTTTAAGCTCTGAAAGGGCTATGGCAGCCATAACATTCCTTCCTTTATCACTGACTACCTTGCCTGCCTCAAGATGTACACTGCCCAGCCCAGCCATGACTGAGTTTGTTGCTGCAAGTACTCGGCCAGTACTTCCGCGGTGTGTCTGTTGTCGCCCAAACACTTCATTTGTAGCACAGCCTGCTGACGCTTACCACTAGCTGTTCAATAATGGGACACCTTGTGTGCAACACTGGCAGCTGCAGATGGAGTGGTCATGCGACTGCGCTCTGTGGACGAGCTTTCGCTTCTGGAGGAGGGGTGGCGAACGCCTACAGCCAACTGTTTTCTAGACCATGGGCTAGGCAGAACTGTCCCACTATGGCTGTCCCCTGTAGACCCTGCATCCACCACATTAACTCAGTGCGCCGTGATGGACACGTAACGTCCCTGGCCGTGCCTACTGGTCCATGCATCTGTTGTGAGGTGCACCTTTCTACTGACTGATTGCCTCAGTGCATGGACAATGCGGTCTTTGACATGCTGGTGGAGGGCTGGGATGGCTTTTCTCGCAAAGAAGTGCCGACTGGGTAGGTCATAGCGTGGTACTGCGTAGGCCATCAGGTCTTTGAAAGCTTCGCTTTCAACCAACCGGTAGGGCATCATCTCAAACGAGATTAGTCTAGCAATGTGGGCGTTCAAACCCTGTGTACGCGGATGAGAGGATGAGTACTTTCTTTTTCTAACGAGAGTCTCTTGTAGGGTGAGCTGGACTGGAGAGCTGCATATGGTGGAACTAACGGTGGTAGTGGTGGACATGGCGGATTGAGAGAGGGTTGGTGATGGTATTCTTGATGTTGGCCTACATACAGTGTTTCCTACCAAAAACCTTGTGATTCCCTGACTGCTTTGGCCTTGCGACGATACCTCCACATTTGCTGCTGGTGGTGTCCTAACCGGTGGGCTTACAGTGAGGGAAGCAATGTAGCATTGCTGACTACCTTCATTCTGAGCAGGTGCACCAACGGTATGGGACGTTTGGTAGTTCATCCAGGCTTGCAAGTGTATGCTGGTTAAATGTCTAAGCATGCACGTTGTATTTAAATTTTAAAGATTCGTCCCTCTGCTAAAGGTCTTTGGGCATTTCTTACAGATAACTTTTGACTGATCATTCGGATCTTTGTTAAAAAATTGCCACACTACACTCTTCCTACTATGGAATACCTTTTTTAGGCATTGCACGCTGTGCTACTTTCACCGGATGGCCACGCTGTCCTAATACTGGTTTTGTTTTTGACAAACATTTTTGGCCTGATATGGGCCTGCCAGATGACAGCTGTTGCGATGTAGATGGCTGCTGCGGATCATCCTCCTCCGCTTCTGAGCTACTGGCAGCGGCACCCTCTTCCCCCAATGGCTGCCAATCTGGGTCAACAACTGGGTCATCTATCACCTCTTCAATGTCATGTGCACCTTCCTCTGTGTCACCATGTAAGGTGCTATAGCGTTCTGCACGGGGCACCATAGTCTCATCAGGGTCAGATTCTGGCTCTGTACACTGCGAGGGCAATGTAGTGATCTGAGTCAATGGAACAGCATAAAAATCTAGCTGTGGCTGTGCATCAGTGCACTCCATGTCCGATTCATCTTGTAATGGGGAGTTAACAATTTCCCTTTCTAACCCAGGCATGGTATGTGTAAAGAGCTCCATGGAGTAACCTGTAGTGTCGCCTGACGCATCCTTCACTTTTGGTTTGGGTGAAGGACACAAGGAAACGTCTTGTTCCTGACCGGGAGCATCCACTGACGACTCGCTGCTTTTATATTTGGAACTTTCTGAAGAGGAGGCGAAAGAGCTAGAGGCTGAGTCAGCAAGGAAAGCCAAAACTTTTTCCTGCTGCTCCGGCTTTAAAAGCTGTTTGCCTACTCCCAGATAAGGGAGCCTTCGAGGCCTTGTGTAGCCAGAAGATGACGCTGGCTCAACACCTCCAGCCTTAGGTGCTATTGTGCTTTTGCCACTACCACCAGATGCACCACCACCACCACCATCAGTACCAGCTGGCAACCACCGCCCCACGGCATCTTCCACGAGACTTCCTCATTTTTTGTAAAATCTAACCAACATAACCGTTATATGGTACTGTAAAACAAGGTAGGTGTATATAAACTTTTTTTTGGAAGACTGAACCAAAACGCAGGCCCTGTGCATAAAACAACGCAATGTAAGTGGCAGAAAGTGGCTGGCTGATATACGACGAGTCAAGGTGGGTGGCAGGGTCGGCGGGTGAGAGGGTGAGGGCGCTGAGGCATACTTACCTGCTTCCAGCGATCCTGGCGCTCCCCGCCTGTCCCACGGTCTTCGGTGCTGCAGCTCCTCCACTGTTCAGCTGTCATGTGGGACCGCTCATTAGAGAAATGAATAAGCGGCTCCACCTCCCATAGGGGTGGAGCCGCCTATTCATTCTCTAATCAGCGGTGCCGGTGACCGCTGATAGAGGAAGAAGCTGCGGCACCGAAGACAGCTGTACGGGGGAAGGAGCCGGACGCCGGGAGCAGGTAAGTATCGCATATTTACCTGTCCCCGTTCCAGTCGCCGGACGCCGCTCCATCTTCCCGCCGCAGCTCCATCTTCCCGGCGTCTCTGCGCTCTGACTGTGCAGGTCAGAGGGCGCGATGACGCATATAGTGTGCACGGCGCCCTCTGCCTGATCAGTCAGAGCGGAGAGACGCCGGGACCGGACGCTGGGAGCTGCAGCAGCAGCAATGGCAGAGATTTATGTGGAACATCTATGGGGAAATATGAACGGTGCAGAGCACTATATGGCACAGCTATGGGGAAATATGAACGGTGCAGAGCACTATATGGGGCACAGCTATGGGGAAATATGAACGGTGCAGAGCACTATATGGCACAGCTATGGGGAAATATGAACGGTGCAGAGCACTATATGGGGCACAGCTATGGGGAAATATGAACGGTGCGGAGCACTATATGGCAGAACTATGGGGCAATATGAACGGTGCAGAGCACTATATGGCACAGCTATGGGGAAATATGAACGGTGCAGAGCACTATATGGCAGAACTATGGGGCAATATGAACGGTGCAGAGCACTATATGGCAGAGCTATGGGGCAATATGAACGGTGCAGAGCACTATATGGCACAGGTATGGGGAAATATGAACGGTGCAGAGCGCTATATGGCAGAGCTATGGGGAAATATGAACGGTGCAGAGCACTATATGGCACAGCTATGGGGCAATAATGAACGGTGCAGAGCACTATATGGCACAGCTATGGGGCAAGAATGATCTATTTTTATTTTTGAAATTCACTGGTAAATGCTGCATTTCCACCCTAGGCTTATACTCGAGTCAATAAGTTTTCCCATTTTTTTGTGGCAAAATTAGGGGGGTCGGCTTATACTCGGGACGGCTTATACTCGAGTATATATGGTAATAGGACAGAAGTATATCCACTTTGTGAGAATTTGAAACTCCCTTTTTTGGGGGGAGACTGAACCAAAACTCAGGCCCAGTGTAGAAAACAACGCAATCTAAGTGGCAGAAAGTGGCTGGAAGATATATGAAAAAATACAAGGACTGTAGTAAAATTTCAATCTCCCTACAATGATCTCAGGAAAAGTATGGCAGCAATAAAAAGGACTGCTGCACACAAAAGTGTGGACAAATAAACAAGATAACTGTGCAGAAAGGAGCAACAGGATTTTTGCTTTTAAAAAAGCAGTTTGTTTGCACAGCAGCGTGCAAACAGCAATGCAGCTATTAGGGAGCCTTATAAGGCAGCCTAATAAGCTACAGAGCTGATGCACAAAAATATAGCCTCCACTGTCCCTGCAAAACAATGGTGGTGTTGGACAGTGGAAATCGCTACAGCACAATCAGTTTGGGGGTTAATCTTCCCTCCCTAACCATATCCCTTCTTCTGATAAAGCTGCAGCAACCTCTCCCTATGCTAAGATCGGCAGAAGTAAGATGGCGGTCGGCATGCACGCCCCTTTATAGCCCCTGTGACGCCGCAGATAGCAAGCCAATCACTTAAATTTAAATATAAAACCTGGTGCACAGCCTAAAGACAAGAGGTGCTCAGGTAGGTTCCAACACCATACCATACGTAACAAAACCTGGCACTCAACTTTTATGTCTGAGGAGATATTTATTAATCAGCAACAAAACGTTTCGGTCCTTTACAAACTGGACCTTCATCAGTTACGTGCTATTAAGCGTGTGGTTATAGGCAATGTGCTTAGAAGTGGCTGTCAGGAAGCAGACCATGTAGATGCAAGGGCAATATCCAAATGCCGTAAGCTGAGATGACGCGGTGTCCACCGCTAGTCCTGGCGCTGTGCTAGGAGGCGTCCTCCTAGCACAGCGCCAGGACTAGCGGTGGACACCGCGTCATCTCGGCTTACGGCATTTGGATATTGCCCTTGCATCTACATGGTCTGCTTCCTGACAGCCACTTCTAAGCACATTGCCTATAACCACACGCTTAAAGGGAACCTGTCACCCCGAAAATCCCGGGTGAGGTAAGCCCACCGGCATCAGGGGCTTATCTGCAGCATTCTGTAATGCTGTAGATAAGCCCCCGATGTAACCTGAAAAGGGAGAAAAAGACGTTAGATTATACTCACCCAGGGCCGGTCCCACTGCTGGTCAGGTCGGATGGGCGTCTCCGGTCCGCTCCGGCGCCTCCTATCTTCTTTCCATGACGTCCTCTTCTGATCTTCAGCCACGGCTCCGGCGCAGGCGTACTTTGCTCTGCCCTCTTGAGGGCAGAGGATAGTACTGCAGTGCGCAGGCGCCGGAAAGGTCAGAGGCCCGGCGCCTGCGCACTGCAGTACTTTGTCTGCCCTCAACAGGGCAGAGCAAAGTACGCCTGCGCCGGAGCCGTGGCTGAAGATCAGAAGAGGACGTCATGGAAAGAAGATAGGAGGCGCCGGAGCGGACCGGAGACGCCCATCCGACCTGACCAGCAGCGGGACCGCCGCTGGGTGAGTATAATCTAACGTCTTTTTCTCCCTTTTCAGGTTACATCGGGGGCTTATCTACAGCATTACAGAATGCTGCAGATAAGCCCCTGATGCCGGTGGGATTACCTCACCCGGGATTTTCGGGGTGACAGGTTCCCTTTAATAGCACGTAACTGATGAAGGTCCAGTTTGTAAAGGACCGAAACGTTTTGTTGCTGATTAATAAATATCTCCTCAGACATAAAAGTTGAGTGTCAGGTTTTGTTACGTATAGCAAACCAATCACTGTCATGCCCTTATGCCCTTCTCTAAGATGGTGGGGACCGAGACCTATGGCATTACACTGCCCACACTTTGCGTCCTCCTTCATTGGCTGAAAAATAGCGCTGAAAGCGTCATATGAAATGCGACTTTGTCGCGAAGATCGCCGACCTCATGGCCGTTTCCACACTAGGGTCGGGTTTCATGAAACCCGACTTTGCCGAAAGTCGGCGATTTTTGAATTTGTCCGATCCGTTTTGCTCAACCCTATTCTTCATAATTCGCCTATCTGGATACCGTGTGGGAAATTCAAACTAATTAACTCATTATTTAGAAGTTTGGTGTGGGGGAGACAGCATCCACGAACTAGGTTGGAGACGCTTCAGTGGCCTAAAGATGCGGGGGGTCTGGCCTTGGCTAATCCTGAGCTATATTTCCTTGCGGCCCAATGTCAACATTTAAAGGGCTGGGATCAGGTGACGTCCGCCAACGGGGTACAACTCTTAATAGAAAAGATCACCAAAACAAGTCCGGCGGTACAGTGAGGATGGCTCCCTTGGGATGCTTGGGAAAATATATCCAACATTGCTTTTAATATATAAAATATGGGGAAGAGTCAAACATTCGTGGGGTCACTTGTCTTACCAAGTTCTCTCCACTATGGTTTAATAATAATTTACCAGAATTTCTGGCAATGGGATGTATATCAGGATGGCAGGCTAAAGGGATTCGATATGTTTATCAGATTTTAGACCGACGGGAGTTGAAGTCCTTTTCCCAGCTGCAGTCTGAGTATGGCCTCGAGACATCCGGGGGTTATCAATATGCACAAGTTCGACATGCCTTTTTGGCTCAGAATAGGGGGGATTGCCTCAAAATCCAAAGTGACTTAGTATTGGAATATATCTGCGATGCGGGAACATCGAGGGGTGTTATCTCTTCCCTATATAAGGACTTACTCCATACTTATTGGGATATCCGTTTGTGGCGAGGACTAAATGGGAAAGAAAGTTGGGTCGCTTGGAGGATGAAACATGGGAATCTGTTTTGGAATGGGTACCGAAGCTATCAAAGAATGAGCCGTATAGACTTTCTCAGCGCTACGTTATACACAGTATATAGGTCTCCGGATGTTCTATATAGAGCTGGATTGAGACCCGATTCGGAATGCCCTAGGTGTAGGAATGATGATGCTGGAATGTTCCACATGCTCTGGTCGTGTCCGAGGTTGACTGTTTTTTGGATAGTGGTTCTTAGCAGGATAGAAGGGGCGTATAGATGTGTCATTCCAAGGGAACCAGTGGTGTGCGTTCTGGGATATGTGGATGAGATAATTGTAGATAACACATTGAAAATAGCAATCGCTAGACTGCTATACATGGCTCAGAAGGTCATAGCAAGAAACTGGATGAAAGAGGAGCCTCCCTCGAGGGGAGAATATATCAAGTATGTGGGGAAGGTCATAGCCTTAGAAAAGGGAGTATATATTAGAAAAGAAGGAAAATGGTTCTGTATGACAAATTGTGGACGCCTTGGTTGGAATTGGAGGAGATTAAGGGAAAATAGGCCTGAGGTGGTTTCACCTATAAAATAATGGTATATAAATTCATAGTGAAGGACACTATATTATACTAAAGTATATAATTCTACAAGACATGTTAAAAGAAGGACGTGAGCTGTCTAAGTGGGAAAGGGGGGAGGGATGGGTAAAGGGGGGGTTAATGTTGGGGGGAATTAAACACATGTGTTATTGTTAAATGTTTATTGCATTTTATACATCACTAAAAATCTATTTGATTAAAAAAAATTCTGGCGTTTTGAATTATTTTTGCTACGCCGTTTAGCGATCAGGTTAATCCTTTTTTTTTATTGTTAGATCAAGCGATTCTGAACTCGGCGATACTAAATATGTGTAGCTTTGATTTTTTTTATTTTATTTTGAATGGGGCGAAAGGGGGGTGATTTAAACTTTTATATTATTTTTATTTTTTTCATATTTTTTAAATCATATTCTTTTGCCATGCTTCAATAGCCTCCATGGGAGGCTAGAAGCTGGCATAGCTCAATCGGCTCTGCTACATAGGAGCGATGATCAGATCGCCCCTATGTAGCTGAAATACAGCATTGCTACAGCATTGCTATGAGCGCCGACCACAGGGTGGCGCTCACAGCAATCCGGCATCAACAACCATAGAGGTCTTCAAGAGACCTGGTTGTCATGCCGATGCATCACTGATCCTCGATCACGTGACGGGGGTCACCGGTGCGAGCATTTCCGTCCGGATGCGCTTGTTAAATGCCGCTGTCAGTGTTTGATAGCGACATTTAACTAGTTAATAGCGGCGGGTGAATCACTATTCCACCCGCCGCTATTGCGGGCACATGTCAGCTGTTCAAAACAGCTGAGGTGTCCTGTCTTTGAGGTGGGCTCACCGCCGAAGCCCGCATCAAAGGGGGAGATGTGACATGCACTGTACTAGTATTGCGCATGTCACAAGGGGGTTAAGCCTCTTTCACTGCGGTTTCTGTTTACAACTACAGTATATTTCAGCCTACTTATGAAAATAATTATCACCACCCGTTTGGTATTATTGGCTACCCATACAGTCGACTATATTCCTACAAAATTCCTGACTTTGTGCTAAGGTACCTAGGTGAATTGATGATATTTAGAAGGAAATAGGTAGTCACACCAAATCTTAAATATAATTTGATTCTGTTCATTCACTTTGCATTTTACTTACTAAAAGTAAAAAGTAAATCAGAACAGAAAGTAATTAAAAAAGCATGTGCCCGAAAATGGTACCAATAAAACGTCAACTCATCCCACAGAAAGAAGCTGTCACATGACTGTCATCCACAATATGGAAAAATTATACCTGTCTTAATATGGAATTCAAAAGCTAGTTTTTGCATGAAAAAGGCGTCTTTTAGTGTGTGACAGCTGCAAAATATAAAAAACCAATAAAGATCTGGCATCGCTGTAATCGTACAGTCCTGAAGAATAATGTAGTGTAGTCATTTATACCGCATAAGGAATGGCATAAAAAATAAATAAAACCAATTCGTCTCCTGCTGTTGATTATTTCATCCTGCCACTCAAAGATCGCAGTAAGGCCGGCGTCACACTCGGCGTAAGACAATACGGTCCGTATATTACGTCCGTAATACGCTGAAAAGTCCCCAAAATAGTGGTCCGTAGCTCCTCCGTAGGCAGGGTGTGTCAGCGTATTTTGCGCATGGCATCCTCCGTATGTAATCCGTATGGCATCCGTACTGCGTGGTTTTCTCCCTTGTATAGGGAGAATAAAATATTACAACAACCTTTGTTTTTATTTCATTAAAATACTTTTAAATAATGTTTTTTTTTTTTTTAACCCTTTACTACTATTGGATTAATAATGGATAGGTGTCATAATTGACGCCTCTCCATTATTAATTTGGCTTAATGTCACCTTACAATAGCAAGGTGGCATTAACCCTTCATTACCCCATATCCCACCGCTACACGGGAATGGGAAGAGAGTGGCCAAGTGCCAGAATAGGCGCATCTTCCAGATGTGCCTTTTCTGGGGTGGCTGGGGGCAGATGTTTTTAGCCGGGGGGGGGCCAATAACCGTGGACCCTCTCCAGGCTATTAATATCTGCCCTCAGTCACTGGCATTACTACTCTGGCGGAGAAAATTGCGCGGGAGCCCACGCCAATTTTTTTCCGCCATTTAACCCTTTAATTTAATAGAATGGCCAAATTTTGCATATACACACTACTAACATTAGTAGTGTGGAATATGCAAAAAAAAAGGTGATATGAGATGGTTTACTGTATGTAAACCAGGTCTCATATCATGTCGGGTTTAGGCAGGAGATAGCAAAAGCCGGCAATCGTATTACCGGCTTTAAAGCTATCTCGCGCTGTATGAAATATTAATATATATACATATGTGTCTCACTGACATATATATATATATATACCTATTCTATGTGTAGACATTTATTCTACCTATTCTACTGTAAGCTGTCAGTGTGATTTTACTGTACACCGCACTGAATTGCCGGCTTTTCTCTCTAACACCGCTGCGTATTTCTCGCAAGTCACACTGCTGGTCCATGTGTAATCCGTATTTTTCTGGCTTCCATAGACTTTCATTGGCGTTTTTTTTGCGCAATACGGTGACAAACGCAGCATGCTGCGATTTTCTACGGCCGTGGAAAGCCGTATAATACTGATCAGTAAAATACGGCAGATAGGAGCAGGGGCAAAGAGAATAATTGGGATGTTTGTTAGGCGTGTTTTACGGACGTATTTTATGCACTCTTACGTCCGTAAAACTCGTTAGTGCCTAAGGCTGTGCTCACATTTATCCTGTGCTCTGTGCTGAATGCTTTCTCCAGGGTTTCTGTATAAATCTCTGAAGTACTGTGATTCAAGTGGAACCCCCGACGGAAGATTCCCTGTAATGAGGCAGATTGAGGAACAGTAGACTCCATAGGACCTGTGATCCGGTGGTGTCCATCTTTTTAGGCGAGCATAATAGCACAGTTGACCACAGTTTTGTGCACTTCTGAAAAGGACACTGCTGAACAGAGGCCAGATGGAGTCCAGAGTAACTCTGCTGCCTCATTATAGTGAATGAATCCCTTGGAGATTTAGATGGAAACCCCAAAGTAAGTTCTCAGCGTAGAGTGTCGGATAAATGTGATCCTAAATGTTATGTAAAATGTTCCCAATAAATGCTTCAACTCAAACCACAATGAAAGCAAGTCCCCACACAGGTCCGTCATCTGTCTATGGAAATATAGGGGGCATCCACGTTGTTGGTTGTACAGAGCCACTGGAGAACTGAAATGGCTCCTTGTCCCCCAAAAGAAATTCAGCAAATTCTGCACTCCCAAATCCAAATGCCCCACTCTCTTCTGAACCACACTGTGTCTAAACCACATTTAGCACCCACATGTTTGGCATTTCTGTAGCGATGACAGCTCGCCTAATTTACGAGTGCATGTCTCCAGAAGCCCGAGCTGGGTACAATGTACTGGTCACTACAACCCACTGATCACTACAATAGCAGTTTGCAATTTTCACTCTGCAACATCCACTGCTGCTTGTTTCTGGAAAACACCCATGGATTCCAAATCATCACTACACCTCTAGATAAATTCCAAAGGGAATATAATTTCCAAAATGGGGTCACTTGAGGAGGAATTCTGCTTTTCTGTCACTTAGGGGCTCTGTTTATGGGCTTCGCAAACTATTCTAGGAAAATCTGCACTTTGAGTCAAATAGTGCTCTGTCTCTCCCGAGTGTCGCTGTGTGACTAAGCAGCACGCTACAGCCATATATAGGATATTTCTACATTTAGCAGAAATAGTGGGACAAATTTTGGTGCCATTTTTATCCAGTGGGAAAATGTAAAATATGGGGCTAGCACACAATCTTGGTGGTAAAAATGTAAATAATTTTTTCTTCACTGCCCAAATGGAATAAAATTCTGTGACACACCTCCACATATTGGGTATCGGCGTACTCCGGAGAAATTGCACAACATACTATATGGTGGAATTTCTGTTACCCTTATGAAAATGTAAAATTTGGAGCTAAAAAAACATTTTCACGGCTCAACATTATAAACTTCTGTGAAGCACCTGTGGTTTCAAGGTGCTCAAGACCTATATAGATAAGTTCCCTGAGGGGTCTAGTTTCCAAAATCGTGTCACTTGTGGGGGCTTTCAACTGTTTAGTAACATCAGGGGCTCTCCACTAATTATGCCAGCTAATTTTACATTCAAAAAGTCAAATGGCGCTCCTTCCCTTCCGAGCCCTGCCGTGCAACCCAAACATTGTTTCCCCCCACATATGTGGTATCTGCATGCTCAAAAGAAATTGCAAAACAAATTGTTTGGTCCATTTTCTCCTATTACCCTTGTGAAAGTAAAAAGAAATTGGGTCTCAAGGAAAAGTTTCTTTTTTCCTTCCACATTCCTTTAATTCCTGTGAAACACCTGAAGGGTTAATAAACTTCTTGAATGTGGTTTTGAGTACCTTGAGGGGTGCAGTTTTTAGAACAGTGTCACTTTTGGGTATTTTCTGTCATATAGGCCCCTCAAAGTCACTTTAAATGAGAGGTGGTCCCTAACAAATGATTTTGTAAATTTTGTTGTAAAAATAAGAGATCGCAGGTCACTAGTTAATTCTTATAACTTCCTAACAAAAATAAATTGTTTAAAAAAAGTGACGTAGTAAAGTAGATATGTGGGAAATGTCATTTGTTAATTATTTTGTGTGACATGATTTTGATTTAAGGGCACAAAAATTAAAAGTTTGAAAATTGCCAAATTTTCGATTTTTTTTCACAAATAAACGGAAGTCATATTAAAGAAATTTTACCACTGTCATGAAGTACAATATGTCACGAGAAAACAGTCTCAGACTCAGTGGGATCCAATGAAGTGTTCCAGAGTCAAGAACTCATTAAAGTGACAGTGGTCAGAATTGAAAAAATTGGCCTGGTCAGGAAGGTGAAAACACGTTTCGGGGTGAAGGGGTTAAATTCTCTCTCCTAATAGATGAGGCTAATGTACTTACTTTGAAAGTCATTGTCAGAATGGCTGTATTATTGTTCCTGAATGTTTAAATACAATCCTTGCCTACCTAGTCAGATTGACACCTCTTCAGTGTCCCTCCTTTAGCTGAGATCTCACACTGCTCCACACAAACTGCTGCTGTCACTGAGGCTGGGTGTGTGCTGATGAAATGCACCCTGACTCATGAGCTATTTTATTCTATGGCTGAACTAAAATGCTCATTTTAATATAAAGGCATATATAGCCATTCTGATATGAATTTTCAAAGTATGTTCACCACTTCATTAGGTCTAAGAGATTTATGTATTTTGAAATGCATCAAGGTGCAGGATGGAAATTTTGTTTTATTAACAGTGTTCTATGTTCTTACAGGTGTATACATTCACTAGAAGTGGGCATCGCTGCATACAGAAACCCAAAGGAGAAAAAGTTTAAGGATTATGCATACTTTCTCACCCATGACATCAGTATGATGCGGCTCGTGGAGACTTTCCTAGAAAACACGCCTCAGCTCATTCTTGTGCTCTATATAATTATACAAAGAGAAGTAATACAGATTTTTCAATGTGAGTAAACACAGAAAAGAAGGTGCCAGCATGTGGTATTCAGATGTGTATTTAGAGGTGCAGACCTATATGTAAAATAGCCTTATAGCCCAAAAATCAAAAGTAGAAAATGCAGACAAAAAGCACTCTACAGTTGTGTTTTAATCTGTGTATTAGCAAACCAGACAAACCATTGTCTATGCTCACCGCAGACAATAGTGTAACAAGATACAATAGTGGTCTAATCTGTGGAATGAAGGCAACCGTTATAACTTTCACCTTTAACTTTATTTTTCCATTTTTGGCTTTAAAGCGAAACTCATTAGGATTTTACTAAGTAAACTACAGACATTGTCAGGTTGGCACAGTTTACTGATTCCTTGGTTGATGAAATCCATCTATACAATAATATCAACAGTATTCTATGCAGTATGTAAAACGGGGCAGGTCACTGAAGGATCAGTGACCTGTCATAAGCCATACAGATGAACATGTAAGCAGAGCACCACAAAGGCATCCCCCACAGGCCTGGCTCAAAGCATGAGAATCTCATTAACTGAAAACTTAAAATAAAGATTCAACAACATCCGCATATACCGTATATACAGTGGGGAAAATAAGTATTTAATCCCTTGCTGATTTTGTAAGTTTGTCCACTGACAATGACATGAACAGTCTATAATTTTAAGGGTAGGTTAATTTTAACATTCAGAGATAGAATATCAAGAATAAAATCCAGAAAATCATATTGTATGATATTTATAAATGTATTTGCATTTTGCAGTGAGAAATAAGTATTTGATCCCCCTAGCAAACAAGGCTTAATACTTGGTGGCAAAACACTTGTTGGCAAGCACAGCAGTCAGATGTTTTTTGTAGTTGATGATGAGGTTTGCGCACGTGTCAGGAGAAATTTTGGTCCACTCCTCGTTGCAGATCGTCTCTAAATCATTAAGATTTTAAGGCTGTCACTTGGCAACTCGGAGCTTCATCTCCCTCCATAAGTTTTCTATGGGATTAAGGTCTGGAGACTGGCTAGGCCACTCCATGACCTTAAAGGGACTCTGTCACCTGAATTTGGAGGGAACAATTTTCAGCCATGGAGGCGGGGTTTTCGGATGTTTGATTCACCCTTTCTTTACCCGCTGGCTGCAATATTGAAGTTCATTCTCTGTCCTCCATAGTACACGCCTGCGCAAGGTAAGATTGCCTTGTGCAGGCATGTACTACGGAGGACAGAGAATGAACTTCAATCCAATATTGCAGCCAGCATGCAGCCAGCGGGTAAGGAAAGGGTGAATCAAACACCCGAAAACCCCGCCTTCATGGCTGAAAATTGTTCCCTCCAAATTCAGGTAACAGAGTCCCTTTAATGTGCTTCTTTTTGAGCCACTTGTTGCCTTGGCTGTATGTTTTGGGTCATTGTCTTGCTGGAAGACCCAGCCACGACCCATTTTTAATGTCCTGGCGGAGGGAGAAAGGTTGTCACTCAGAATTTTACGGTACATGGCTTCATCCATTTTCCCATTGATGCGGTGAAGTAGCCCTGTGCCCTTAGCAGAGAAACACCCAACAAAACATAATGTTTCCACCTCCATGCTTGACAGTGGGGATGGTGCTCTTTGGGTCATAGGCAGCATTTCTCTTCCTCCAAACACAGCAAGTTGAGTTAATGCCAAAGACCTAAATTTTTGTCTCATATGACCACAGCATCTTCTCCCAATCACTCACAGAATCATCCATGTGTTCATTGGCAAACTTCAGATGGGCCTGCACATGTTCTTGAGCAGGGGGACCTTGCGGGCACTGCAGGATTTTAAACCTTTACAGGCTACTTTCACACTAGCGTTAACTGCAATCCGTCACAATGCGTCGTTTTGCAGAAAAAACGCATCCTGCAAAAGTGTTTGCAGGAAGCGTTTTTCTCCATTGACTAACATTACGCGACGCATTGCGACGGATTGCCACACGTCGCAACCGTCGCGCGACGTTTGCGCCGTGTTGTGGCGGACCGTCGGCCGCAAAAAAAGTTCCATGTAACGTTTTTTGCAGCCGACGGACTGTCTTTTCCTCCCCCACCTCCCCGCACCTCACAATGGGGCAGCGGATGCGCTGAAAAGCAGCATCCGCTGCACCCGTTGTGCGGCGGAGACAACGCTAGCATCGGTAACCTCGGCCCGACGCACTGCGACGGGCCGAGCCCGACGCTAGTGTGAAAGAAGCCTATCTTATGGTTTTGTAGCCCATTCCAGCTTTGTGCAGGTCTATGATCTCGTCCCTGACATCCTTAACCCCTTAAGCCCCGAGGGTGGTTTGCACGTTAATGACCGGGCCAATTTTTACAATTCTGACCACTGTCCCTTTATGAGGTTGTAACTCTGGAACGCTTCAACGGATCTTGGCGATTCTGACATTGTTTTCTCGTGACATATTGTACTTCATTTTAGTAGTAACATTTATTCGATATAACTTGCGTTTATTTGTGAAAAAAACGGAAATTTGGCGAAAATTTAGAAAATTTCGCAATTTTCCAACTTTAAATTTTTATGCCCTTAAATCACAGAGATATGTCACGCAAAATACTTAATAAGTAACATTTCCCACATGTCTACTTTACATCAGCACAATTTTGGAACCAAAATTTTTTTTTGTTAGGGAGTTATAAGGGTTAAGAGTTGACCAGCAATTTCTCATTTTTACAACACCATTTTTTTTTAGGGACCACATCTCATTTGATGTCATTTTGAGGGGTCTATATGATAGAAAATACCCAAGTGTGACACCATTCTAAAAACTGCACCCCTCAAGGTGCTCAAAACCACATTCAAGAAGTTTATTAACCCTTCAGGGGTTTCACAGGAATTTTTGGAATGTTTAAATAAAAATGAATATTTAACTTTTTTTCACACAAAATTTATTTCAGCTCCAATTTGTTTTATTTTACCAAGGGTAACAGGATAAAATGGATGCCAAACATTGTTGTACAATCTGTACTGAGTACGCTGATACCCCATATGTGGGGGTAAACCACTGTTTGGGCGCATGGCAGAGCTCGGAAGGAAAGGAGCGCCATTTGACTTTTAAATGCAAAATTGACAGGAATTGAGATGGGACGCCATGTTGCGTTTGGAGAGCCCCTCATGTGCCTAAACATTGAAACCCCCCACAAGTGACACCATTTTGGAAAGTAGACCCCTTAAGGAACTTATCTAGAGGTGTGGTGAGCACTTTGACCCAACAAGTGCTTCACAGAAGTTTATAATGCAGAGCCGTAAAAATAAAAAAATCATATTTTTTCACAAAAATAATCTTTTCGCCACCAATTTTTTATTTTCCCAAGGGTAAGAGAAGAAATTAGACCACAAAAGTTGTTGTGCAATTTGTCCTGAGTGCGACGATACCCCATATGTGGGGGTAAACCACTGTTTGGGCGCATGGCAGAGCTCGGAAGGAAAGGAGCGCCATTTGACTTTTCAATGCAAAATTGACTGGAATTGAGATGGGACGCCATGTTGCGTTTGGAGATCCCCTGATGTGCCTAAACATTGGAACCCCTCACAAGTGACACCATTTTGAAAAGTAGACCCCTTAAGGAACTTATCTAGATGTGTGGTGAGCACTTTGACCCAACAAGTGCTTCACAGAAGTTTATAATGCAGAGCCGTAAAAATAAAAAATCTTATTTTTTCACAAAAATGATCTTTTCGCCCCCAATTTTTTATTTTCCCAAGGGTAAGAGAAGAAATTAGACCACAAAAGTTGTTGTGCAATTTGTCCTGAGTGCGATGATACCCCATATGTGGGGGTAAACCACTTTTTGGGTGCATAGCAGAGCTCGGAAGGGAAGGAGCGCCATTTGACTTTTCAATGCAAAATTGACTGGAATTAAGATGGGACGCCATGTTGGTTTGGAGAGCCCCTGATGTGCCTAAACATTAAAACCCCCCACAAGTGACACCATTTTGGAAAGTAGACCCCCTAAGGAACTTATCTAGATGTGTTTTGAGAGCTTTGAACCCCCAAGTGTTTCACTACAGTTTATAACGCAGAGCCGTTAAAATAATTTTTTTTTTTTTCGCAAAAATTATTTTTTAGCCCCCAGTTTTGTATTTTCACAAGGGTAACATAATAAATTGGACCCCAAAAGTTGTTGTCCAATTTGTCCTGAGTACGCTGATACCCCATATGTGGGGGGGAACCACTGTTTGGGCGCATGGCAGAGCTCGGAAGGGAAGGAGCGCCATTTGGAATGCAGACTTAGATGGATTGGTCTGCAGGCGTCACGTTGCATTTGCAGAGCCCCTGATGTACCCAAACAGTAGAAACCACCCACAAGTGACCTCATATTGGAAACTAGACCTCCCACGGAACTTATCTAGATGTGTTGTGAAAACTTTGAACCCCCAAGTGTTTCACTACAGTTTACAACGCAGAGCCGTGAAAATAAAAAATCCTTTTTTTTCCCACAAAAATGATTTTTAGCCCCCCAAATTTTTATTTTCCCAAGGATAACAAGAGAACTTGGACCCAAAAAGTTGTTGTCCAATTTGTCTCGAGTACGATGATACCCCATATGTTGGGGTAAACCCCTGTTTGGGCGCACGGGAGAGCTCGGAAGTGAAGGAGCACTGTTTTACTTTTTCAATGCAGAATTGGCTGGAATTGAGATCGGATGCCATGTCGCGTTTGGAGAGCCCCTGATGTGTCTAAACAGTGGAAACCCCCCAATTATAAATGAAACCCTAATCCAAACGCACCCCTAACCCTAATCCCAACTATAACCCTAACCACACACCTAACCCTGACACACCCCTAATTCTAATCCCAACCATAATCCCAACCGTAAATGTAATCCAAACCCTAACCCTAGCCCTAACCCTAATGGGAAAATGGAAATAAATACATTTTTTTTAATTTTATTATTTTTCCCTAAGGCTAGGTTCACATTGCGTTAGGGAAATCCGTTTAGCACTAGCGGATTGCGCTAACGCAATGTCTTTTTAGGTGTCGTGTTTAGTGTTCGCGTTAACGTCCTTGCTCTGGAAGATCGGGGATCGGACCTCGGGCGCGCCGCGGACGCTGCAAGCAGCGTCTGAGGCGCGCCACAAAAGAATGGCACCTTGCTAGCGCGAGCCGAAAATGGCACGCTCTAGCGATGCGCTACACCCGAAAATCACATTGCTGTCGATGGTTGTGCTAACAGACCCGTTGCACGGCGTTAATTGTGACATTTTCGCCGTGCAACGCTGTCCGTTAGCGTTAACCCATTAACGCAATGTGAACCTAGCCTAACTAAGGGAGTGATGAAGGGGGGTTTGATTTACTTTTATAGCGTTTTTTATATCGGATTTTTATGATTGGCAGCCGTCACACACTAAAAGACGCTTTTTATAGCAAAAAAGTTTTTGCGTCTCCACATTTTGAGACCTATAATTTTTCCATATTTTGGTCCACAGAGTCATGTGAGGTCTTGTTTTTTGCGGGACGAGTTGACGTTTTTGTCGGTTACATTTTCGGACATGTGACAGTTTTTGATCGCTTTTTATTCCGATTTTTTGTGAGGCAGAATGACCAAAAACCAGCTATTCATGAATTTCTTTTGGGGGAGGCGTTTATACCGTTCCGCGTTTGGTAAAATTGATGAAGCAGTTTTATTCTTCGGGTCAGTACGATTACAGCGATACCTCATTTATATCATTTTTTTAAAGTTTTGGCGCTTTTATACGATAAAAGCTATTTTATAGAAAAAATAATTATTTTGGCATCGCTTTATTCTGAGGACTATAACTTTTTTATTTTTTTGGTTATGATGCTATATGGCGGCTCGTTTTTTGCGGGACAAGATGACGTTTTCAGAGGTACCACGGTTATTTATATCCGTCTTTTTGATCGCGTGTTATTCCACTTTTTGTTCAGCGTTATGATAATAAAGCGTTGTTTTTTGGCTCGTTTTTTTTTTTTTTCTTACGGTGTTCACTGAAGGGGTTAACTAGTGGGCCAGTTTTATAGGTCGGATCGTTACGGACGCGGCGATACTAAATATGTGTACTTTTATTGTTTTTTTGGTTTTTTTTATGTAAAGAAATGTATTTATGGGAATAATATATTTTTTTTTTCTGCTTTATTTAGGAATTTTTTTTTTTTTTTTTACGTGTGGAAATTTTTTTTTTTACTTTTTCACTTTGTGCCAGGGGCGGGCATCACAGATCACCGATCTGACAGTGTGCACAGCACTCTGTTAGATCGGTGATCTGACATACAGCCGGGCAGGATTAGAGCTGCAGCTGCAGCCTGATCCTGACCCGGAAGTGCTCCCTGCAGGACCCGGATGCAGCCCGGCGGCCATTCTGGATCCGGGGACTGCAGGGAGAAGACGCTCGGTACACGGTGAGCACATCACCGTGTACCGATCGTCTCAGGGAAGCCCGCAGGGAGCCCCCTCCCTGCGCGATGCTTCCCTGCACCGCCGGCACACCGCGATCATCTTTGATCGCGGTGTGCCGGGGGTTAATGTGCCGGGAGCGGTCCGTGACCGCTCCTGGCACATAGTGCCGGATGTCAGCTGCGATAGGCAGCTGACACCCGGCCGCGATCGGCCGCGCTCCCCCCGTGAGCGTGGCCGATCGCATATGATGTACTATCCCGTCCCTGGGAATTAAGTCCCAGGTCACCTGGACGGGATAGTACGTCATATGGGATTAAGGGGTTAATAAGCTCTTTGGTCTTGCCCAAGTTGCAGTGGTTAGAGTCTGACTGATTAATTGAGTCTGTGCGGACAGGAGTCTTATATAAAGGTGACTATGTAAGACAGCTGTCTTTAATGCAGGTAACGAGTTGATTAGGAGTGTCTAACTGGCCTGTAGGAGCCAGAACTCTTAGGCTATGTGCACGCATTCAGGATTTTTAGCGGTTTTTCAGCCGTTTTCCACCGGAAAAAAAACGCTAAAAAAACGCTTACATAAGCATCCCATCATTTTTAATGCATTCCGCATTTTTTGTGCACATGCTGCATTTTTACCCATGGCAGAATTGCATCCGGAAAAAATCACAGCATGTTCATTCTTTGTGCGGAATCGCGGCGATTCAGCACACATAGGAATGCATTGATCCGCTTACTTCCCGCATGGGGCTATGCCCACCATGCGGGAAGTAAGCGTTTCATGTGCGGTTGGTACCCAGGGTGGAGGAGAGGAGCTCTCCTCCAGGCCCTGGGAACCATATATTTGTAAAAAAAAAAAAAAAAAAAATTAACCCCTTTACCCCCAAGGGTGGTTTGCACGTCAATGACCAGGCCAATTTTTACAATTCTGACCACTGTCCCTTTATGAGGTTATAACTCTGGAACGCTTCAACGGATCCCAGTGATTCTGACATTGTTTTCTCGGGACATATTGTACTTCATGATAGTGGTAAAAATTCTTTGATAGTACCTGCGTTTGTTTGTGAAAAAAACGGAAATTTGGCGAAAATTATGAAAATTTCGCAATTTTCCAACTTTGAATTTTTATGCAATTAAATCACAGAGATATGTCACACAAAATACTTAATAAGTAACATTTCCCACATGTTTACTTTACATCAGCACAATTTTGGAACCAAATTTTTTTTTTGTTAGGGAGTTATAAGGGTTAAAAGTTGACCAGCCATTTCTCATTTTTACAACACCATTTTTTTTTAGGGACCACATCTCATTTGAAGTCATTTTGAGGGGTCTATATGATAGAAAATACCCAAGTGTGACACCGTTCTAAAAACTGCACCCCTCAAGGTGCTCAAAACCATATTCAAGATGTTTATTAACCCTTCTGGTGCTTCACAGGAATTTTTGGAATGTTTAAATAAAAATGAACATTTACCGTATATACTCGAGTATAAGCCGAGATTTTCAGCCCCAAATTTTGGGCTGAAAGTGCCCCTCTCGGCTTATACTCGAGTCACGGTTGGCGGCAGGGTCAGCGGGTGAGGGGGAGAGGGCGCTGAGGCATACTCACCTAGTCCCGGCGATCCTGGCGCTCCCTCTGCTCGTCACACGGTCTTCGGTGCTGCAGTTCTTCTACTCTTCAGCAGTCACGTGGGACCGCTCATTAGAGAAATGAATACGCGGCTCCACCTCCCATAGGGGTGGAGCCACATATTAATTTCTCTAATCAGCGGTGCCGGTGACCGCTGATAGAGGAAGAGGCTGCGGCACCGAAGACCGTGTGACAGGCAGAGGGAGCGGGACGCCGGGAGCAGGTAAGTATGTAATATTCACCTGTCCCCGTTCCACACGCTGGGCGTCGCTCCATCTTCCCGGCGTCTCTCCGCTCTGACTGTGCAGGTAAGAGGGCGCGATGACGCATATAGTGTGCGCGGCGCCCTCTGCCTGATCAGTCAGAGCGGAGAGACACCGGGACCGGACGCTGGGAGCTGCAAGCAAGAGAGGTGAGTATGGCGTTTTTTTTTTATTGCAGCAGCAGCAGCAATGTCACAGCTTTCTATGGCACAGCTATGGGGCAATAATGAACGACGCAGAGCATTATATGGCAGCTATGGGGCAATACTGAACGGCGCAGAGCACTATATGGCAGCTATGGGGCAATAATGAACGGTGCAAAGCACTATATGGCAGCTATGGGGCAATAATGAACGGTGCAGAGCACTATATGGCAGCTATGGGGCAATACTGAATGGCGCAGAGCACTATATGGCAGCTATGGGGCAATAATGAACGGTGCAGAGCACTATATGGCAGCTATGGGGCAATACTGAATGGCGCAGAGCACTATATGGCACAGCTATGGGGCAATACTGAACAGCGCAGAGCACTATATGGCACAGCTATGGGGCAATACTGAACGGCGCAGAGCACTATATGGCAGCTATGGGGCAATAATGAACGGTGCAGAGCACTATATGGCAGCTATGGGGCAATAATGAACGGCGCAGAGCACTGTATGGCACAGCTATGGGGCAATAATGAACGGCGCAGAGCACTATATGGCACAGCTATGGGGCAATAATGAACGGTGCAGAGCACTATATGGCACATCTATGGGGCAATAATGAACGGCGCAGAGCACTATATGGCACAGCTATGGGGCAGTAATGAACGGTGCAGAGCACTATATGGCATGGCTATGGGGCAATAATGAACGGTGCAGAGCACTATATGGCACAGCTATGGGGCAATAATGAACGGCGCAGAGCACTATATGGCACAGCTATGGGGCAGTAATGAACGGTGCAGAGCACTATATGGCACATCTATGGGGCAATAATGAACGGTGCAGAGCACTATATGGCACAGCTTTATATGGCACATCTATGTGGCAATAATGAACTGTATGGAGCATTATATGTGGCACTGCTTTATATGGAGCATCTTATGGGGCAATAATGAACGGTATGGAGCATCTATTTTTATTTTTGAAATTCACCGGTAGCTGCTGCATTTCCTACCCTAGGCTTATACTCGAGTCAATAAGTTTACCCAGTTTTTTGTGGCAAAATTAGGGGGGTCGGCTTATACTCGGGTTTATACAGTAACTTTTTTTCACACAAAATTTACTTCGGCTCCAATTTGTTTTATTTTACTAAGGGTAACAGGAGAAAATGGACCCCAAAAGTTGTTGTACAATTTGTCCTGAGTACGCTGATAACCCATATGTGGGGGTAAACCACTGTTTGGGCGAATGGGAGAGCTCGGAAGGGAAGGAGCGCCATTTGACTTTTCAATGCAAAATTGATAGGAATTGAGATTTGACGCCATGTTGCGTTTGGAGAGCCACTGATGTGCCTAAACATTGAAACCCCCCACAAGTGACACCATTTTGGAAAGTAGACCCCCTAAGGAATTTATCTAGATGTGTTTTGAGCGCTTTGACCCACCAAGGGCTTCACAGAAGTTTATAATGCAGAGCCGTAAAAATAAAACAAACATTTTTTCCCACAAAAATTATTTTTTAGCCCCCAGTTTTGTATTTTCCCGAGGGTAACAGGAGAAATTGGACCCCAAAATTTGTTGTACAATTTGTCCTGAGTGCGCTGATAGCCCATATGTGGGGGGGAACCACTGTTTGGCCGCATGGGATGGCTCGGAAGGGAAGGAGCGCCATTTGGAATGCAGACTTAGATGGAATGGTCTGCAGGTGTCACATTGCGTTTGCAGAGCCCCTAATGTACCTAAACAGTGGAAACCCCCCACAAGTGACACCATTTTGGAAAGTAGACCCCCTAAGGAACTTATCTAGATGTGTGGTGAGCGCTTTGACCCACCAAGGGCTTCACAGAAGTTTATAACGCAGAGCCGTGAAAATAAAAAATCTTTTTTTTCCCACAAACATTATTTTTTAGCCCCCAGTTTTATATTTTCCCAAGGGTAACAGGAAAAATTGGACCCCAATAGTTGTTGTCCAATTTGTCCTGAGTACGCTGATACCCCATATGTTGGGGTAAACTCCTGTTTGGGCACACGGGAGAGCTCGGAAGGGAAGGAGCACTGTTTTACTTTTTCAACGCAGAATTGGCTGGAATTGAGATCGGACGCCATGTCGCGTTTCGAGAGCCCCTGATGTGCCTAAACAGTGGAAACCCCCCAATTATAACTGAAACCCTAATCCAAACACACCCCTAATTCAAATCCCAACAGTAACCCTAACCACACCTCTAACCCTGACACACCCCTAACCCTAATCCCAACCCTATTCCCAACTGTAAATGTAATCTAAACCCTAACCGTAACTTTAGCCCCAACCCTAACTGTAGCCCCAACCCTAGCCCTAACCCTAGCCCTAATGGGAAAATGGAAATAAATACATTTTTTTAATTTTTCCCTAACTAAGGGGGTGATGAAGGGGGGTTTGATTTACTTTTATAGCGGGTTTTTTAGCGGATTTTTGATTGGCAGCCGTCACACACTGAAAGACGCTTTTTATTGCAAAAAATATTTTTTTGCGTTACCACATTTTGAGAGCTATAATTTATCCATATTTTGGTCCACAGAGTCATGTCAGGTCTTGTTTTTTGCGGGACGAGTTGACGTTTTTATTGGTAACATTTTCGGGCACGTAACATTTTTTGATCGCTTTTTATTACGATTTTTGTGAGGCAGAATGACCAAAAACCAGCTATTCATGAATTTCTTTTGGGGGAGGCGTTTATACCGTTCCGCGTTTGGTAAAATTGGTAAAGCAATTTTAGTCTTCGGGTCAGTACGATTACAGCGATACCTCATTTATATCATTTTTTTATGTTTTGGCGCTTTTATACGATAAAAACTATTTTATAGAAAAAATAATTATTTTTGCATCGCTTTATTCTCAGGACTATAACTTTTTTATTTTTTCGCTGATGATGCTGTATGGCGGCTCGTTTTTTGCGGGACAAGATGACATTTTCAGCGGTATCATGGTTATTTATATCTGTCTTTTTGATCGCGTGTTATTCCACTTTTTGTTCGGCGGTATGATAATAAAGCGTTGTTTTTTGCCTCGTTTTTTTTTTTTCTTACGGTGTTTACTGAAGGGGTTAACTAGTGGGCCAGTTTTATAGGTGGGGTCGTTACGGACGCGGCGATACTAAATACCGTATTTTCCGGCGTATAAGACGACTGGGCGTATAAGACGACCCCCCAACTTTTCCAGTTAAAATATAAAATCTTAAAAATCGGGGGTCTTCTTATACGCCGTATGTCATCTTATACGGCCGGTGACTAATGTGCCTTTTTTTTGGGGGGGGGAGTGGTCCCGATGACGGAGGGGCGTCTCACAGGGAAGTGTGAGTATGCCCCATTACCTCATATTGTAGCTGCAGCGTCAGCGTGGGGTGCTGGGGAGCGGCAGCGGCTGCTCCTTTGTGCCGCGTGGGTGCTGTGGGGCGGCGGTTCCTTTTGGTACAGCGCCGGGGCTCTGTGCTGTGGGGCGGCAGCGGCGGCGTATCTTCAGGGAGAGTCAGTCGGGGCTCCTCCGGCATCTCCCGAAATCCCGGAGGCGCCGGCAGCTCCATTGCTGCAATGCGGTGGCCTCCGGGAAAATGGCCGCTGGGGGCGGCGCAGGCTCAGATTCAGATCTCGTCTCCCGAGATCTCGGGACGAGATCTGAATCTGAGCCTGTGCTGCAGAACCCTTCCTTTATTGTGTCTTGATAATTGCCAATAATTTCCATCTGTTGTCTATTCCATTTGCACAACATCATGTGAAATTGATTGTCAATCAGTGTTGTTGCCTAAATGGACAGTTTCACAGAATTTTGATTTACTTGAAGTTATATTCTGTTTTTTAAGTGTTCCCTTTATTTTTTGACAGATTTGCACCCCCGTGTGGCGGGCAGGGAGCGATCCCTGCAGCTCCGCTACCTACAGGAGAAAATGGCAGTGGTGTGAAGCTGAAGGGATCTGTCCTCGGCTTCCTGCCTGGTGCTTTCAGTCTGACACAGCTGCACGTTGCTAGATGACATCAGCATGCAGCGCACTCCTGTATCAGTGAGATAGTTGCCGACGATTTCTATGCTGCGGGTGAACGTGCTGAAAGGTGAATAGTTGTGGTGTTTTTTTTGTTTTTTAACACTACACTGGGAGGAGGTGGGCGAGAGTTGGGGGAGAGGGCAAGGGTGTGGATAGTGGGGAAGAACAATGATTGAGGGTGGTGGAGATGCCAATGATGGGGTGGTGGAGACGGAAATGATGGGGGACAGAGATGGGATGTGAGGGAGAGGGCAATGATGGTGGTGGGGGGTCAATGATGGGATGTGGGGAAGAGGACAATGATGTAGGTGGGGTAGAACTATGATGGGTTTTGGGAGTTGAGGACAATGATTGGAGGTCGGGGGGAGAGGACAATGATGGAGGTTAGGGAGGGGACAATCAGGGGGTTCCCTGAAAAATCCCCACAGAAAAATTGCCCATGGAAAAAAGCCCACAGGAAAAATGCCCACACAGAAAATTGCACCTATATGGCAAATTGCCCACACGGAAAATTGGCCACATGGAAAATTGCCCACACAGAAAATTGCCAATTGCAGCATCACAAAGTTTCAGATCTGTAATATTTGAGGTACAAGGTGAGGATGTTCGCATGATATGAGATTAACTTGTAATTTACAGCTGACCTAGTGCAAAACTGCAAAAATACTGAAGATCTGTGGTTTGTAGCAGTCTGTCGTTATCAGCAATAGATAGATATAGTCTTCTCTCATCTCTCACTGATTCTGCCTTACTGCTCCCACCAGCCCAAAACAGCAACACATGCAGAACCTGCAGTACTCACAAAAGTATCACTGTATTATCTGTGGAGTTACATGGGACTGCAGGTCACATCTAATACATTATCATCTCAGTGGAAGCCCACCAAAAGCAGGGTGCTGCTGGCAGAGACAGTTGGTCCTGGAACCCCAGAAGACACAACAGAAGAGTGAGATTCTGTCACCTGTACCACTTTGTGTTCTTGCTAAGAATGTATGATATGTTTTTGCAGTGGTGTAACTCGAGTCCGATGGGCCTCAGTGTGAAATTTGGATCTGCTCCCCTTGGTCAGATGTATGGGCCCCTGTAGCCTTCTAAATTCTATAAAGACATGAATTGCCCCTCCCCCTTCATTATGTAGCAATGTCCCCCATCCTGGTATATATGCCCATCATCCTGGTGACTGTCCGCATCCTGGAATATACGTCCCAGTGCTGGTATATATGGTCCCCATCCTGGTTTGTATAGTCCACATGGTCTCCATCCTGCTATATATGCCCCCTTCCTGGTATATATGTCCTAATGCTGGTATATATGGTCCCCATCCTGGTATGTATGGTCCACACGGTCTCCATCCTGGTATATATGCCCCCTTCCTGTCATATATGTCCCCATCCTGGTTTACATGGTCCCCAATCCTAGTGTATGTGTCCCCATTCTGCCCCTAATGCATAATTAAAAACAAAAACATTCTTTTCACCTTTCCTCTGGTCCCACGTCGCCCAGTGTCTTTTGTAGCCACCGCACAGCCCAGCAGCTGACATCAGAGTGTGCGCCAGTGTCATGGCCCGCTCCCTGTGGCTGCACCTCCGATGTCAGCTCACAGCCACTGCGCCGGTAGCATGTATAGCAGTGCAGGGACCCGACAGGTCTTTGCAACACGATGCATGTCATACTTAAAGGGACACTGTCACCTGAATTTGGAGGGAACAATCTTCAGCCATGGAGGCGGGGTTTTTGGGTGTTTGATTCACCCTTTCCTTACCCGCTGGCTGCAATATTGGATTGAAGTTCATTCTCTGTCCTCCGTAGTACATGCCTGCACAAGGCAATCTTGCCTTGCGCAGGCGTGTACTATGGAGGACAGAGAATGAACTTCAATCCAATATTGCAGCCAGCATGCAGCCAGCGGGTAAGGAAAGGGTGAATCAAGCACCCAAAAACCCCGCCTCCATGGCTGAAGATTGTTCCCTCCAAATTCAGGTGACAGTGTCCCTTTAAGGAGAATGGCTAATTTTCAGGTAGTCAATGATTATTTACTAAACCGGAGTTATTGTTATTAGACCTCCTTAACCCCTTAGTGACGGAGCCATTTTGCAGCTTAATGACCAGGCCAATTTTTACAATTCTGACCACTGTCACTTTATAATGTTATAAGAACGCTTTAACTGATCCCGCTGATTCTGAGATTGTTTTTTCTTGACATATTGTACTTCATTTTAGTGGTAAAACTTCTTAGATATGACTTGCGTTTATTTATGAAAAAAACAGAAATATGGCAAGAATTTTTAACATTTTGCAATTTTCAAACTTTGAATTTTTATGCCTTTAAATCAGGGAGATATGTCAAAAAAATAGTTAATAACATTTCTCACATGTCTGCTTTACATCAGCACAATTTTGCAAAAAAGTTTTTTTTTTGTTAGGAAGCTATAAGGGTTACAAGTTGACCAGTGATTTCTCATTTTTACAACAAAATTTACAAAACCATTTTTTTTATGGACCATCTTGAATTTAAAGTCACTTTGTGTGGTGTACATGACAGAAAATACCCAAAAGTGACACCATTCTAAAAACTACACCCCTCAAAGTGCTCAAAACCACATTCAAGAAGTTTATTAACCATTTAAGAAAAAATTAACATTTAACTTTTTTACAAACATTTTACTTCAGAACCAATTTTTTTTTATTTTCACAAGTGTAAAAAGAGAAATTGAACCACAAAATTTGTTGTGCAATTTCTCCTGAATATGCAGATACCCCATATATGGGGTAAACCACTGTTTGGGTGCACAGCAGAGCTTGGAAAAGAAGGAGAGCCGTTTGACTTTTTCAATGCAGAATTGGCTGGAATTGAGATCAGACGCCATGTCGTTTGGAGAGCCCCTGATGTGCCTAAACAGTGGAAACCCCTACAAATGACACCATTTGGGAAAATAGTCCACCTAAGGAACTTATCTAGATGTGTGAGCACTTTGAGCCCCCAAGTGCTTCACAAAAGTTTATAATGTAGAGCAGTAAAAATAAAAATTTTTATTTTTCCACAAAAATGATCTTTTCGCCCCCAAATTTTTATTTTCGCAAGTGTAACAGGAGAAATTAGACAATGAAAGTTGTTGTACAATTTGTTCTGAGTACACCGATACCCCATGTGTGGGGGTAAACCACTGCTTGGGCGCATGGCAGAGCTTGGAAGAGAAGGAGTGCCATTTGACTTTTTCAATGCAGAATTGGCTGGAATTGAGATTAAACGCCATGTCACGTTTGGAGAGCCCCTGATGTGCCTAAACAGTGGAAACCCCCACAAGTTACACCATGTTGGAAACTAGACCACTTAAGGAACTTATCTAGATGTGTGGTGAGCACTTTGATTCCCCAAGTGCTTCACAGAAGCTTCACAGAAGTTTATAACGTAGAGCCGTGAAAATTTAAAATCATTTTTCCACAAAAATGATCTTTTTGCCCCCAAATTTTTACTTTCAGAAGGGTAACAGGAGAAATTGGACCCAAAAACTTATTGTGCAATATGTCCTGAGTATACTGATACCCCATATGTGGGGGCCGACCACTGTTTGTGTGCATGGCAGAGCTTGTTAGGGAAGTAGTGATGTTTTGGAATGCAGACTTTGATGGAATGGTCTGCGGGCGTCATGTTGCATTTGCAGAGCCCCTGATGTGCATAAACAGTAGAAACCCCCCACAAGTGACCCCATTTTGGAAACGTGATCCCCCCAAGGAGCTTATCTAGATGTGTGGTGAGCACTTTTAACACCCAAGTGCTTCACAGAAGTTTGACGTAGAGCCGTGAAAAAAATCATTTTTTTTCTACAAAAATGATTTTTTAGCCCCCAATTTTTTTTTATTTTCCCAAGGGTAACAGGAGAAACTGCACCCCAAAAGTTGTTGTCTAATTTTTCCTGTGTAAGCTGATTCCCCATATGTGGGGGTAAACCATGTTTGGGCACATGGCAGAGCTCAGAAGGGAGGGAGCACCTTTTTGAACGCAAAATTGGCTGGAAACAATGGTGGAGCCATGTTACGTTTCGGAGACCCCCTGATGTACAGTACAGACCAAAAGTTTGGACACACCTTCTCATTTATAGATTTTTCTGTATTTTCAAGACTATGAAAATTGTACATTCACTCTGAAGGCATCAAATCTATGAATTAACACATGTGGAATTATATACTTAACAAAAAAGTGTGAAACAACTAAAATTCTGTCTTATATTCTAGGTTCTTCAAAGTAGCCACCTTTTGCTTTGATGACTGCTTCAAGAGGTAGTCACCGAGAATGGTTTTCACTTCACAGGTGTGCCCTGTCAGGTTTAATAAATGGGATTTCTTGCCTTATAAATGGTGTTGGGACCATCAGTTGTGTTGTGCAGAAGTCTGGTGGATACACAGCTGATAGTCCTACTGAATAGACTGTTAGCTGCTTTTTTATTGCCATAATACAAATTCTAAGTAAATAAAAATGAGTGGCCATTATTACTTTAAGAAATGAAGGTCAGTCAGTGAGAAAAATTGGGAAAACTTTGAAAGTGTCCCCAAGTGCAGTGGCAAAAACCATCAAGCGCTTCAATGAAACTGGCTCACATGAGGACCGCCCCAGGAAAGGAAAACCAAGAGTCACCTCTGCTTCTGAGGATTATCCAAGTCACCAGACTCAGAAATCGCAGGTTAACAGCAGCTCAGATTAGAGACCAGGTCAATGCCACACAGAGTTCTAGCAGCAGACATATCTCTACAATAACTGTTAAGAGGAGACTTTGTGCAGCAGGCCTTCATGGTAAAATAGCTGCTAGGAAACCACTGCTAAGGACAGGCAACAAGCAGAAGAGACTTTTTTGGTCTACAGAACACAAGGAATGGATGTTAGACCAGTGGAAATCTGTGCTTTGGTCTGATGAGTCCAAATTTGAGATCTTTGGTTCCAACCACCGTGTCTTTGTCCGACGCAGAAAAGGTGAACGGATGGACTCTACATGCCTGGTTCCCACCGTGAAGCATGAAGGAGGTGTGATGGTATGGGGGTGCTTTGCTGGTGACACTCTTGGGGATTTATTCAAACTTGAAGGCTTACTGAACCAGCATGGCTACCACAGCATCTTGCAGCAGCATGCTATTCCATCCGGTTTGCGTTTAGTTGGACCATCTTTTATTTTTCAACAGGACAATGACCCCAAACACACCTCCAGGTTGTGTAAGGGCTATTTGAGCAAGAAGGAGAGTGATGGGGTGCTACGCCAGATGAATTGGCCTCCACATTCACCAGACCTGAACCCAATTGAGATGGTTGGGGTGAGCTGGACCGCAGAGTGAAGGCAAAAGGGCCAACAAGTGCTAAGCATCTCTGGGAACTCATTTAAAATTGTTGGAAGACCATTCCCGGCGACTACCTCTTGAAGCTAATCAAGAGAATGCCAAGAGTGTGCAAAGCAGTCATCAAAGCAAAAGGTGGCTACTTTGAAGAACCTAGGATAAAAGACATAATTTCATTTATTTCACACTTTTTTGTTAAGTATATTGTAACGGGGTCTACCAATCTGGGGTACCTCTTTCAGTACCACCCCGTGTTTCCGGAGGTCCACTCTGCTTTGGCTGGAGTCTGAATGATGGCCGCTGGCTGGAATTGCTTGGTTACATGGGCACATATAAAAGATCACTGCTTCTCCCCATATTTCCAGTCTGACAACACTTTACTCACAGGACACAGAATATATCTCACAGATACAGAGGGCGGGCCAATAGAAAAGTGGGAGGCCAGACATACATTACAATAGCCGCAGGTGGCCGGAGCCTGCCGATATTTACTGTCGGAATTACAAAGGTGGGGGGGGACTGACAAAAGGGGAATATCGTGTTTATGGGGTTTATGTACTATTTTTTTTTATTTTGATCACTGTGATAGGGTGTATTACATTGACCAAAATGAACCCATAGGAAACATCTTCCTATTGTTGCCGGCCGGCAGATCTCGGCGGGCGCACTGCGCATGTGCCCGCCATTTTCTTCCTGGAAAAAGATGGCGGCGCCCATGGGGGGAAGCAGGAGGGCTGAGGAGCATCGGGAGGTACCGGGGGGGTTTGGGGACCCTATTTCTCTCTACTCTGATGTGCGATCACATCAGAGGAGAGAGAAATTAAATGGCACATCGGACTTTTTTTTTTTTTTGCGGCCGCCGTTACACGGTTAGTAACGGCTATTGCAAAATAGGTCAGCAAAAACCTACCCAAATCATGTTCTCTGGGGCCTCGGCAACCGAGACCCTGAAGAAAATCTGACTCTGGGCTGCGCTATACACTTTTTCCACGGCATGGTTTAAGTACCCTTAACTACCGCCGTTAAAAGGCGTATCAGCAGTCGTTAAGGAGTTAATAAACTGTTCCTGCTCAGGATGTTCACGAGGTGGCTAATTATTTGCAGGTATGCAATGATTGTTTAGTTTACTAAACCGGAGTTTTTGTTATTAGACCTCCATAATAAACTGTTCTTAATAAACTTGTGGGTAGTGTTCTGTGTGGGCAATTTTCGCCGACATTCTTCTGTTCTGCAGAGCATATCTCCTATAACACTATACTATTCTCCTGCCCTGCAGAGCATCTCACCTATAACTCTATACTATTCTCCTGCCCTGCAGAGCATCTCACCTATAACTCTATACTATTTTCCTGCCCGGCAGAGCATCTCACCTATAACTCTATACTATTCTCCTGCCCTGCAGAGCATCTCACCTATAACTCTATACTATTTTCCTGCCCGGCAGAGCATCTCACCTATAACTCTATACTATTCTCCTGCCCGGCAGAGCATCTCACCTATAACTCTATACTATTATGCCCGGCAGAGCATCTCTCCTATAACTCTATACTATTATGCCCGGCAGAGCATCTCTCCTATAACTCTATACTATTCTCCTGCCCTGCAGAGCATCTCACCTATAACTCTATACTATTCTCCTGCCCGGCAGAGCATCTCACCTATAACTCTATACTATTATGCCCGGCAGAGCATCTCTCCTATAACTCTATACTATTCTCCTGCCCGGCAGAGCATCTCACCTATAACTCTATACTATTCTCCTGCCCTGCAGAGCATCTCACCTATAACTCTATACTATTATGCCCGGCAGAGCATCTCTCCTATAACTCTATACTATTCTCCTGCCCGGCAGAGCATCTCACCTATAACTCTATACTATTCTCCTGCCCTGCAGAGCATCTCACCTATAACTCTATACTATTATGCCCGGCAGAGCATCTCTCCTATAACTCTATACTATTATGCCCGGCAGAGCATCTCACCTATAACTCTATACTATTATGCCCGGCAGAGCATCTCACCTATAACTCTATACTATTATGCCCGGCAGAGCATCTCACCTATAACTCTATACTATTTTACTGCCCGGCAGAGCATCTCTCCTATAACTCTATACTATTCTCCTGCCCGGCAGAGCATCTCACCTATAACTCTATACTATTATGCCCGGCAGAGCATCTCTCCTATAACTCTATACTATTCTCCTGCCCTGCAGAGCATCTCACCTATAACTCTATACTATTCTCCTGCCCGGCAGAGCATCTCACCTATAACTCTATACTATTATGCCCGGCAGAGCATCTCTCCTATAACTCTATACTATTCTCCTGCCCGGCAGAGCATCTCACCTATAACTCTATACTATTCTCCTGCCCTGCAGAGCATCTCACCTATAACTCTATACTATTATGCCCGGCAGAGCATCTCTCTTATAACTCTATACTATTCTCCTGCCCGGCAGAGCATCTCACCTATAACTCTATACTATTCTCCTGCCCTGCAGAGCATCTCACCTATAACTCTATACTATTCTCCTGCCCGGCAGAGCATCTCTCCTATAACTCTATACTATTCTCCTGCCCGGCAGAGCATCTCACCTATAACTCTATACTATTATGCCCGGCAGAGCATCTCACCTATAACTCTATACTATTTTCCTGCCCGGCAGGGCATCTCTCCTATAACTCTATACTATTCTCCTGCCCGGCAGAGCATCTCACCTATAACTCTATACTATTATGCCCGGCAGAGCATCTCACCTATAACTCTAAACTATTCTCCTGCCTGGCAGAGCATCTCACCTATAACTCTATACTATTTTACTGCCCGGCAGAGCATCTCTCCTATAACTCTATTCTATTCTCCTGCCCGGCAGAGCATCTCACCTAGAACTCTATACTATTCTCCTGCCCGGCAGAGCATCTCTCCTATAACTCTATACTATTCTCCTGCCCGGCAGAGCATCTCACCTATAACTCTATACTATTATGCCTGGCAGAGCATCTCTCCTATAACTCTATACTATTCTCCTGCCCGGCAGAGCATCTCTCCTATAACTCTATACTATTCTCCTGCCCGGCAGAGCATCTTACCTATAACTCTATACTATTATGCCCGGCAGAGCATCTCTCCTATAACTCTATACTATTCTCCTGCCCGGCAGAGCATCTCACCTATAACTCTATACTATTATGCCTGGCAGAGCATCTCACCTATAACTCTATACTATTCTCCTGCCCGGCAGAGCATCTCACCTATAACTCTATACTATTTTACTGCCCGGCAGAGCATCTCTCCTATAACTCTATACTATTCTCCTGCCCGGCAGAGCATCTCACCTATAACTCTATACTATTCTCCTGCCCTGCAGAGCATCTCACCTATAACTCTATACTATTATGCCCGGCAGAGCATCTCTCCTATAACTCTATACTATTCTCCTGCCCGGCAGAGCATCTCACCTATAACTCTATACTATTATGCCCGGCAGAGCATCTCTCCTATAACTCTATACTATTATGCCCGGCAGAGCATCTCTCCTATAACTCTATACTATTCTCCTGCCCTGCAGAGCATCTCACCTATAACTCTATACTATTCTCCTGCCCGGCAGAGCATCTCACCTATAACTCTATACTATTATGCCCGGCAGAGCATCTCTCCTATAACTCTATACTATTCTCCTGCCCGGCAGAGCATCTCACCTATAACTCTATACTATTTTCCTGCCCGGCAGAGCATCTCTCCTATAACTCTATACTATTCTCCTGCCCGGCAGAGCATCTCACCTATAACTCTATACTATTATGCCCGGCAGAGCATCTCTCCTATAACTTTATACTATACTATTCTCCTGCCCTGCAGAGCATCTCACCTATAACTCTATACTATTATGCCCGGCAGAGCATCTCTCCTATAACTCTATACTATTCTCCTGCCCGGCAGAGCATCTCACCTATAACTCTATACTATTCTCCTGCCCTGCAGAGCATCTCACCTATAACTCTATACTATTTTCCTGCCCGGCAGAGCATCTCTCCTATAACTCTATACTATTCTCCTGCCCGGCAGAGCATCTCACCTATAACTCTATACTATTATGCCCGGCAGAGCATCTCTCCTATAACTCTATACTATTCTCCTGCCCGGCAGAGCATCTCACCTATAACTCTATACTATTATGCCCGGCAGAGCATCTCTCCTATAACTCTATACTATTATGCCCGGCAGAGCATCTCTCCTATAACTCTATACTATTCTCCTGCCCTGCAGAGCATCTCACCTATAACTCTATACTATTCTCCTGCCCGGCAGAGCATCTCACCTATAACTCTATACTATTATGCCCGGCAGAGCATCTCTCCTATAACTCTATACTATTCTCCTGCCCGGCAGAGCATCTCACCTATAACTCTATACTATTTTCCTGCCCGGCAGAGCATCTCTCCTATAACTCTATACTATTCTCCTGCCCGGCAGAGCATCTCACCTATAACTCTATACTATTATGCCCGGCAGAGCATCTCTCCTATAACTCTATACTATACTATTCTCCTGCCCTGCAGAGCATCTCACCTATAACTCTATACTATTATGCCCGGCAGAGCATCTCTCCTATAACTCTATACTATTCTCCTGCCCGGCAGAGCATCTCACCTATAACTCTATACTATTATGCCCGGCAGAGCATCTCACCTATAACTCTATACTATTTTCCTGCCCGGCAGGGCATCTCTCCTATAACTCTATACTATTCTCCTGCCCGGCAGAGCATCTCACCTATAACTCTATACTATTATGCCCGGCAGAGCATCTCACCTATAACTCTAAACTATTCTCCTGCCTGGCAGAGCATCTCACCTATAACTCTATACTATTTTACTGCCCGGCAGAGCATCTCTCCTATAACTCTATTCTATTCTCCTGCCCGGCAGAGCATCTCACCTATAACTCTATACTATTCTCCTGCCCGGCAGAGCATCTCTCCTATAACTCTATACTATTCTCCTGCCCGGCAGAGCATCTCACCTATAACTCTATACTATTATGCCTGGCAGAGCATCTCTCCTATAACTCTATACTATTCTCCTGCCCGGCAGAGCATCTCTCCTATAACTCTATACTATTCTCCTGCCCGGCAGAGCATCTCACCTATAACTCTATACTATTCTCCTGCCCTGCAGAGCATCTCACCTATAACTCTATACTATTTTCCTGCCCGGCAGAGCATCTCTCCTATAACTCTATACTATTCTCCTGCCCGGCAGAGCATCTCACCTATAACTCTATACTATTATGCCCGGCAGAGCATCTCTCCTATAACTCTATACTATTCTCCTGCCCGGCAGAGCATCTCACCTATAACTCTATACTATTATGCCCGGCAGAGCATCTCTCCTATAACTCTATACTATTATGCCCGGCAGAGCATCTCTCCTATAACTCTATACTATTCTCCTGCCCTGCAGAGCATCTCACCTATAACTCTATACTATTCTCCTGCCCGGCAGAGCATCTCACCTATAACTCTATACTATTATGCCCGGCAGAGCATCTCTCCTATAACTCTATACTATTCTCCTGCCCGGCAGAGCATCTCACCTATAACTCTATACTATTTTCCTGCCCGGCAGAGCATCTCTCCTATAACTCTATACTATTCTCCTGCCCGGCAGAGCATCTCACCTATAACTCTATACTATTATGCCCGGCAGAGCATCTCTCCTATAACTCTATACTATACTATTCTCCTGCCCTGCAGAGCATCTCACCTATAACTCTATACTATTATGCCCGGCAGAGCATCTCTCCTATAACTCTATACTATACTATTCTCCTGCCCTGCAGAGCATCTCACCTATAACTCTAAACTATTCTCCTGCCTGGCAGAGCATCTCACCTATAACTCTATACTATTTTACTGCCCGGCAGAGCATCTCTCCTATAACTCTATTCTATTCTCCTGCCCGGCAGAGCATCTCACCTATAACTCTATACTATTCTCCTGCCCGGCAGAGCATCTCTCCTATAACTCTATACTATTCTCCTGCCCGGCAGAGCATCTCACCTATAACTCTATACTATTATGCCTGGCAGAGCATCTCTCCTATAACTCTATACTATTCTCCTGCCCGGCAGAGCATCTCTCCTATAACTCTATACTATTCTCCTGCCCGGCAGAGCATCTTACCTATAACTCTATACTATTATGCCCGGCAGAGCATCTCTCCTATAACTCTATACTATTCTCCTGCCCGGCAGAGCATCTCACCTATAACTCTATACTATTATGCCTGGCAGAGCATCTCACCTATAACTCTATACTATTCTCCTGCCCGGCAGAGCATCTCACCTATAACTCTATACTATTTTACTGCCCGGCAGAGCATCTCTCCTATAACTCTATACTATTCTCCTGCCCGGCAGAGCATCTCACCTATAACTCTATACTATTCTCCTGCCCTGCAGAGCATCTCACCTATAACTCTATACTATTATGCCCGGCAGAGCATCTCTCCTATAACTCTATACTATTCTCCTGCCCGGCAGAGCATCTCACCTATAACTCTATACTATTATGCCCGGCAGAGCATCTCTCCTATAACTCTATACTATTATGCCCGGCAGAGCATCTCTCCTATAACTCTATACTATTCTCCTGCCCTGCAGAGCATCTCACCTATAACTCTATACTATTCTCCTGCCCGGCAGAGCATCTCACCTATAACTCTATACTATTATGCCCGGCAGAGCATCTCTCCTATAACTCTATACTATTCTCCTGCCCGGCAGAGCATCTCACCTATAACTCTATACTATTTTCCTGCCCGGCAGAGCATCTCTCCTATAACTCTATACTATTCTCCTGCCCGGCAGAGCATCTCACCTATAACGCTATACTATTATGCCCGGCAGAGCATCTCTCCTATAACTCTATACTATACTATTCTCCTGCCCTGCAGAGCATCTCACCTATAACTCTATACTATTATGCCCGGCAGAGCATCTCTCCTATAACTCTATACTATTCTCCTGCCCGGCAGAGCATCTCACCTATAACTCTATACTATTCTCCTGCCCTGCAGAGCATCTCACCTATAACTCTATACTATTTTCCTGCCCGGCAGAGCATCTCTCCTATAACTCTATACTATTCTCCTGCCCGGCAGAGCATCTCACCTATAACTCTATACTATTATGCCCGGCAGAGCATCTCTCCTAGAACTCTATACTATTCTCCTGCCCGGCAGAGCATCTCACCTATAACTCTATACTATTATGCCCGGCAGAGCATCTCTCCTATAACTCTATACTATTATGCCCGGCAGAGCATCTCTCCTATAACTCTATACTATTCTCCTGCCCTGCAGAGCATCTCACCTATAACTCTATACTATTCTCCTGCCCGGCAGAGCATCTCACCTATAACTCTATACTATTATGCCCGGCAGAGCATCTCTCCTATAACTCTATACTATTCTCCTGCCCGGCAGAGCATCTCACCTATAACTCTATACTATTCTCCTGCCCGGCAGAGCATCTCACCTATAACTCTATACTATTTTCCTGCCCGGCAGAGCATCTCTCCTATAACTCTATACTATTCTCCTGCCCGGCAGAGCATCTCACCTATAACTCTATACTATTATGCCCGGCAGAGCATCTCTCCTATAACTCTATACTATACTATTCTCCTGCCCTGCAGAGCATCTCACCTATAACTCTATACTATTATGCCCGGCAGAGCATCTCTCCTATAACTCTATACTATTCTCCTGCCCGGCAGAGCATCTCACCTATAACTCTATACTATTCTCCTGCCCTGCAGAGCATCTCACCTATAACTCTATACTATTATGTCCGGCAGAGCATCTCTCCTATAACTCTATACTATTCTCCTGCCCGGCAGAGCATCTCACCTATAACTCTATACTATTCTCCTGCCCGGCAGAGCATCTCACCTATAACTCTATACTATTATGCCCGGCAGAGCATCTCACCTATAACTCTATACTATTTTCCTGCCCGGCAGAGCATCTCTCCTATAACTCTATACTATTCTCCTGCCCGGCAGAGCATCTCTCCTATAACTCTATACTATTCTCCTGCCCGGCAGAGCATCTCACCTATAACTCTATACTATTATGCCCGGCAGAGCATCTCTCCTATAACTCTATACTATTCTCCTGCCCGGCAGAGCATCTCACCTATAACTCTATACTATTTTCCTGCCCGGCAGAGCATCTCACCTATAACTCTATACTATTATGCCCGGCAGAGCATCTCACCTATAACTCTATACTATTCTCCTGCCCGGCAGAGTATCTCACCTATAACTCTATACTATTCTCCTGCCCGGCAGAGTATCTCACCTATAACTCTATACTATTCTCCTGCCCGGCAGAGCATCTCACCTATAACTCTATACTATTCTCCTGCCCGGCAGAGCATCTCTCCTATAACTCTATACTATTCTCCTGCCCGGCAGAGTATCTCACCTATAACTCTATACTATTCTCCTGCCCGGCAGAGCATCTCACCTATAACTCTATACTATTATGCCCGGCAGAGCATCTCTCCTATAACTCTATACTATTCTCCTGCCCGGCAGAGCATCTCACCTATAACTCTATACTATTTTCCTGCCCGGCAGAGCATCTCACCTATAACTCTATACTATTATGCCCGGCAGAGCATCTCACCTATAACTCTATACTATTCTCCTGCCCGGCAGAGCATCTCACCTATAACTCTATACTATTCTCCTGCCCTGCAGAGCATCTCACCTATAACTCTATACTATTCTCCTGCCCGGCAGAGCATCTCACCTATAACTCTATACTATTATGCCCGGCAGAGCATCTCTCCTATAACTCTATACTATTCTCCTGCCCTGCAGAGCATCTCACCTATAACTCTATACTATTCTCCTGCCCGGCAGAGCATCTCACCTATAACTCTATACTATTATGCCCGGCAGAGCATCTCACCTATAACTCTATACTATTCTCCTGCCCGGCAGAGCATCTCTCCTATAACTCTATACTATTCTCCTGCCCGGCAGAGCATCTCACCTATAACTCTATACTATTATGCCCGGCAGAGCATCTCTCCTATAACTCTATACTATTCTCCTGCCCTGCAGAGCATCTCACCTATAACTCTATACTATTTTCCTGCCCGGCAGAGCATCTCTCCTATAACTCTATACTATTCTCCTGCCCGGCAGAGCATCTCACCTATAACTCTATACTATTTTCCTGCCTGGCAGAGCATCTCACCTATAGGGTAGAGGCACACTAGGGTATGCGTTATCGGAGCGATTTTGATGCATGACAGTCGTGAGAGCTTTCTGTATGGTCATGCGAGTGTGGTGCGAGTGTGATGTGATTTCGCTCTTTTTTTTCTCAGCTAACATCAGTGTGACATCCGTGTGACATCCGTGTGACATCTGTGTGGTGTGCGCGTGCAATGCGTTTTTAACATGGTCTTTCCCATGCTGTATAAAGTTCGAAAAGGGCAGACAGACAGACTGAATAGAAAAGACAGACAAATGCTAGAAAAGGTAGATCAGGGTTACCAGTCTCCCGCCCATTGAGCCTCATGCATAGTCACTGCATTGACAGGCATATTATTCTCCTGCCCTGCAGAGCATCTCACCTATAATTCTATATTATTCTGCAGAGCATCTCACCTGTAATTCTATATTATTCTGCAGAGCATCTCACCTGTAATTCCATATTATTCTTCTGCCCTGCAGAGCATCTCAGATATGCCTGCATACTATCCCCCTGTCCTGGAGAACATTTAACCTATAGATCTATGTTATTCTGTGTCCTGCAGAGCATCTCACCTATAATTCTAAATTATTCTCATGCCTGCAGAGCATCTCACCTATAGTTCTATTTTATTTTCCTGCCCTGCAGAGCATCTCACCTATAACTGTATACTATCCTCCTGTCCTGCAGAGCATTTAACCTATAGATCTATGCTATTCTCTGCCCTGCAGAGCATCTCATGTATACCTGCATACTATACCTCTGTCCTGCAGAACATTTAACCTATAGATCTATGCTATTCTTGGTCCTGCAGAGCATCTCACCTATAATTCTAAATTATTCTCATGCCTGCAGAGCATCTCACCTATAGTTCTATTTTATTTTCCTGCCCTGCAGAGCATCTCACCTATAACTGTATACTATCCTCCTGTCCTGCAGAGCATTTAACCTATAGATCTATGCTATTCTCTGCCCTGCAGAGCATCTCATGTATACCTGCATACTATACCTCTGTCCTGCAGAACATTTAACCTATAGATCTATGCTATTCTTGGTCCTGCAGAGCATCTCACCTATAATTCTAAATTATTCTCATGCCTGCAGAGCATCTCACCTATAGTTCTATTTTATTTTCCTGCCCTGCAGAGCATCTCACCTATAACTGTATACTATCCTCCTGTCCTGCAGAGCATTTAACCTATAGATCTATGCTATTCTCTGCCCTGCAGAGCATCTCATGTATACCTGCATACTATACCTCTGTCCTGCAGAACATTTAACCTATAGATCTATGCTATTCTCGGTCCTGCAGAGCATCTCACCTATAACGCTCTACTGTTTTCCTGTGGGTATTCATGTTTGTGGGCATTTTTCACATATCATGTGAACATCCTCACCTTACACCTCAAATATCATAAATCTGAAACTTTGTGATGCTGCAATTGGCAATTTTTTGTGTGGGTAATTTTCCAATTTTCCATGTGGGCATTTTTCTGGTCACCCTCATTAGTATGGGTGACATGCGCTGCTCGAATTAACATTATGCAGATGTTAATTTTCTGCAAGGAAAAAATAAGCAACGTGCATGAGACTTCACTTTGCTTGTACTGTAAAACCATGGATATTTTCTTTAACAAAGTGTGTGCACATAGCCTTAAAGTTAATTAGGTAGAGTCACAGACTGAATAATTTATATTATTGGGCGGCAGAGATTATAGTTATTGGAGGACACAGTGCTGCTTATCACTTTATATTTTTAATAGTGGGTTACATATCGGTATTCAGGGCGGAGACACATGTATGTATACAATGTATGTGACCTTGTTATCTTCAGAGCTGCGACAATCATTATTACAAGTCGAGTTGTAGTTGGGAGATGTTGACATGCAAATCTGACCAGATGCAGAAGAAACGGCAGAAAACGGCTCTAATTAGATGTGACGTCAGCTGTAAGTGCCTGGATGTAAATATTATTCTGTAGCTGCACTGTATGACGTGGAGTGAATGGTTTTTTTGTAAAATCCCTTGTTCAACATTCTCAGATTTGTGTGAAATGGCCGTGTGCTGCTAGCTTTTTGTATTAGAAGGCACATGGACTCGTAGAATTTTATGGTCCATTCACACATCTGTGAAAATCATGACTCTGAGAATGAGATCCATGAGGGTCAGAGAATCTTCTGTTTTGATCTGCTTTTGAGGATCAGAATAATACATGCTCAGTGTGTCTATAAAAGTGGGCAGCACACCGACACTGCACACGGATACAGGAATATAGCCTTAGGCTGCCGTCACACTAGCAGTATTTACTCAGTATTTTACATCAGTATTTGTAAGCCAAAACCAGGAGTGGGTGATAAATGCAGAAGTGGTGCATATGTTTCTATTGTACTTTTCCTCTGATTGTTCCACTCCTGGTTTTAGCTTGCAAATACTGATGTAATATACTGACCAAATACTGATAGTCTGACGGCAGCCTTATTCTGTATAGAACAGTCCCTTAGTATATAGTGTACTCATTTAAGATGTATGGCAGCGTCCTTAGTTGCATAGTTTCCTCTGTATTATGTATAACTTTGTCCACTATTACGTACCATCCTCTCTAGTTATATATGGTGCCATCCCTTATTATATACAGTGCCTTGCGAAAGTATTCGGCCCCCTGGAACTTTTCAACCTTTTCCCACATATCATGCTTCAAACATAAAGATACCAAATGTAAATTTTTGGTGAAAAATCAACACCAAGTGGAACACAATTGTGAAGTTGAACGAAATTTATTGGTTATTTTAAAATTTTGTGGAAATCAAAAAACTGAAAAGTGGGGCGTGCAATATTATTCGGCCCCTTTAACTTAATACTTTGTTGCGCCACCTTTTGCTGCGATTACAGCTGCAAGTCATTTGGGGTATGTCTCTATTAGTTTTGTACATCGAGACACAGAAATTCATGCCCATTCTTCCTTGGCAAACAGCTCGAGCTCAGTGAGGTTTGATGGAGATCGTCTGTGAACAGCAGTTTTCAGCTCTTTCCACGGATTTTCGATTGGATTGAGGTCTGGACTTTGACTTGGCCATTCTAACACCTGGATACTTTTATCTGTGAACCATTCCATTGTAGATTTTGCTTTATGTTTGGGATCATTGTCTTGTTGGAAGACAAATCTCTGTCCCAGTCTCAGGTCTTCTGAAGACTCCAACAGGTTTTCTTCAAGAATGGTCCTGTATTTGGCTCCATCGATCTTCCCATCAATTTTAACCATCTTCCCTGTCCCTGCTGAAGAAAAACGCACAAACCATGATGCTGCCACCACATTTGACAGTGGGGATGATGTGTTCAGGGTGATGAGCTGTGTTGCATTTGCGCCAAACATATTGTTTGGCATTGTTGCCAAAAAGTTCCATTTTGGTTTCATCTGACCAGAGCAATGTTAAATATGCTTATTTGCACATTTATATAATTAGGACTATTCACCAGGTGCTTACTCTTAAAGAAAAAATGTCATGATATTCTCATAAAAAAGTAGTGGTTTATTGAATTGTCCACAGAAAAACCACATTGCAGCGAAACATAAAAGTAGATGAAATAGTTACGAACAGATTGTCTGTTTGTAAATATCAGCACTTGTTACTCATCTTTCCCAAAGTTCTGAATGGTAAAAACCGTCTGTGTGAAGTCTGAAGTCATCATGGCTATCAGCTGTTCCTTCCTTGTGCGACTTGTCTGACGTCCATGGAGAATGATGGTGAAGGCAGGAGGTGACAGATCCCACGTGACAAGCCCCACACCCTCCTAAGACGTTATTTATATGTCCCACAGACCACGTGTTCCCTTTATATATGGTGTTGACTTATACTCTGAGTTATATATATATATATATATATATATATATATATATATATATATATATATATATATATATAGCTTTTTGTAATGTCAGCAAGAAGCAATGTGCTCAGTACAGAATAATTCAATTAATTAATATTTAACAATTCCCCCTTTTGAGGATGACAGACATTGATTGAAACCCTCAAATTAAACATATTCATAAGAGCTTCTTTCTTCTTTTTTGGCAAAATAATTTAATGTTAATAATAATAATAATAATTTTTATTTATATAGCGCCAACATATTCCGCAGCGCTTTACAAATTATAGAGGGGACTTGTACATACAATAGACATTACAGCATAACAGAAATACAGTTCAAAACAGATACCAAGAGGAGTGAGGGCCCTGCTCGTAAGCTTACATACTATGAGGAAAAGGGGAGACACGAGAGGTGGATGGTAACAATTGCTATAGTTATTCGGACCAGCCATAGTGTAAGGCTTGGGTGTTCATGTAAAGCTGCATGAACCAGTTAATTAATTTTTTTTTTTTTTTTTTTTTTAATATAGGCCACACAGGGATTGTTAGGTTAATGCATTGAGGCGGTAGGCCAGTCTGAACAAATGAGTTTTTAGGGCACGCTTAAAACTGTGGGGATTGGGGATTAATCGTATTATCCTAGGTAGTGCATTCCAAAGAATCGGCGCAGCACGTGTAAAGTCTTGGAGACGGGAGTGGGAGGTTCTGATTATTGAGGATGCTAACCTGAGGTCATCAGCGGAGCGGAGGGCACGGGTAGGGTGGTAGACTGAGACCAGAGAGGAGATGTAGGGTGGTGCTGAGCCATGGAGTGCTTTGTGGATGAGGGTAGTAGTTTTGTACTGGATTCTTGAGTGGATGGGTAACCAGTGTAATGACTGGCACAAGGTAGAGGCATCGGTGTAACGGTTGGTGAGGAATATGATCCTGGCAGCAGCATTCAGGACAGATTGGAGCGGGGAGAGTTTGGTAAGAGGGAGGCCGATTAGTAGAGAGTTACAATAGTCCAGACGAGAATGAATAAGTGAAACAGTAAGAGTTTTTGCAGAGTCGAAAGTAAGAAAAGGGCGAATTCTAGAAATGTTTTTGAGATGCAGGTAAGAAGAGCGAGCCAGTGATCGGATGTGGGGGGTGAATGAAAGGTCAGAATCAAGGATGACCCCAAGGCAGCGGGCATGTTGCTTTGGAGTAATGGTGGAACCGCAAACGGAGATGGCAATGTCAGGCAAAGGTAGGTTAGTAGAGGGAGAAAACACGAGGAGTTCAGTTTTTGACAGGTTTAGTTTCAGATAGAGGGAGGACATGATGCTAGAGACAGCGGTAAGACAATCACTGGTGTTTTCTAATAAGGCAGGCGTGAGATCAGGAGAAGAAGTGTATAGTTGGGTGTCGTCAGCATAGAGATGGTACTGGAAGCCAAATCTACTGATTGTTTGTCCAATAGGGGCAGTATACAAAGAGAAGAGGAGGGGGCCTAGGACTGATCCTTGAGGAACCCCAACAGTAAGGGGAAGGTGAGAGGAGGAGGAACCAGCGAAACATACAGTGAAGGATCGGTCAGAGAGATAGGAGGAGAACCAGGAGAGAACGGTGTCCTTGAGGCCGATGGAGCGGAGCATAGTGAGGAGGAGCTGATGATCCACAGTATCAAATGCTGCAGAGAGATCCAAGAGAATTAGCATGGAGTAGTGACCATTAGATTTAGCTGTTAGTAGGTCATTAGAGACTTTAGTGAGGGCAGTTTCAGTAGAGTGTAAAGAGCGGAAACCAGATTGAAGAGGGTCGAGAAGAGAGTTATCTGAGAGATAGCGGGTAAGACGGGAGTGGACCAGGCGTTCGAGGAGTTTAGAGATGAAGGGAAGATTAGAGACAGGTCTATAATTAGCGGCACAGTTTTGGTCGAGGGATGGTTTTTTAAGTAATGGATGTATGATGGCATGCTTAAATGAGGAGGGAAAAATACCGGAAGTGAGGGAAAGGTTGAATATTTTTGTTAGGTGAGAGGTGACAGCCGGGGAAAGGGACTGGAGGAAATGTGACGGAATGGGGTCACTGGTGCAAGTGGTCGGGCGAGAAGATGCAAGGAGCCTGCTTACTTCTTCTTCTGTAACTGGTTCAAAGTCAGAGAGTGAACTAGATGCAGTGGGGGAGGGAGGACAGTGCATGGTATGAAGAGATTGGGAGATGATTTCCTGTCGAATATGGTCAATTTTTTCTTTGAAGTAATTGGCCAGATTGTCAGCACGGAGATCCGTGGTTGGGGCCTGCGCTCTTGGGTTGAGTAGGGACTGGAACGTGTCAAAGAGACGTTTAGGGTTATTGGACAGGGAGGTGATGAGGGTGTTGAAGTAGGTTTGTTTGGAGAGGTGAAGGGCAGAATTGTATGTCTTTAGCATGAACTTATAATGGATGTTCATAATAATATAAATAATAATATTGTTATATGTTCTCAATAACATAATGATATGTCAATTCATGTTATGGTAAGCCGTGACTAATATATAAAATATATAATTATACTTCCCTATTTCTACTTGAAGCATCTCAGGTCCGATCATGTGATGTTGTCTGGTCTTCATCTTGATGTCTTCTTTTTGGTTCTTTTAAAACAATATTATAATTCCTTTGAAATAGATGATAGCATGTAGATATTGTAGAGACTGTGTGTCACGTGTCAATCAAAGTCTATAAATTCAAATGTTGATAAGAAAACAAAGTTAATAGATGAAATGTAGCTTTAATATCTGTGCAGTGTTACCTTCAGAAACCTGGGCTTACATTGGCTCACCTTGGATCTGGAATCCTTCCATATCGTCCGCACTGTTCTTGGAACTGGTGTGACATCTTTGGTCAGCACAGCAAGGGTTACATTGACTCTTCCTTGCTAAACATAGCACCATAACCAGTCCTTAGTGCACAGGACACATGTCAGGGTTGTAGCGTCCTGACAATTACCTGATTGTTCACCAGCTTTCATGGAAGTCTTATAGGTGATAGGAAACCTCTGGAACATGATAAAAACGTAATAACACAGTTCATCATAGGATCATCATCCTTTTTAATTGTGGTTGTCAGGTTAGATACTATACTCATAGTTGTCAGTGATGGATGCTGTAGTTGTGAGTGGTGACATGAATTGTATTTGACACAGTCTATTATTATTCAGAAATCATAGCATTGTTACATTGAAGAACTTCTGGATAACGGCGTTTTCTTATTGCAACTTTTAAGAATGAATTGAATTTAGAAATACAAAGTCTTTATTAACGTAACTTCAGTATCTTGATTGAAGTCTTCATTCCCTATTTTATACCAAATCTGGTAATTTACCTCACTTATAATATCACAGCGTACCATAGCAATCAATAATATTAATATAATTATTATCAGAATATTAATATGGAATTCATATTTGGAAAAATATAATAATAATAATAATAATAATAATAAATGATAATACATTATTAACCATATTCTTCATATGATAGGACATTTTTATGTCATACGTGTAATTTCTTTTTGAACCCATAGATGTCAGTGTGTCTTATGTAACAAGCGTTTCCATCTTTATTACTAAAACTTTATTAATAAATTATATTTATTAGACCAATAATATGTAAGAATGTGTAGCCATGAACCAAAATAAGAATATATATGAATGAATGAGTGAATGAATGAATGAAAGAATTGAAACATTTCTCTTATAATGAAACCTTATGATCACTATATTCAATAAAGCAATATTCTTGTAGATATTACTTTATTAACCCCTTCATGACCCAGCCTATTTTGACCTTAAAGACCTTGCCGTTTTTTGCAATTCTGACCAGTGTCCCTTTATGAGGTAATAACTCAGGAACGCTTCAACGGATCCTAGCGGTTCTGAGATTGTTTTTTCGTGACATATTGGGCTTCATGTTAGTGGTAAATTTAGGTCAATAAATTCTGCGTTTATTTGTGATAAAAACGGAAATTTGGCGAAAATTTTAAAAAAATTTCGCAATTTTCACATTTTGAATTTTTATTCTGTTAAACCAGAGAGATATGTGACACAAAATAGTTAATAAATAACATTTCCCACATGTTTACATCAGCACAATTTTGGAAACAAAATTTTTTTTTGTTAGGAAGTTATAAGGGTTAAAATTTGACCAGCGATTTCTCATTTTTACAACGAAATTTACAAAACCATTTTTTTTAGGGACCACCTCACATTTGAAGTCAGTTTGAGGGGTCTATATGGCTGAAAATACCCAAAAGTGACACCATTCTAAAAACTGCACCCCTCAAGGTACTCAAAACCACATTCAAGAAGTTTATTAACCCTTCAGGTGCTTCACAGCAGCAGAAGCAACATGGAAGGAAAAAATGAACATTTAACTTTTTAGTCACAAAAATTATCTTTTAGCAACAATTTTTTTATTTTCCCAATGGTAAAAGGAGAAACTGAACCACGAAAGTTGTTGTCCAATTTGTCCTGAGTACGCTGATACCTCATATGTGGGGGTAAACCACTGTTTGGGCGCACGGCAGGGCTTGGAAGGGAAGGAGCGCCATTTGACTTTTTGAATCAAAAATTGGCTGCACTCTTTAGCGGACACCATGTCACGTTTGGAGAGCCCCCGTGTGCCTAAAAATTGGAGCTCCCCCACAAGTGACCCCATTTTGGAAACTAGACGCCCCAAGGAACTTATCTAGATGCATAGTGAGCTGTTGTGAGTTCTGTTTTTGGGCTCCCTCTCGTGGTTACTGATGGTACTGGGTGACTTGTGTTCTCTGCGGTCTCTGGTGTCCACCTGTTCCATCAGGTTATGGGAGTTTCCTATTTAACCTGGCTTTTTTGTCATTTCCTCGCCGGCTATCAATGTAATCAGCGTGTCTTTTTACCTCTGCTCCCTGCGTCTGTTATCTTCAGGACAAGCTAAATTTTGATTTTCCTGTTCCACGTTTTGCTTAATTTTTGTCTTAGTCCAGCTTGCAGATATGTGATTCCTTGCTGCTGGTTGCTCTAGTGCAGAGGTCCCCAACTCCAGTCCTCAAGGCCCACCAACAGGTCATGTTTTCAGGATTTCCTTTGCATTGCACAGGTGATGCAATTATTACCTGGGTAAGACTAAGGAAATCCTGAAAACATGACATGTTGGTGGGCCTTGAGGACTGGAGTTGGGGACCTCTGCTCTAGTGGGCTGAAATTACTCCTCATGTTCCATGAGTTGGCACATGAGTTCAAGTAATTTCAGGATGGTTTTTTGAAGGGTTTTTCGCTGACCGCGCAGTTCACTTTTGTATCCTCTGCTATCTAGCTTTAGCGGGCCTCATTTTTGCTGATTCTATTTTCATAACTACGTATGTGCTTTCCTCTCATTTCACCGTTATTACATGTGGGGGGCTGCTATTTCTGTGGGGTGTTTCTCTGGAGGCAAGTGAGGTCTGTGTTTCTTCTTATAGGGGAAGTTAATCCTTCGGCTGGCGCGAGACGTCTAGGAATCATCGTAGGCACGTTCCCCGGCTACTGCTAGTTGTGTGTTTAGGTTCAGGATCGCGGTCAGCTCAGGTTCCATCACCCTAGAGCTTGTTTTGTTTTTGTGCTTGTCCTTTTGTGATCCCCTGCCATTGGGATCATGACAGTATAGCCGGCCTGAAAAAATTGGTCATCGTTTTGGCTGAAGTAGGAGGAAAAGTAGTCTGAGGAAGTTTTTTTTTTTTTTTTTTTTCCCCCTCCTCAGTGTTTGCTGCCTAGCCTTAATTGCAGCTTGCCTGCTTCTTTCCTCTTAATCCTTGAATGGCTCTGACCTCAGCTGTTTATCATGGACGTCCAGAGTTTGGCTTCCAGCCTGAATAATCTTGCTGCTAAGGTTCAAAATATACAAGATATTGTTGTACATACGCCTATGTCTGAACCTAGAATTCCTGTCCCAGAGTTTTTTTCTGGAGATAGATCTAGTTTTCTGAATTTTAGGAACAATTGCAAGTTGTTTCTTTCCTTGAAATCTCGCTCCTCTGGAGACCCTGCTCAGCAGGTCAAGATTGTTATATCTTTCCTGCGGGGTGACCCTCAGAATTGGGCATTTGCATTGGCACCAGGGGATCCTGCGTTGCTCAATGTGGATGCGTTTTTTCTGGCATTGGGTTTGCTCTATGAGGAACCTAACCTAGAGATTCAGGCTGAAAAAGCTTTATTGGCTCTCTCTCAGGGGCAAGATGAAGCAGAAATATATTGTCAGAAATTTCGGAAATGGTCGGTGCTTACTCAGTGGAATGAGTGCGCTCTGGCTGCAAAATTCAGAGATGGCCTTTCTGAGGCCATTAAAGATGTTATGGTGGGGTTCCTGGCGCCTACAGGTCTGAATGAGTCCATGACTATGGCTATTCAGATTGATCGGCGTTTACGGGAGCGCAAACCTGTGCACCATTTGGCGGTGTCTTCTGAACAGGCACCTGAGATAATGCAATGTGATAGAATTCAGTCCAGAAGTGAACGGCAAAATTATAGGCGGAAAAATGGATTGTGTTTTTATTGTGGTGATTCAGCTCATGTTATATCAGCATGCTCTAAACGCACAAAAAAGGTTGATAAGTCTGTTGCCATTGGTACTTTACAGTCTAAGTTCATTCTGTCTGTGACGCTGATTTGTTCATTATCATCCATTTCCGTCGATGCCTATGTGGATTCAGGCGCTGCCCTGAGTCTTATGGATTGGTCATTTGCCAATCGCTGTGGGTTTAGTCTGGAACCTCTGGAAGTTCCTATTCCTTTGAAAGGAATTGACTCTACACCTTTGGCTATGAATAAACCTCAGTACTGGACACAAGTGACCATGCGTATGACTCCCGTTCATCAGGAGGTCATTCGCTTCCTGGTACTGTATAATTTACATGATGTCTTAGTGCTTGGTCTGCCATGGTTACAAACTCATAACCCAGTCCTGGACTGGAAAACAATGTCTGTGTTAAGCTGGGGATGTCAGGGGGTTCATGATGATGCATCTCCGATTTCTATCGCTTCATCTACTCCTTCTGAGGTTCCGGTATTTTTGTCTGATTATCGGGAGGTTTTTGAGGAGCCTAAGCTCAGTTCGCTTCCTCCTCACAGGGATTGCGATTGTGCTATAGATTTGATTCCTGGCAGTAAATTCCCTAAAGGTCGTTTGTTCAATCTGTCAGTGCCAGAGCATACTGCTATGCGGAATTATGTTAAGGAGTCCTTGGAAAAGGGACATATCCGTCCATCTTCGTCCCCTTTGGGAGCAGGTTTTTTTTTTGTGGCCAAAAAAGATGGTTCCTTGAGGCCTTGCATAGATTATCGTCTTTTGAATAAGATTACAGTCAAATATCAGTATCCTTTCCCAATGTTGACTGATTTGTTCGCTCGCATTAAGGGGGCTAAATGGTTCACTAAGATTGATCTTCGGGGTGCGTATAATCTTGTGCGGATAAGGCAGGGTGATGAGTGGAAAACCGCATTTAATACGCCTGAGGGCCATTTCGAGTATTTGGTGATGCCTTTTGGACTTTCTAATGCTCCTTCTGTCTTCCAGTCTTTTATGCACGATATTTTCCGTGAATATCTGGATAAATTTATTATCGTGTATTTGGATGATGTTTTGGTTTTTTCTGATGACTGGGAGTCTCATGTTCAGCAGGTCAGGAAGGTGTTTCAGGTCCTGCGGGCCAATTCTTTGTTTGTAAAGGGTTCTAAATGTCTCTTTGGAGTCCAGAAGATTTCTTTTCTGGGGTATATTTTTTCCCCTTCTACTATTGAGATGGATCCCGTCAAGGTTCAGGCTATTTGTGACTGGACGCAGCCTACATCTCTTAAGAGTCTACAGAAGTTCTTGGGCTTTGCTAATTTTTATCGTCGCTTCATAACTAATTTTTCTAGTGCTGTTAAGCCTTTGACGGATTTGACTAAAAAGGGTGCTGATGTTACTGATTGGTCTCCTGCGGCTGTGGAGGCCTTTCAGGAACTTAAGCGCCGGTTTTCTTCTGCTCCTGTGTTGCGTCAGCCAGATACGTCGCTTCCTTTTCAGGTTGAGGTTGATGCTTCCGAGATCGGAGCGGGGGCGGTTTAGTCACAGAGAAGCTCCGATGGCTCAGTAATGAAGCCATGTGCGTTCTTTTCTAGAAAATTTTCGCCCGCTGAACGGAATTATGATGTTGGTAATCGGGAGCTTTTGGCCATGAAGTGGGCATTTGAGGAGTAGCGTCATTGGCTTGAGGGTGCTAGACATCGTGTGGTGGTCTTGACTGATCACAAAAATCTGATGTACCTTGAGTCTGCCAAGCGTCTGAATCCTAGACAGGCTCGTTGGTCACTGTTTTTCTCCCGTTTCGATTTTGTGGTTTCATACCTGCCAGGTTCAAAGAATGTGAAGGCGGATGCTCTTTCTAGGAGTTTTGTGCCTGACTCCCCTGGAAATTCTGAGCCCACTGGTATCCTTAGGGATGGGGTGATTTTGTCGGCTGTCTCCCCAGACTTGGGACGTGCTTTGCAGGAGTTTCAGGCGGATAAACCTGATCGTTGTCCGCCGGAAAGACTGTTTGTTCTGGATAATTGGACCAGTAGAGTCATCTCCGAGGTCCATTCTTCTGTGTTGGCAGGTCATCCTGGAATATTTGGTACTAGAGACTTGGTGGCCAGGTCTTTTTGGTGGCCTTCCTTGTCGAGGGATGTGCGTTCTTTCATGCAGTCTTGTGGAGTTTGCGCTCGGGCTAAGCCTTGCTGTTCTCGGGCCAGTGGATTGTTGTTACCTTTGCCTATCCCGAAGAGGCCTTGGACGCACATTTCCATGGACTTTATTTCGGATCTCCCTGTCTCTCAAAAAATGTCCGTCATATGGGTTGTGTGTGACCGCTTTTCTAAGATGGTTCATCTGGTACCCTTGCCTAAGTTACCTTCCTCCTCTGAGTTGGTCCCTCTGTTTTTTCAAAACGTGGTCCGTTTGCATGGCATTCCGGAGAACATCATTTCTGACAGGGGATCCCAGTTTGTGTCTAGATTTTGGCGGACGTTCTGTGCTAAGATGGGCATTGATTTGTCCTTTTCGTCTGCATTCCATCCCCAGACGAATGGCCAGACGGAACGATCTAATCAGACTTTAGAAACTTATTTAAGGTGTTTTGTTTCTGCTGATCAAGATGACTGGGTTTCCTTTTTGCCGCTTGCCGAGTTTGCCCTTAATAATCGGGCTAGTTCTGCTACCTTGGTTTCTCCTTTCTTTTGTAATTCGGGGTTTCATCCTCGTTTTTCCTCTGGTCAGGTGGAGCCTTCTGATTGTCCTGGAGTGGACATGATGGTGGATAGGTTGCATCGGATTTGGAGTCATATGGTGGACAATTTGAAGTTGTACCAGGAGAGGGCTCAGCAGTTTGCTAATCGCCGTCGCCGCGTGGGTCCTCGACTTCTTGTTGGGGACTTGGTGTGGTTGTCTTCTCGTTTTGTTCCTATGAAGGTCTCTTCTCCTAAGTTCAAGCCTCGGTTCATCGGTCCCTATAGGATCTTGGAAATTCTTAACCCTGTGTCGTTTCGTTTGGATCTCCCGGCATCGTTTGCTATTCATAATGTGTTCCATCGGTCGTTGTTGCGGAAGTATGAGGTACCTGTCGTTCCTTCGCTTGAGCCTCCTGCTCCGGTGCTGGTGGAGGGTGAATTGGAGTATGTTGTGGAGAAGATCTTGGATTCTCGTGTTTCCAGACGGAAACTCCAGTATTTGGTCAAGTGGAAGGGTTATGGTCAGGAGGATAATTCTTGGGTGATTGCCTCTGATGTTCATGCTGCCGATTTGGTCTGTGCTTTTCATAGGGCTCATCCTGGTCGCCCTGGTGGTTCTCGTGAGGGTTCGGTGACCCCTCCTCAAGGGGGGGGTACTGTTGTGAGTTCTGTTTTTGGGCTCCCTCTGGTGGTTACTGATGGTACTGGGTGACTTGTGTTCTCTGCGGTCTCTGGTGTCCACCTGTTCCATCAGGTTATGGGAGTTTCCTATTTAACCTGGCTTTTTTGTCATTTCCTCGCCGGCTATCAATGTAATCAGCGTGTCTTTTTACCTCTGCTCCCTGCGTCTGTTATCTTCAGGACAAGCTAAGTTTTCATTTTCCTGTTCCACGTTTTGCTTAATTTTTGTCTTAGTCCAGCTTGCAGATATGTGATTCCTTGCTGCTGGTTGCTCTAGTGGGCTGAAATTACTCCTCATGTTCCATGAGTTGGCCCATGAGTTCAAGTAATTTCAGGATGGTTTTTTGAAGGGTTTTTCGCTGACCGCGCAGTTCACTTTTGTATCCTCTGCTATCTAGCTTTAGCGGGCCTCATTTTTGCTGATTCTATTTTCATAACTACGTATGTGCTTTCCTCTCATTTCACCGTTATTACATGTGGGGGGCTGCTATTTCTGTGGGGTGTTTCTCTGGAGGCAAGTGAGGTCTGTGTTTCTTATAGGGGAAGTTAATCCTTCGGCTGGCGCGAGACGTCTAGGAATCATCGTAGGCACGTTCCCCGGCTACTGCTAGTTGTGTGTTTAGGTTCAGGATCGCGGTCAGCTCAGGTTCCATCACCCTAGAGCTTGTTTTGTTTTTGTGCTTGTCCTTTTGTGATCCCCTGCCATTGGGATCATGACAGTGAGCACTTTGAACCCCCAGGTGCTTCACAAATTGATCCGTAAAAATGAAAAAGTACTTTTTTTTTTTCCACAAAAAAATTCTTTTAGCCTCAATTTTTTCATTTTCACATGGGCAACAGGATAAAATGGATCCTAAAATGTGTTGGGCAATTTCTCCTGAGTACACCAATTCCTCACATGTGGGGGTAAACCACTGTTTGGGCACATGGTAAGGCTCGGAAGGGAAGGAGCGCCATTTGACTTTTTGAATGAAAAATTATTTCCATCGTTAGCGGACACCATGTCGCGTTTGGATAGCTCCTGTGTGCCTAAACATTGGCGCTCCCCCATTTTGGAAACTAGACCCCCCAAGGAACTTATTTAGATGCCTAGTGAGCACTTTAAACCCTCAGGTGCTTCACAAATTGATCTGTAAAAATGAAAAAGTACTTTTTTTTCACACAAAAAATTCTTTTCGCCTCAATTTTTTCATTTTCACATGGGCAGTAGGATAAAATGGATCATAAAATTTGTTGGGCAATTTCTCCCGAGTACGTCGATACCTCATATGTAGGGGTAAACCACTGTTTGGGCACTCGGCAGGGCTCGGAAGGGAAGGCGCGCCATTTGACTTTTTGAATGGAAAATTAGCTCCAATTGTTAGCGGACACCATGTCGTGTTTGGATAGCTCCTGTGTGCCTAAACATTGGAGCTCCCCCACAAGTGACCCCATTTTGGAAACTAGACCCCCCAAGGAACTTATCTAGATGCATATTGAGCACTTTAAACCCCCAGGTGCTTCACAGAAGTTTATAACGCAGAGCCATGAAAATAAAAAATAATTTTTCTTTCCTCAAAAATAATTATTTAGCCCAGAATTTTTTATTTTCCCAAGGGTTACAGAAGAAATTGGACAGCAAAAGTTGTTGTCCAGTTTCTCCTGAGTACGGTGATACCCCATATGTGGGGGTAAACTACTGTTTGGGCACATGCCGGGGCTTGGAATTGAAGTAGTGACGTTTTGAAATGCAGACTTTGATGGAATGCTCTGCGGGCGTCATGTTGCGTTTGCAGAACCCCTGATGTGCCTAAACAGTAGAAACCCCCCACAAGTGACCCCATTTTGGAAACTAGACCCCGAAAGGAACTTATCTAGATGTGTGGTGAGCACTTTGAACCCCCAAGTGCTTCATAGAAGTTTATAATGCAGAGCCGTGAAAATAATAAATACGTTTTCTTTCCTCAAAAATAATTATTTAGCCCAGAATTTTTTATTTTCCCAAGGGTTACAGGAGAAATTGGACCCCAAAAGTTGTTGTCCAGTTTCTCTTGAGTACGCTGATACCCCATGAGTGGGGGTAAACCACTGTTTGGGCACACGTCGGGGCTCAGAAGGGAAGTAGTGACTTTTGAAATGCAGACTTTGATGGAATGGTCTGCGGGTGTCACGTTGCGTTTGCAGAGCCCCTGGTGTGCCTAAACAGTAGAAACCCCCACAAGTGACCCCATTTTAGAAACCAGACCCCCCAAGGAACTTATCTAGATATGTGGTGAGCACTTTGAACCCCCAAGTGCTTCACAGACGTTTACAACGCAGAGCCGTGAAAATAAAAAATCATTTTTCTTTCCTCAAAAATTATGTTTTAGCAAGCATTTTTTTAGATTCACAAGGGTAACAGGAGAAATTGGACCCCAGTAATTGTTGCGCAGTTTGTCTGAGTATGCTGGTACCCCATATGTGGGGGTAAACCACTGTTTGGGCACACGTCAGGGCTCGGAAGTGAGGGAGCACCATTTGACTTTTTGAATACGAGATTGGCTGAAATCAATGGTGGCGCCATGTTGCGTTTGGAGACCCCTGATGTGCCTAAACAGTGGTAACCCCTCAATTCTAACTCCAACACTAACTCCAACACACCCCTAACCCTAATCCCAACTGTAGCCATAACCCTAATCACAACCCTAACCACAACCCTAATTCCAACCCTAACCCTAAGGCTATGTGCCCACGTTGCGGATTCGTGTGAGATATTTCCGCACCATTTTTGAAAAATCCGCGGGTAAAAGGCACTGCGTTTTACCTGCGGATTTTCCGCGGATTTCCAGTGTTTTTTGTGCGGATTTCACCTGCGGATTCCTATTGAGGAACAGGTGTAAAACGCTGCGGAATCCGCACAAAGAATTGACATGCTGCGGAAAATACAACGCAGCGTTTCCGCGTGGTATTTTCCGCACCATGGGCACAGCGGATTTGGTTTTTCATATGTTTACATGGTACTGTAAACCTGATGGAACACTGCTGCGAATCCGCAGCGGCCAATCCGCAGCCAAATCCGCACAGTGTGCACATAGCCTAATTCTAAAGGTATGTGCACACGCTGCGGAAAACGCTGCGGATCCGCAGCAGTTTCCCATGAGTGTACAGTTCAATGTAAACCTACGGGAAACAAAAATCGCTGTACACATGCTGCGGAAAAACTGCACGGAAACGCAGCGGTTTACATTCCGCAGCATGTCACTTCTTTGTGCGGATTCCGCAGCGGTTTTACAACTGCTCCAATAGAAAATCGCAGTTGTAAAACTGCAGTGAAATGCGCAGAAAAAAACGCGGTAAATCCGCCATAAATCCGCAGCGGTTTAGCACTGCAGATTTATCAAATCCGCAGCGGAAAAATCCGCAGAGGACCAGAATACGTGTGCACATACCGAAACCCTAACCCTAACCCTACCCCTAGCCCTAACCCTAGCCCTACCCCTAACCCTATTCTAACATTAGTGGAAAAAAAAAATTTCTTTATTTTTTTATTGTCCCTACCTATGGGGGTGACAAAGGGGTGGGGTCATTTATTATTTTTTTTATTTTGATCACTGAGATATAATCTATCTCAGTGATCAAAATGCACTCTGGAACGAATCTGCCGGCCGGCAGATTCGGCAGGCGCACTGCGCATGCGCCCGCCCTTTTGGAAGATGGCGGCGCCCAGGGAGAAGACGGACGGGAACCCGGCTGGATCGGTAAGTATGATGGGGTGGGGGGGGGGCCACGGGGGGGGGGGGGAATCAGAGCGCGGGAGGGGTGGAACGAAGCACGGGGGGGCTGGAATGGAGCATGGGGGGTGGAACGGAGCACCGGGGGGGGGGGTGTATCGGAGTGCAGGGGGGGTGATTGGAGCACGGGGGGGTGATTGGAGCACGGGGGGAGCGGACAAGAGCACGGGGGGGAGCGGAGCACTGGACGGAGGGGAGCCGGAGCAGTGTACCGGCCAGATCGGGGGGCTGGTGGGGCGATCGGTGGGGTGGGGTGGGGGCACATTAGTATTTCCAGCTATGGCCGATGATATTTCAGCATCGGCCATGGCTGGATTGTAATATTTCACCAGTTATAATAGGTGAAATATTACAAATCGCTCTGATTGGCTGTTGAAAGTGAAACTGCCAATCAGAGCGATCGTAGCCACGAGGTGGTGAAGCCACCCCCCCTGGGCTAAACTACCACTCCCCCTGTCCCTGCAGATCGGGTGAAATGAGAGTTAACCCTTTCACCCGATCTGCAGGGACGCGATCTTTCCATGACGCCACATAGGCGTCATCGGTCGGATTGGCACCGACTTTCATGACGCCTACGTGGCGTCATGGGTCGGGAAGGGGTTAAATATTGATTTATTTCCTTCTTGAGATAAAAAATAAAAATGAAGTAAGAAAAAATTAAAAATGACAAAAATGAGAATAAAAAAAATAAAAATAAGGCCTGTTGATGATAAATGCAGAGGTTGTCTCAATAACACATTCCCTTTAACCCCTTACCGGCATCGGACGTACTATACCGTCCGATGCCGGCTCCCCTGCTTTGATGCAGGGCTCCGCGGTGAGCCCGCATCAAAGCCGGGACATGTCAGCTGTTTTGAACAGCTGACATGTGCCCGTAATAGGCGCGGGCAGAATCACGATCTGCCCGCACCTATTAACTAGTTAAATGCCGCTGTCAAACGCAGACTGCGGCATTTAACTACCGCTTCCGGCCGGGCGGCCGGAAATGACGTCATCGCCGACCCCCGTCACATGATCGGGGGTCGGCGATGCTTGTATATTGTAACCATAGAGGTTCTTGAGACCTCTATGGTTACTGATGACCGGTGGCTGTGAGCGCCACCCTGTGGTCGGCGCTCACAGCACACCTCCATTTCTGCTACATAGCAGCGATCAGCAGATCGCTGCTATGTAGCAGAGCCGATCGCGTTGTGCCTGCTTCTAGCCTCCCATGGAGGCTATTGAAGCATGGCAAAAGTTAAAAAAAAAAGTTTAAAAAAAATGTGAAAAAAATAAAAAAAACATAAAAGTTTAAATCCCCCCCCTGTCGCCCCAATCAAAATAAATCAATAAAAAAAATATCAAATCTACGCATATTTGGTATCGCCGCGCTCAGAATCGCCCGATCTATCAATTAAAAAAAAGTATTAACCTGATCGCTAAACAGCGTAGCAGGAAAAAAATTAGAAACGCCAGAATTACTTTTTTTGGTCGCCGCGACATTGCATTAAAATGCAATAACGGGCGATCAAAAGAACCTATCTGCACCGAAATGCTATCATTAAAAACGTCATCTCGGCACGCAAAAAATAAGCCCTCAACCGACCCCAGATCATGAAAAATCGAGACGCTACGGGTATCGGAAAATGGCGCAATTTTTTTTTTTTTTTTTTTTTTTTTTTTAGCAAAGTTTGGAATTTTTTTTCACCACTTAGATAAAAAATAACCTAGTCATGTTAGGTGTCTATGAACTCGTACTGACCTGGAGAATCATAATGGCAGGTCATTTTTAGCATTTAGTGAACCTAGCAAAAAAGCCAAGCAAAAAACCAATGTGGGATTGCACTTTTTTTGCAATTTCACCGCACTTGGAATTTTTTTCCCGTTTTCTAGTACATGACATGCTAAAACCAATGATGTCGTTCAAAAGTACAACTCGTCCCGCAAAAAATAAGCCCTCACATGGCCAAATTGACGGAAAAATAAAAAAGTTATGGCTCTGGGAAGGAGGGGAGCGAAAAACGAACACGGAAAAACGAAAAATCCCCTGGTCATGAAGGGGTTAATATTTCCATTATCTAGATGTTGTCATAACCTTGATTACCAAAATATTGAAATTATGCAATTTTGCATATAATATCCTTCATTAGAGAAAAAAAATTACTATTATAATACTTAATGTTATTATACCCAAATAAAACCTTATTCATATTTCTTTATTAACCCCTTCCCGACCTTTGACGCCACGTAGGCGTCATGAAAGTCGGTGCCAATCCGACCCATGACGCCTATGTGGCGTCATGGAAACATCGCGTCCCTGCAGATCGGGTGAAAGGGTTAACTCCAATTTCATCCGATCTGCAGGGACAGGGGGAGTGGTAGTTTAGCCAGGGGGGGGGGGGGGGGGGGTGGCTTCACCCCCCCGTGGCTACGATCGCTCTGATTGGCTGTTGAAAGTGAAATTAAAACTGGTGAAATATTACAATCCAGCCATGGCCAATGCTGCAATATCATCGGCCATGGCTGGAAACACTTATGTGCCCCCACCCCACCACACCGATCGCCCCCCCAGCCCTCCGATCTGTCCGGTACACTGCTCCGGCTCCCCTCCGTCCTGTGCTCCGCTCCCCCCGTGCTCTTGTCCGCTCACCCCCCGTGCTCCAATCACCCCCCCGTGCTCCAATCACCCCCCCTGCACTCCGATCCCCCCCCTTGCTCCGTTCCACCCCGTGCTCCGTTCAACCCCCCCCATGCTCCGTTCCACCCCCCGCGCTCCGATCCACCCCACCCATGCTCCGATTCCCCCCCTCTGTGCTCCCCCCCACCCCATCATACTTACCAATCCTGCCGGGGTCCGTCCGTCTTCTCCCTGGGCGCCGCCATCTTCCAAAATGGCGGGCGCATGCGCAGTGCGCCCGCCGAATCTGCCGGCCGGCATATTCGTTCCAAAGTGCATTTTGATCACTGAGATATAATCTATCACAGTGATCAAAATAAAAAAAATAATAAATGACCCCTCCCTTTGTCACCCTCATAGGTAGGGACAATAAAAAAAAAAAATAATTATTTTTTTTTTCCACTAATGTTAGAATAGGGCTAGGGTTAGGATTTCGGTATGTGCACACGTATTCTGGTCCTCTGCGGATTTTTCCGCTGCGGATTTGATAAATCCGCAGTGCTAAACCGCTGCGGATTTACCGCGTTTTTTCTGCGCATTTTACTGCGGTTTTACAACTGCGATTTTCTATTGGAGCAGTTGTAAAACCGCCGCGGAATCCGCAGAAAGAAGTGACATGCTGCGGAATGTAAACCGCTGCGTTTCCGTGCAGTTCTGCAGCATGTGTACAGCGATTTTTGTTTCCCATAGGTTTACATTGAACTGTAAACTCATGGGGAACTGCTGCGGATCCGCAGCGTTTTCCGCAGCGTGTGCACATACCTTTAGAATTAGGCTATGTGCACACGGTGCGGATTTGGCTGCGGATCCGCAGCGGATTGGCCGCTGCGGATTCGTAGCAGTGTTCCATCAGGTTTACAGTTCCATGTAAACCTATAGAAAACCAAATCCGCTGTGCCCATGGTGCGGAAAATACCGCGCGGAAACGCTGCGTTGTATTTTCCGCAGCATGTCAATTCTTTGTGCGGATTCCGCAGCGTTTTACACCTGTTCCTCAATAGGAATCCGCAGGTGAAATCCGCACAAAAAACGATGGAAATCCGCGGTAAATCCGCAGGTAAAACGCAGTGCCTTTTACCTGCGGATTTTTCAAAAATGATGCTGAAAAATCTCACACGAATCTGCAACGTGGGCACATAGCCTTAGGGTTAGGGTTGGAATTAGGGTTGTGGTTAGGGTTAGGGGTGTGTTGGGGTTAGGGTTAGGGTTGTGGTTAGGGGTGTGTTGGGGTTAGGGTTGTGATTAGGGTTATGGCTACAGTTGGAATTAGGGTTAGGGGTGTGTTGGGGTTAGTGTTGGAGGTAGAATTGAGGGGTTACCACTGTTTAGGCACATCAAGGGTCTCCAAACGCAACATGGCGCCACCATTGATTCCAGCCAATCTTGTATTCAAAAAGTCAAATGGTGCTCCCTCAATTCCGAGCCCCGACGTGTGCCCAAACAGTGGTTTACCCCCACATATGGGGTACCAGCATACTCAGGATAAACTGCGCAACAATTACTGGGGTCCAATTTCTCCTGTTACCCTTGTGAAAATAAAAAAATGCTTGCTAAAACATCATTTTTGAGGAAAGAAAAATGATTTTTTATTTTCACGGTTCTGCGTTGTAAACGTCTGTGAAACACTTGGGAGTTCAAAGTGCTCACCACATATCTAGATAAGTTCCTTGGGGGGTCTAGTTTCTAAAATGGGGTCACTTTTGGGGGGGTTTCTACTGTTTAGGCACACCAGGGGCTCTGCAAACGCAACGTGACGCCCGCAGACCATTCCATCAAAGTCTGCATTTCAAAAGTCACTACTTCCCTTCTGAGCCCCGACGTGTGCCCAAACAGTGGTTTACCCCCACACATGGGGTATCAGCGTACTCAGGAGAAACTGGACAACAACTTTTGGGGTCCAATTTCTCCTGTAACCCTTGGGAAAATAAAAAATTCTGGGCTAAATAATTATTTTTGAGGAAAGAAAACGTATTTATTATTTCCACGGCTCTGCATTATAAACTTCTATGAAGCACTTGGGGGTTCAAAGTGCTCACCACACATCTTGATAAGTTCCTTTCGGGGTCTAGTTTCCAAAATGGGGTCACTTGTGGGGGGTTTCTACTGTTTAGCCACATCAGGGGCTCTGCAAACGCAACGTGACGCCCGCAGAGCATTCCATCAAAGTCTGCATTTCAAAACGTCACTACTTCAATTCCGAGCCCCGGCATGTGCCCAAACAGTAGTTTACCCCCACATATGGGGAATCACCGTACTCAGGAGAAACTGGACAACAAATATTGGGGTCAAATTTCTCCTGTTACCCTTGGGAAAATTAAAAAATTCTGGGCTAAATAATTATTTTTGAGGAAAGAAAACGTATTTATTATTTTCACGGCTCTGCATTATAAACTTCTGTGAAGCACTTGGGGGTTCAAAGTGCTCACCACACATCTAGATTAGTTCCTTTGGGGGTCTAGTTTCCAAAATGGGGTCATTTGTGGGGGATCTCCAATGTTTAGGCACACAGGGGCTCTCCAAATGTGACATGGTGTCCGCTAATGATTGGAGCTAATTTTCCATTTAAAAAGCCAAATGGCTTGCCTTCCCTTCCGAGCCCTGCCGTGCGCCCAAACAGTGGTTTACCCCCACATATAGGGTATCAGTGTACTCAGGACAAACTGGACAACAACATTTGGGGTCCAATTTCTCCTATTACCTTTGGCAAAATAGGAAATTCCAGGCTAAAAAATCATTTTTGAGGAAAGAAAAATTATTTTTTATTTTCATGGCTCTGCGTTATAAACTTCTGTGAAGCACCTGGGGGTTTAAAGTGCTCAATATGTATCTAGATAAGTTCCTTGGGGGGTCTAGTTTCCAAAATGGGGTCGCTTGTGGGGGAGCTCCAATGTTTAGGCACACAGGGGCTCTCCAAACGCGACATGGTGTCCGCTAACAATTGGAGCTAATTTTCCATTCAAAAAGTCAAATGGCGCGCCTTCCCTTCCGAGCCCTGCCGTGTGCCCAAACAGTGGTTTACCCCCACATATGAGGTGTCGGCGTACTCGGGAGAAATTGCCCAACAAATTTTATGATCCATTTTATTCTATTGCCCATGTGAAAATGAAAAAATTGAGGCGAAAAGAATTTTTTTGTGAAAAAAAAAGTACTTTTTCATTTTTACAGATCAATTTGTGAAGCACCTGAGGGTTTAAAGTGCTCACTATGCATCTAGATAAGTTCCTTGGGGCGTCTACTTTCCAAAATGGGGTCACTTGTGGGGGAGCTCCAATTTTTAGGCACGCGGGGGCTCTCCAAACGTGACATGGTGTCCGCTAATGAGTGGAGCCAATTTTTCATTCAAAAAGTCAAATGGCGCTCCTTCCCTTCCAAGCCCTGCCGTGCGCCCAAACAGTGGTTTACCCCCACATATGAGGTATCAGCGTACTCAGGACAAATTGGACAACAACTTTCGTGGTTCAGTTTCTCCTTTTACCATTGGGAAAATAAAAAAATTGTTGCTAAAAGATAATTTTTGTGACTAAAAAGTTAAATGTTCATTTTTTCCATCCATGTTGCTTCTGCTGCTGAGAAGTACCTGAAGGGTTAATAAACTTCTTGAATGTGGTTTTGAGCACCTTGAGGGGTGCATTTTTTAGAATGGTGTCACTTTTGGGTATTTTCAGCCATATAGACCCCTCAAACTGACTTCAAATGTGAGGTGGTCCCTAAAAAAAATGGTTTTGTAAATTTCGTTGTAAAAATGAGAAATCGCTGGTCAAATTTTAACCCTTATAACTTCCTAGCAAAAAAAAATGTTGTTTCCAAAATTGTGCTAATGTAAAGTATACATGTGGGAAATGTTATTTATTAACTATTTAGTGTCACATAACTCTATGGTTTAACAGAATAAAAATTCAAAATGTGAAAATTGCGAAATTTTCAAAATTTTCGCCAAATTTCCATTTTTATCACAAATAAACGCAGAATTTATTGACCTAAATTTACCACTAACATGAAGCCCAGTATGTCACGAAAAAACAATCTCAGAAACGCTAGGATCCGTTGAAGCGTTCCTGAGTTATTACCTCTTAAAGGGACACTGGTCAGAATTGCAAAAAACGGCAAGGTCTTTAACCCCTTCCCGACCTTTGACGCATACGCTGCGTCATAAAAGTCGGTGCCATTCCGAACTATGACGCAGCGTATGCGTCATGGAAAGATCGCGTCCCTGCAGATCCGGTGAAAGGGTTAACTCCCATTTCGCCCGACCTGCAGGGACAGGGGGAGTGGTAGTTTAGCCCAGGGGGGGTGGCTTCACCCCCCCGTGGCTACGATCGCTCTGATTGGCTGTTGAAAGTGAAACTGCCAATCAGAGCGATTTGTAATATTTCACCTAAAAAACTGGTGAAATATTATAATCCAGCCATGGCCGATGCTGCAATATCATCGGCCATGGCTGGAAACACTTATGTGCCCCCACCCAACCCCACCGATCTCCCCCCCAGCCCCCGATCTGTGGTCCGCTTCCCTCCGTCCTGTGCTCCGCTCCCCGTCCTCCTGTCCACTCCCCCCGTGCTCCAATCCAACCCCCCGCACTCCGATCCCCCCCGCTCAGCGATCCCCCCGTGCTCCGATCCATCCCCCCGCACAGCGATCCCCCACCCCGTGCTCCAATCCACCCCCCCCCCCCGTGTTCCGATCCACCCCCCTGTGCTCCGACGCCCCCCCCCCGTGCCCTGATCTCCCCCCCTTATACTTACCTAGCCTCCCGGGGTCCGTCCGTCTTCTTTCCTGGGCGCCGCCATCTTCCATAATGGCGGGCGCATGTGCAGTGCGCCCGCCGAATCTGCCGGCCGGCAGATTCGTTCCAGAGTGAATTTTGATCACTGAGATATAACCTATATCAGTGATCATAATAAAAAAAATAGTAAATGACCCCCCCCCCCCCCCCTTTGTCACCCCCATAGGTAGGGACAATAAAAAAAATAAATATTTTTTTTTTCCCCACTAAGGTTGGGGTAAGAACTAGGGCTAGGGTTAGGGGTAGGGTTAGGGTTCGGGATGTGCACACGTATTCTGGTCCTCTGCGGATTTTTCCGCAGAGGATTTGATAAATCCGCAGTGCTAAACCGCTGTGGATTTACAGCGGTTTTTCTGCACATTTCACTGCGGTTTTACAACTGCGATTTTCTATTGGAGCAGTTGTAAAACCGCTGCGGAATCCGCAGAAAGAAGTGACATGCTGCGGAATGTAAACCGCTGTGTTTCCGTGCAGTTTTTCTGCAGCATGTGTACAGCGATTTTTGTTTCCCATAGGTTTACATTGAACTGTAAACTCATGGGAAACTGCTGCGGATCCGCAGCGTTTTCCGCAGCGTGTGCACATACCTTTAGAATTAGGCTATGTGCACACGGTGCAGATTTGGCTGCGGATCCGCAGCAGTGTTCCATCAGGTTTACAGTACCATGTAAACCTATGGAAAACCAAATCCGCTGTGCCCATGGTGCGGAAAATACCACGCGGAAACGCTGCGTTGTATTTTCCGCAGCATGTCAATTCTTTGTGCGGATTCCGCAGCGTTTTACACCTGTTCCTCAATAGGAATCCGCAGGTGGAATCCGCACAAAAAACACTGGCAATCCGCGGTAAATCTGCAGGTAAAACGCAGTGCCTTTTACCCGCGGATTTTTCAAAAATGGTGCTGAAAAATCTCATACGAATCCGCAACGTTGGCACATAGCCTTTAGGGTTGGGTTGGAATTAGGGTTGTGGTTAGGGGTGTGTTGGGGTTAGGGTTGTGGTTAGGGGTGTGTTGGGGTTAGGGTTGTGATTAGGGTTACGGCTACAGTTGGGATAAGGGTTAGGGGTGTGTTGGAGTTAGAATTGAGGGGTTTCCACTGTTTAGGCACATCAGGGGGTCTCCAAACGCAACATGGCGCCACCATTGATTCCAGCCAATCTTGTATTCAAAAAGTCAAATGGTGCTCCCTCACTTCCGAGCCCCGACGTGTGCCCAAACAGTGGTTTACCCCCACATATGGGGTACCAGCATACTCAGGACAAACTGCGCAACAATTACTGGGGTCCAATTTCTCCTGTTACCCTTGAGAAAATAAAAAATTGCTTGCTAAAACATCATTTTTGAGGAAAGAAAAATGATTTTTTATTTTCACGGCTCTGCGTTGTAAACGTCTGTGAAGCACTTGGGGGTTCAAAGTGCTCACCACATATCTAGATAAGTTCCTTGGGGGGTCCAGTTTCCAAAATGGGGTCACTTGTGGGGGGTTTCTACTGTTTAGGCACACCAGGGGCTCTGCAAACGCAACGTGACGCCCGCAGACCATTCCATCAAAGTCTGCATTTCAAAAGTCACTACTTCCCTTCTGAGCCCCGACGTGTGCCCAAACAGTGGTTTACCCCCACACATGGGGTATCAGCGTACTCAGGAGAAACTGGACAACAACTTTTGGGGTCCAATTTCTCCTGTAACCCTTGGGAAAATAAAAAATTCTGGGCTAAAAAATTATTTTTGAGGAAAGAAAACGTATTTATTATTTTCACTGCTCTGTGTTATGAACTTCTGTGAAGCACTTGGGGGTTAAAAGTGCTCACCACACATCTAGATTAGTTCCTTTGGGGGTCTAGTTTCCAAAATGGGGTCATTTTTGGGGGAGCTCCAATGTTTAGGCACACAGGGGCTCTCCAAACGCGACATGGTGTCCGCTAATGATTGGAGCTAATTTTCCATTTAAAAAGCCAAATGGCGTGCCTTCCCTTCCGAGCCCTGCCGTGTGCCCAAACAGTGGTTTACCCCCACATATGAGGTATCGGCGTACTCGGGAGAAATTGCTCAACAAATTTTAGGATCCATTTTATCCTATTGCTCATGTAAAAATGAAAAAATTGAGGCGAAAAGAAATTTTTTGTGAAAAAAAAAGTACTTTTTCATTTTTACGGATCAATTTGTGAAGCACCTGAGGGTTTAAAGTGCTCACTAGGCATCTAGATAAGTTCCTTGGGGGGTCCATTTTCCAAAATGGGGTCACTTGTGGGGGAGCTCCAATGTTTAGGCACACAGGGTCTCTCCAAACGCGACATGGTGTCCGCTAACGATGGAGATAATTTTTCATTCAAAAAGTCAAATGGCGCTCCTTCCCTTCCGAACCTTACTGTTGTGAATTCTGTGATCAAGCTCCCTCCTGTGGTCACGAGTGGTACTGCGGCTTCTGAGTTTCCTTCCTCAGGTAATGTGGTGAAGTCGTTAGGTGCTGCTCTATTTAACTCCACCTAGTGCTTTGATCCTGGCCTCCAGTCAATGTTCTAGTATTGGTCTTGCTTCCTCCTGGATCGTTCCTGTGGCCTGTCTGCTCAGCATAAGCTAAGTTCTGCTTGTGTTACTTTTGTTGCTTATTTTCTGTCCAGCTTGCTTTTTTGGGTTTGCTTGCTTGCTGGAAGCTCTGAGACGCAGAGGGAGCACTTCCGTACCGTTAGTCGGTGCGGAGGGTCTTTTTGCCCCTCTGCGTGGTTGTTTGTAGGTTTTTGTGTTGACCGCAAAGCTATCTTTCCTATCCTCGGTCTATTCAGTAAGTCGGGCCTCACTTTGCTAAATCTATTTCATCTCTGTGTTTGTATTTTCATCTTACTCACAGTCATTATATGTGGGGGGCTGCCTTTTCCTTTGGGGAATTTCTCTGAGGCAAGGTAGGCTTATTTTTCTATCTTCAGGACTAGCTAGTTTCTCAGGCTGTGCCGAGTTGCATAGGGAGCGTTAGGCGCAATCCACGGCTACCTCTAGTGTGGTTTGATAGGTTTAGGGATTGCGGTCAGCAGAGTTTCCACGTCTCAGAGCTCGTCCTATGTTTTGTGGTTTTTGTCAGGTCACTTGTGTGCTCTGAACTTCAAGGTCCATTGTGGTTCTGCATTACCTATTCATAACACCTTACCATGTGCCCAAACAGTGGTTTACCCCCACATGTGAGGTATCGGTGTACTCAGGAGAAATTGCCCAACAAATTTTAGGATCCATTTTATCCTGTTGTTTATGTGAAAATGAAAAAATTGAGGCTAAAAGAATTTTTTTGTGATAAAAAAGTACTTTTTCATTTTTTCGGATCAATTTGTGAAGCACCTGGGGGTTTAAAGGGCTCACTATGCATCTAGATAAGTTCCTTGGGGCGTCTAGTTTCCAAAATGGGGTCACTTGTGGGGGAGCTCCAATTTTTAGGCACACGGGGGCTCTCCAAACGTGGCATGGTGTCCGCTAAAGAGTGCAGCCAATTTTTCATTCAAAAAGTCAAATGGCGCTCCTTCCCTTCCAAGCCCTGCCGTGCGCCCAAACAGTGGTTTACCCCCACATATGAGGTATCAGCGTACTCAGGACAAATTGGACAACAACTTTCGTTGTTCAGTTTCTCCTTTTACCATTGGGAAAATAAAAAAATTGTTGCTGAAAAATCATTTTTGTGACTAAAAAGTTAAATGTTCATTTTTTCCTTCCATGTTGCCTCTGCTGCTGTGAAGCACCTGAAGGGTTAATAAACTTCTTGAATGTGGTTTTGAGCAGCCATATAGACCCCTCAAACTGACTTCAAATGTGAGGTGGTCCCTAAAAAAAATGGTTTTGTAAATTTCGTTGTAAAAATGAGAAATTGCTGGTCAAATTTTAACCCTTATAACTTCTAGCAAAAAAAAATTTTGTTTCCAAAATTGTGCTGATGTAAAGTAGACGTGTGGGAAATGTTATTTATTAACTATTTTGTGTCACATAACTCTCTGGTTTAACAGAATAAAAATGTGAAAATTGCAAAATTTTCAAAATTTTCGCCAAATTTCCGTTTTTATCACAAATAAACACAAAATTTATTGACCTAAATTTACCACTAACATGAAGCCCAATATGTCACGAAAAAACAATCTCAGAACCGCTAGGATCCATTGAAGCGTTCCTGAGTTATTACCTCATAAAGGGACACTGGTCAGAATTGCAAAAAACGGAAAGGTCTTTAAAGGGACACTGTCACCTGAATTTGGAGGGAACAATCTTCAGCCATGGAGGCGGGGTATTTGGGTTTTTGATTCACCCTTTCCTTACCCGCTGGCTGCATGCTGGCTGCAATATTGGATTGAAGTTCATTCTCTGTCCTCTGTAGTACATGCCTGCACAAGGCAAGATTGCCTTGCGCAGGCGTGTACTACGGAGGACAGAGAATGAACTTCGATCCAATATTGCAGCCAGCATGCAGCCAGCGGGTAAGGAAAGGGTGAATCAAAATCCACAAAACCCCGCCTCCATGGCTGAAGATTGTTCCCTCCAAATTCAGGTGACAGTGTCCCTTTAAGGTCAAAATAGGCTGGGTCATGAAGGGGTTAAAATGTGTGAAAGAGGTATTGATGAAATGTGATGATGTAATCTGGATCAAAAACACATTTCCCCCTTAATATCAAAAAATATTATTTTATGAAAAAAAATAATTTGTAAAAACCAAAATTAAAAAATAATTAATCTTATAACTCATTTCAGCCTTATGCCATATATTTGTTTGAAGATGTGTACCCTTCTATGTAACTATTAAAAAAAAAAAAAACACTGAATATCATACAATTATAATTTGGAAAAATGTTCTAAATGTAGACTTTCTTGATAAACCATATTGATGTGCGATTGCACTTATCACTATTGACTAAATCAAGAAATAATTACTAAAGAAATATAGAAATATGTTGAGTAAATAATATTTAAATATATCTTAATATTCTAATAATTTAACTGAATCTTATTTTCTCATAAACACAAGTTTTTTTTCCAACATACCATGAATCATGAGGCCTCTTTCATACTGTGCATACACATTCCACGCTATAGTCACTCTTACATTAACTTCACTCTTAGCAGCTGCTCATACACGCATCTGTCATCTGTCACTCAGACTGTGACACACATAGAAGTTGAAACTACATATTTCACATACAAAGAATATGAATACAGGTATATTAACCCAAATTACTGTATCCTAATTATCAATGCGCATTGTGAACTATTAAATGTAATATTTCAATATTTCTTTGAATATTCCCTAAATACACATTATCTACAGTAACGCTATGTTCTAACCTATAGATAGGACTCATCCATAAGAAACTTGAGCATTTATTCTACAGCTATATCTGGTACAGGGCCTGCAACTGAATCCATATGACTTGTAAAGGCTGAGGACTTCTAAAGTTTCTTCTTACAGCTCTAAATTGAAACAGCGGTGTGACATGTCATGCCATGCAGTGGAGAAAAAATATATTATTACCATGGAAAGGGAAAGAAAACAAGTTTTAGATTGTTACAGGAAAAAATTACAGTACACAAATTTTTGATTGTTAATTATATATTTCTGAAGAAAACAAAGATCATTGGAAAAGCATTACAATATAAGGAGGAGACACGAGTGACAGGCATACATATATGTATGCCTGTCACTCGTGTCTCCTCCTTATATTGTCAGGTATGTATGCCTGTCACTCGTGTCTCCTCCTTATATTGCGCTGCTTTTCCAATGATCTTTTTTTTTCTTCATTTGCGGTGAGTGCTTCCTGCATCGGGTGTTTGATCCGGTGCCATGGCTACGAGTTTCCACGGCGCTGCAGTATCCCCTCCCACATGCTGATCCCGAGCTGTGCTGTGGGCGGCGACCTGTAACGTCAGACACCGAATCCATGATTTCCGGTCTGCACCATGCTGCGGGAAGCGCCACATCAGACCGCGCTATTGGGGCTTTCTCCTTTGGATGCCCTATAAAAACTCCACAATACATTTTGGTACACCATGCCCCCCGAGGAAGCACTAACAGCGAAACGCGCGTCGGGGCCTCTGTTACACGTCTTGGCAGTTAGTTAGTACTATTGTATTTATTTATTTCCTCACTTCTTCTCCCCTTTGTTCCGGCATTCTTTACATCTATACCTCTAGTCTAGAGGATAGTCTATTAAGTATGGTATTATACATGTAGGATACTAAAACACTTTATGGCCCCTCTAGCATGTTACATTGAATTTATGCACTGGCAGTTGTGTATGGGCCCTTTATCTGTGTTTGCTTACATCTTAAAAATGCTGCTATAGGAGCAAAGAGATATATGGATTATAAAGATTCTACTCATATTCTGCCTGGCATGGTTTCTAGGTGTTACTAGCCCTGTTATCATTTGATTTATATTGTTGTCTTACTTTTTTATCTTATGCAATATTTATTAAAATTGATATATTTTATCAGTATTTTGCTCTGAGACTCACTTTTTTCGTTTTTTTTGGTAATACTTTGGTTTTTTGTGATAGAGCTTTTTTTATTTGGCAATTTTTCTTGGATTAATGAGTAACCTACAGACAGTGTCAGGTTATACTGTTATATTGATTACAATACCTTGGTTGATGAATTTAAATCAGTCTTGTGGTTTTTGTTTAACCTTCGTCCGGCTGACTAGGTACAATTGTAACAATTCCGTTTTAAAATTGCAATAACTTTTTTTTTCGAAAAGCCATAGAGGGCTGAAACTTCGTGACATCTCTGCAGTTTTGGTCCAGAATATATTGGCCAAATATCACAGTGGAGTTATATATGAAGGTACAATTGTACCTCTGCAGCCTGTTAACATTGTAAAATTATGCAGCCTGATGAAGGTTAATCCTTATTTTCAGTTTTGAGTTGATCATATGCTCGTGCTCCAGGGCGGCCTGTGGGGGGTCTTCATGTGGTGATCTGCTTAAGTATTCATCAGTATGGCTTCTGACTGGTCACTGATCCATCAGGGACCTGCCCCCTATTTTACATAATGAATATATATTGTAAAAAAAAATAATTTATCGCCTGCGCTGCAGCATGATTGCATGTGTAATGTGTATTAAATTGTTTTATTTGATGATATAAGTAAATTCACGAAAAAAAAGCCTCCTCCAAGATGGCACCTGGGGGCGCCTGCGCAGTAGCAGCTATCGGCGCTATCTTGCTAGAGTAAAGAAAAAAAATTGTCTGCACTTAGAGATAGCACTGCCAGCGCCATCTTGGAGGAGGCTTTTTTTTTTTTTAAATGAATTTACTTACACTACCGTTCAAAAGTTTAGGGTCACTCAGAAATTTCCTTATTATTGAAAGAAAAGCACAGTTTTTTCCAATGAAGCCAACATTAAATGATTCAGAAATACACTCTATACATTGTTAATGTGGTGAATGACTGGTTTATGATGCAATATCTTCATAGGTTTATAGAGGCCCTTTTCCAACAACCATCACTCCAGTGTTCTTATGGTAATTTGTGTTTGCTAACTGTGTAAGAAGGCTAATGGATGGTAAGAATACCCTTGAAAACCCTTGTGCAAGTATGTTAGCACAGCTGAAAACAGTTTGGCTGATCCTATAAACCTAAGATTCCTTTGAGCTAGTTGAGAATCTGGAGCATTACATTTGTTGGTTCAATTAAACTCTCAAAATGGCCAGAAAAAAAGAACTCATGTGAAACTTGACAGTCTAATCTTGTTCTTAGAAATGAAGGCTATTCCATGCGAGAAATTGCCAAGTAACTGAAGATTTCCTACAATGGTGTGAACTACTCCCTTCAGAGGAGAGCACAAACAGGCCCTAACCAGAGTAGAAAAAGAAATGGGAGCTGCAAAACTGAGCAACAAGACAAGTACATTAGTCTGTAGTTTGAGAAATCGACACCTCACAGGTCCTCAACTGGCAGTTTCATTAAATAGTACATGCAAAACGCCAGTGTCAACGTCTACAGTGAAGAGGTGACTCCAGGATGCTGGCCTTCAGGGTAGTGTGGCAAAGAAAAAGCCATATATGAGACTGGCTAATAAAAGGAAAATATTAATATGGGCAAGAGAACACAGACATTGGACAGAAGAAAATTGGAAAAAGTGTTATGGAGAGACGAATCCAAGTTTGAGGTGTATGGATCACACAAGAACATTTGCGAGACGCAGAACAACTGAAAAGATGCTGGAAGAGAGTCTGATGCCATCTGTCAAGCATGGTGGAGGTAATATGATGGTCTGGGGTTGCTTGGTGCTGGTAAAGTGGGAGATTTGCACAAGGTAAAAGGGATTTTGAATAAGGAAGGCTATCACTCCATTTTGCAACGCCATGCCATACCCTGTGGACAGTGCTTGATTGGAGCCAATTTCATCTAAGGACAATGACCGAAAGCACACTTCCAAAATATGCAAGAACTATTTAGGGAAGAAGGCAGCTGGTATTCTATCTGTAATGGAGTGGCCAGCGCAGTCACCAGATCTCAACCCCATTGAGCTGTTGTGGGAGCAACTTGACCGTATGGTACGCAAAAAGTGCCAATCAAGCCAAACCAACTTGTGTAGGGGGCGGGGGGGGGGGCCTTTAGGAAGCATGGAGTGACATTTCTACAGATTGAGGGCGCTTCAGGAAGCATGGAATGACATTTCTACAGATTACCTCAGCAGATTAACTGCTAGAATGCCAAAGGTCTGCAGTGCTGTAATTGCTGCAAAGGGAGCATTCTTTCACGAAAGCAAAGTTTGAAGGAGAAAAACACTATTTCAAATAAAAATCTTTTTTCCGAACCTTGTCAATGTCTGGACCAGATTTTCAATTAATTTGGCAACTCATTTGATTAATAAAAGTATGAGTTTTCATGGAAAACACAAAATTGTCTGGGTGACCCTAAACTTTTGAACGGTAGTGTATATCATCAAATCAAATAATTTCATACACATTACACAAGCGATCATGCTGGCGCCTGCCTGCTGCAGGTGATATATATATATATATATATATATATATATATATATATATATATATATATATATATATATATATATATATATATATATATATATATATCTATCTATCTATCTGGCCAGTCACTGTAAACAATGTTTTTTTTTTTCACTTTCACCCCTATACTCCTTCACTTTCTGCTAACTCCCCTGATCCCTACATCAAGTAAGGAACTGTTCATCTCCTCTTCATTCCTCCCAATGCACCTCACCTCCTCCTCAAAACTGTTCCTTAACATACAATCATCTGTCTCCAAACACAGACAGCCCCCTCATGCCCTCTCCTGCGCCCACCTGCTAACACTTTCTCTGCTCCTTCTCACTGCTGGTGATATCTCTCCAAATCCTGGTCCTCCTCACCACATTCCCACAGTCAGTTCAACCCCCCATCCACGCTCTATCACAACCTTCCGCAACCTCTCTAACCTTATACCCATTCACCCAGCCCCCGCTTCCCCAGTCCCACTAACAGCTCTGTGGAACGCTCGCTCTGTCTGCAACAAGCTTTCCTACATCCATGATCTTTTTGTTACTACCAAACTTTCCTTCCTCGCCATCACCGAAACCTGGCTCACCCCTTCTGACACAGCCTCTCCTGCTGCACTTTCGTATGGTGGCTTCCACGTTTCTCACAGCCCCCGCCCCAGCAGCAAACATGGCAGAGGAGTTGGTTTTCTCCTGTCAGATACCTGCTCCTTCACCCTAATCCCACTGCCACCCTCTGTTACCCTCCCTTCCTTTGAGGTGCACTCTCTGTGCATCTACTCCCCCTCCAACTGGCTGTCATCTGTTATGATCCGGTGACCTTGGAGCAGCATGAAAACTTTCACTGGAGTAGGTGGTAACTATACTGACCGCAATCCTGAACTTAACACCGCAACTAGAAGTAGCCGTGGGGTGTACCTAACAAGCCCTAGACACCTCGTCACAGGACTAACTACCCCTAAAGATGGAAATAGGAATACTACCTTGCCTCAGAGCAGAACCCCAAAGGATAGGCAGCCCCCCACAAATATTGGCTGTGAGTAGGAGAGGAAAGACATGCACAGTCAGAAAACAGGATTTAGCACAAGAGGCCACTCTAGCTAAAATTGGAAAGGATAGGACAGAGTTCTGTGCGGTCAGTATTAAAACCCTTCCAAAAATATCCACAGCAGATTATACAAAAAATTCCTCCATCTAACTAAAGACGTGGAACGTATATCTGCAACTCCAGAGACTACTAAACTCAGAGCAGGAATACAATAAAAAAACAAGCACACAGCTTGTGTGCCATAGAAAAAGAAACAGACACTTATCTTTGCTGAATTGGCAGCTAAGCAGGAGAAGCCAGACATCCAACACTTCCCAAGAAACACTGGCAAGGACTAATGAGTACTGCAAACCTAAATACCCCAGTCAGAACTGCAATCAGCAGATACACCTGTCCAGGACTGCAGCCCAGAGACAACTGCATTACCACCTACAACCACCGGAGGGAGCCCAAAAGCAGAATTCACAAGTCATCTACCGCCCCCCCAGCCACCACCTTCTTTGACCACTTCACCACCTGGCTACTTCATTTCCTTTCCGCGGACATCCCTACTATCATCATGGACGACTTCAACATCCCCATTGACACTTCCCTGTTGTGAATTCTGTTGTCGGGCTCCCTCCTGTGGTCATGAATGGTACTTCGGCTCGTTCTGTCCATGGACTTCCTCTGGTGGGTGTTTCTGAGTTTCCTTTCACAGGTGACGAGGTTAATTCGTTAGCTGCTGCTCTATTTAACTCCACTTAGATCTTTGCTCCAGGCCACCTGTCAATGTTCCAGTATTGGTCTAGTTCACTCCTGGATCGTTCTTGTGACCTGTCTTCCCATCAGAAGCTAAGTTACAGCTTGTATTTCTTTGTTTTGCTATTTTTCTGTCCAGCTTCCTATTTAATTTGTTGTCTTGCTTGCTGGAAGCTCTGGGACGCAGAGGGAGCGCCTCCGCACCGTGAGTCGGTGCGGAGGGTCTTTTTGCGCCCTCTGCGTGGTCTTTTTGTAGGTTTTTGTGCTGACCGCAAAGCAACCTTTCCTTTAGTAAGTCGGGCCTCACTTTGCTTAATCTATTTCATCTCTGTGTTTGTATTTTCATCTTTACTCAGTCATTATATGTGGGGGGCAGCCTTTTCCTTTGGGGAATTTCTCTGAGGCAAGGTAGGCTTTATTTTCCTATCTTCAGGGCTAGCTAGTTTCTTAGGCTGTGCCGAGTTGCATAGGGAGCGTTAGGCGCAATCCACGGCTATTTCTAGTGTGGTTGATAGGTTTAGGGATTGCGGTCAGCAGAGTTCCCACGTCCCAGAGCTCGTCCTTATTATCAGTAACTATCAGGTCATTCCGTGTGCTCTTAACCACCAGGTCCATTATTGTCCTGACCACCAGGTCATAACACTTCCCTCTCAGCTGCCACTAAACTTCTATCTCTCACTTCCTCATTTGGCCTCACTCAATGGTCTTCTGCAGCCACCCACAAAGATGGCCACACACTGGACCTTATCTTCACCCACCTCTGCTCTCTATCTAACCTCTCTAACTCCCCTCTCTGACAACAACCTTCTCACATTCTCTTCCCTCTCCACTCCATGTCTACAATCCCCACCCCACAAACTTTCACACCCTCGCAGAAATCTTAAACACCTTGACCTACACTCATTCTCTGAATCCCTCTTCACTCTCACAGATATAAGTTCCTTACAAAATGCAGATGACGCTGCCGCTCTATATAACATTACAATAGCTGTAGCTTTGGTATCTGCTGCCCCACTTACACATACCAAAGCTCGCAAAATCAAAAGACAGCCCTGGCACACCAGCCTTACCAAAGAACTGAGTTGAGCTTCCAGGGCTGCTGAGTGCAGATGGAAAAGATCCCACTCCAACGAGCACTTCATCGCATTCAAAGACCACACTCGCCACAGCTAAACAAACCTACTTCTCATCTCTCATATCCTCCCTATCTCACAACCCTAAACAGTTATTCAACACCTTCAGTTCTCTCCTCCCTCCCCACTCATCTCAGCTGAAGACTTTGCCTCATTTTTCAAGCAGAAGATTGATAACATCAGAGAGAGTTTTGGTCAACAACCCCCAGAGCCCTTCCTCCCAACTTCCCAGCCCTCCACCTCCAAAACCAACTTCTCCACCATTACAGAAGATCGACTCTCCACTCTACTCTCAAGATCACATCTCACCACCTGTGCACTTCATCTGATCCCATCCCACTTCATCCCAAACCTCACCACAGTCTTCATCCCAACCCTAACCCATCTCTTCAACCTATCACTAGCAACTGGTGTTTTCCCCTCAAGCTTTAAACATGCCTCCATCACACCTATCCTCAAAAAGCCCTCTCTTGACCCATCCTCTGTATCTAGCTATCGCCCTATATCACTTCTCCCCTATGCCTCCAAGCTAGTGGAACAACACGTCTACCTTGAACTGTCCTCCCATCTCTCTTCTTGCTCCCTCTTTGACCACTTACAATCTGGCTTCCGGTTACACCACTGCACTGAAACTGCCCTAAGGTCACCAATGACCTCTTAACCGCCAAGAGCAAGCGACACTACTCTGTCCTCCTCTTCCTGGACCTGCCGGCTGCCTTTGACACAGTGGACCATTCCCTATTATTACAGACCCTCTCATCCCTTGGTATCACAGACTTGGCCCTATCCTGGATCTCATCATACCTAACAGACCGGACATTCAGCGTCTCCCATTCACACACCACCTCCTCACCTCGCCCCCTATCTGTCGGAGTCCCACAAGGTTCAGTCCTAGGGCCCCTGCTCTTCTCCATTTACACCTTTGGCCTGGGACAGCTCATACAATCTCATGGCTTTAAGTATCTCTATGCTGATGACACACAGATCTACATCTCTGGACCAGATATCACCTGTTATGATCCGGTGACCTAGGAGCTGCATGAGAACATTCACTGGAGAAAGTGGACACTGTACTGACCGCAATCCTGAACTTAACACCGCAACTAGAAGTAGCCGTGGAGTGTACCTAACACACCTAGACACCTCATCACAGCCGGAGAACTAAATACCCCTAAAGATGGAAATAGTAATACTATCTTGCCTCAGAGAAAATCCCCAAAGGATAGACAGCCCCCCACAAATATTGGCGGTGAGTCGGAGAGGAAAACACATACACAGGCAGAAAAACAGGATTAGCACAGGAGGCCACTCTAGCTAGATAGGACAGGATAGGACAGAGTTCTGTGCGGTCAGTATAAAAACCATTCAAAACATCCACAGCAGAATATACAAAAACTTCCTACATCTTACTGAAAGATGTAGGAACGTAAATCTGCAACTCCAGTGAATCCTACAATCAGCAGGAATAAAACTGAAACAAGCACACCGGCAGTGTGCCACAGAAACAAAAACCAAACACTTATCTTTGCTGAAATTGGCAGCGAGCAGGAGAAGCCAGAAAGTGATCCAACACTTCACAAGGAACATTGACTACTGGCAAGGGCTAAAGGATCCTGCCCACTTAAATATCCCAGTCAGAATTGTAATCATCCGATACACCTGGCCAGGTCTGTGACTCAGAGACAACTGCATTCCCACCTACAACCACTGGAGGGAACCCAAGAGCAGAATTCACAACAGTACCCCCCCTTGAGGAGGGGTCACCGAACCCTCACCAGGGCCCCCAGGACGATCAGGACGAGCCAGATGAAAGGCACGGACCAAATCAGCAGCGTGGACATCAGAGGCAAAAACCCAAGAATTATCCTCCTGGCCATAACCCTTCCATTTGACCAGGTACTGGAGCTTCCGCCTCGAAAAACGGGAATCCAAAATCTTCTCAACAACATATTCCAACTCCCCATCAACCAACACAGGGGCCGGAGGATCAACAGAGGGAACAACGGGCTCCACATATTTCCGCAACAAACATCTATGGAAGACATTATGGATAGCAAAAGAGGCCGGAAGCGCCAGTCGAAAAGACACCGGATTAATAATCTCAGAAATCCTATAAGGACCAATAAACAGAGGCCTAAAATTAGGAGAAGAAACCTTCATAGGAACATGACGGGAAGACAACCAGACCAGATCCCCAACCCGAAGCCGGGAACCAACACACCGACGACGATTAGCAAAACTTTGAGCCTCCTCTTGAGACAACACCAACTTGTCCACCACATGAGCCCAAATCTGCTGCAACCTGTCCTCCACAGAATCCAAACCAGGACAGTCAGAAGGCTCAACCTGCCCAGAAGAAAAACGAGGATGAAAACCAAAATTACAAAAGAAAGGCGAAACCAAGGTAGCAGAACTAGCCCGATTATTAAGGGAAAACTCGGCCAATGGCAAGAAGGCCACCCAGTCATCCTGATCAGCAGACACAAAGCATCTCAAATAAGTCTCCAAGGTCTGATTAGTTCGCTCGGTCTGGCCATTTATCTGAGGATGAAACGCAGAAGAAAAAGACAAATCAATGCCCAGCCTAGCACAAAAGGCCCGCCAAAACCTAGAAACAAACTGGGAACCTCTGTCGGACACAATATTCTCCGGAATACCATGCAAACGAACCACATGCTGAAAGAACAACGGAACCAAATCTGAAGAGGAAGGCAATTTAGGTAAGGGCACCAAATGAACCATCTTAGAGAACCGGTCACAAACAACACAGATAACAGACATCTTCTGGGAAACCGGAAGATCAGAAATAAAATCCATCAAAATATGCGTCCAGGGCCCCTCAGGGACTGGCAATGGCAAAAGCAACCCACTAGCATGGGAACAACAAGGCTTGGCCCGCGCACAAGTCCCACAGGACTGCACAAAAGAACGCACATCACGTGACAATGAAAGCCACCAAAAGGACCTACCAACCAAATCTCTGGTACCAAAAATGCCAGGATGACCGGCCAACACGGAACAGTGAACCTCAGAAATCACTCTACTAGTCCATCTGTCAGGAACAAACAATTTCCCCACAGGACAGCGGTCAGGCTTGTCAGACTGAAATTCCTGAAGAACCCGTCGTAAATCGGGAAATGGCAGAAAGGACCACCCCCTCTTTCAGAATACCAACCGGCTCTAATACCTCAGGAGAATCAGGCAAAAAACTCCTACAGAGGGCATCAGCCTTAATATTCTTAGAACCCGGAAGGTACGAGACCACAAAATCAAAACGGGAAAAAAACAAGGACCATCGAGCCTGTCTAGGATTCAGCCGTCTAGCAGACTCGAGGTAAATCAAATTCTTATGATCGGTCAAGACCATAATACGGGGCTTAGCTCCCTGAAGCCAATGTCGCCACTCCTCAAATGCCCACTTCATAGCCAACAATTCCCGATTGCCGACATCATAATTGCGTTCAGCAGGCGAAAACTTACGGGAGAAGAAGGCACACGGTTTCATTAAGGAACCAACAGGATCCCCCTGAGACAAAACGGCCCCTGCCCCAATCTCAGAAGCGTCAACCTCAACCTGAAACGGAAGAGAAACATCCGATTGGCGCAACACTGGAGCAGAAGTAAATCGACGTTTAAGCTCCTGAAAGGCAGAGACAGCCGCAGAGGACCAATTCGCCACATCAGCGCCTTTCTTCGTCAAATCGGTCAAGGGTTTAACCACGCTGGAAAAATTAGCAATGAAACGGCGATAAAAATTTGCAAAACCCAAAAATTTCTGAAGGCTCTTCACGGATGTGGGCTGAATCCAATCATGAATGGCCTGAACCTTTACCGGATCCATCTCTATAGACGAAGGAGAAAAAATGAAGCCCCAAAAAGAGACTTTCTGCACCCCAAAGAAACACTTAGACCCTTTCACAAACAGGGCATTGTCACGAAGGATCTGAAATACCATCCTGACCTGTTGCACATGAGACTCCCAATCATCGGAAAAAATCAAAATATTGTCCAAATATACAATCAAGAATTTATCAAGATAAGTCCGGAAGATATCATGCATGAAGGACTGAAAAACAGATGGAGCATTAGAGAGTCTGAATGGCATCACAAGGTATTCAAAATGGCCTTCGGGCGTATTAAATGCAGTTTTCCATTCATCACCCTGCTTAATACGAACAAGATTACAGGTCCTTCTAAAAAAATTAGCATATAGTGTTAAATTTCATTATTTACCATAATGTAATGATTACAATTAAACTTTCATATATTATAGATTCATTATCCACCAACTGAAATTTGTCACGTCTTTTATTGTTTTAATACTGATGATTTTGGCATACAACTCCTGAAAACCCAAAAAACCTGTCTCAATAAATTAGCATATTTCACCCATCCAATCAAATCAAAGTGTTTTTTAATAACAAACAAAAGAACCATCAAATAATAATGTTCAGTTATGCACTCAATACTTGGTCGGGAATCCTTTGGCAGAAATGACTGCTTCAATGTGGCGTGGCATGGAGGCAATCAGCCTGTGACACTGCTGAGATGTTATGGAGGCCCAGGATGCTTCAATAGCGGCCTTAAGCTCATCCAGAGTGTTGGGTCTTGCGTCTCTCAACTTTCTCTTCACAATATCCCACAGATTCTCTATGGGGTTCAGGTCAGGAGAGTTGGCAGGCCAATTGAGCACAGTAATACCATGGTCAGTAAACCATTTACCAGTGGTTTTGGCACTGTGAGCAGGTGCCAGGTCGTGCTGAAAAATGAAATCTTCATCTCCATAAAGCATTTCAGCCGATGGAAGCATGAAGTGCTCCAAAATCTCCTGATAGCTAGCTGCATTGACCCTGCCCTTGATGAAACACAGTGGACCAACACCAGCAGCTGACATGGCACCCCACACCATCACTGACTGTGGGTACTTGACACTGGACTTCAGGCATTTTGGCATTTCCTTCTCCCCAGTCTTCCTCCAGACTCTGGCACCTTGATTTCCGAATGACATGCAAAATTTGCTTTCATCAGAAAAAAGTACTTGGGACCACTTAGCAACAGTCCAGTGCTGCTTCTCTGTAGCCCATTTCGGCACCTGTAGCCCATTTCCTGCACACGCCTGTGCACGGTGGCTCTGGATGTTTCCACACCAGACTCAGTCCACTGCTTCCTCAGGTCTGGAATCGGTCCTTCTCCACAATCTTCCTCAGGGTCCGGTCTCCTCTTCTCATTGTACAGCGTTTTCTGCCACATTGTTTCCTTCCAACAGACTTACCATTGAGGTGCCTTGATACAGCACTCTGGGAACAGCCTATTTGTTGAGAAATTTCTTTCTGGGTCTTACCCTCTTGCTTGAGGGTGTCAATGATGGCCTTCTTGACATCTGTCAGGTCGCTAGTCTTACCCACGATGGGGGTTTTGAGTAATGAACCAGGCAGGGAGTTTATAAAAGCCTCAGGTATCTTTTGCATGTGTTTAGAGTTAATTACCGTATTTTTCGCTTTGTAAGACGCTCCGGATTATAAGACGCACCCCAAATTTTGAGGAGAAAAATAGGAAAAAACTATTTTTTAATAAATTGGTGGGGCGTCTTATAATCCATGCGTCTTATTACTTACCGGGGGTTGTGGTTGTGGTGGATCAGGGTCCCAGGCTCGTTGCCGGAGGCAGGAGTGGAGCATTGCTGCAGGCTGGGATGAGGGGGTCTGCAGGGGGCTCCTGTGCTGCAGGGGGGCTCCTGTGCTGCAGGCTGGGATGAGGGGTCTGCAGGGGGCTCCTTTGCTGCAGGCTGGGATGAGGGGTCTGCAGGGGGCTCCTTTGCTGCAGGCTGGGATGAGGGGTCTGCAGGGGGCTCCTGTGCTGTAGGGCTGTCTCCGGTGCTGCGGGGGGCTCTGGCGACATTTTGTGAAAGACCAGAGCCCCCCGGCAGTTCTTCCATGCGTTCCAGTATGACTAATTCCGGGAAAATGGCCGCCGGAATCTCGAGAGATGAGATCTCAGCGCTGAAATCTCATCTCCCGAGATTCCGGCGGCCATTTTCCCGGAGTCAGTCATACTGGAACTAACTCCGGGAAAATGGCCGCCGGAATCTCGAGAGATGAGATCTCAGCGCTGAAATCTCATCTCCCGAGATTCCGGCGGCCATTTTCCCGGAATTAGTCATACTGGAACGCATGGAAGAACTGCCGGGGGGCTCTGGTCTTTCACAATATGTCGCCAGAGCCCCCCGCAGCACCGGAGCCTTCAGCATCACCCGGGGCAGCAGCGGACAACCCCGGCAGTGGCGGCGGACGACAGCGGCGGCAGGCGGTAGCGGCGGCGGACACCCCCTCCTCCCAGCCTGTAATGGTAAGCGGTATATCCGCTTTGTTAGACGCACCCACATTTCCCCCCCAAATTTGGGGGAAATAAAGTGCGTCTTACAAAGCGGAAAATACGGTAGTTGATTCAGAAGATTAGGGTAATAGGTCGTTTAGAGAATCTTTTCTTGATATGCTAATTTATTGAGACAGGTTTTTTGGGTTATCAGGAGTTGTATGCCAAAATCATCAGTATTAAAACAATAAAAGACCTGACAAATTTCAGTTGGTGGATAATGAATCTATAATATATGAAAGTTTAATTGTAATCATTACATTATGGTAAATAATGAAATTTAACACTATATGCTAATTTTTTGAGAAGGACCTGTATATGCCCCCCGAAGGTCAATCTTCGTAAACCAACTAGCTCCCTTTATCCTAGCAAACAAATCGGAAAGCAAAGGTAAAGGGTATTGAAACTTGACCGTGATTTTATTCAGGAGGCGATAATCTATACAGGGTCTCAAGGAACAATGTTTTTTAGCAACAAAAAAGAACCCCGCTCCCAACAGTGAAGATGATGGCCGAATATGCCCTTTCTCCAAAGACTCCTTAATATAGCTCCGCATGGCGGTATGTTCAGGCACAGATAGATTAAAAAGTCGACCCTTAGGAAACTTACAGCCTGGAATCAAGTTAATAGCACAATCGCAGTCCCTGTGCGGTGGAAGGAAACTGGACTTTGGCTCATCGAATACATCCTGAAAATCAGACAAAAACTCTGGAATTTCAGAAGGTGAAGAAGAGGAGATTGACATCAAGGGAACATCATTATGAACCCCCTGACAACCCCAACTAGTCACAGACATGGACTTCCAGTCCAACACAGGATTATGTACCTGCAACCATGGAAAACCCAGCACGATAGCATCATGCAAGTTATGCAACACCAGAAATCGACAATCTTCCTGATGGGCTGGTGCCATGCGCATGGTCACCTGTGTCCAAAACTGGGGCTTATTTTTAGCCAAGGGTGTAGCATCAATGCCCCTTAAAGGAATAGGGTTCTGCAAAGGCTGCAAGGGAAAACCACAACGCTTGGCAAACTCAAAATCCATTAAATTCAAGGCAGCGCCTGAATCCACAAACGCCATGACAGAAAATGATGACAATGAGCAGATCAAGGACACAGATAACAGAAATTTAGGTTGTACAGTACTGATGGTAATTGAACTGGTGATCCTCTTTGTCCGTTTAGGGCAGACAGAAATGACATGAGAAGCGTCGCCACAATAATAACACAACCTATTTTGACGTCTGAAACTTTGTCGTTCCGTTCTAGACAGAATTCTATCATATTGCATAGGCTCAGAAATTTGCTCTGAGGATAACGCCACAGCGTGCACAGTTCTGCGCTCCCGCAGGCGTCGGTCAATCTGAATGGCCAGAGACATAGAATCACTCAGACCGGAAGGCGTGGGAAACCCCACCATAACATCTTTTTTTTTTTTTTAAATTCGTTTATTAACCATAATGTTGAGAAAACAACAACACAATATACAAATTTATACTCCTTAGTATTACATTCAATATGGAGTACATACATTGTATACATAACTGAATATCACAATGTGCGTTTAACATATCCTTTACTCCATTCAAACCGTACATATCTAACGTGGAGTCATGAAAATTTACAGTTATTAAATCATAACTACAACTGTATCCTACTAACTACCTTTCTGCCGCCTAACAATAAACCTACACCCTCTTCTGCATGATATCTAGAGAGATTTGACACTTTGCACTAGAGCAAATAACCGCTAGTTTATAAAGTTAGGTGAGAGGAGTTCCAGCCGCTCCAAATCTTCTCAAATTTACCTGGGCATCCTCTATTTTGATACAGTGTACGTTCGTACGGGATAATCGAATTTACTAACTCAATCCAGGCTCTGAGGGAGGGACACGAACCCCCCATCCACCGCATTGCCACCACCTTCCTTGCCATAAAAAGTGACTCCCGTAAGAAAATTGCAATGTGATGACCCCAAGTCTCCTCATCCCATACCCCAAATAGACAAATTAATGGCTCAAGAGGAACAGGGGCCAATACTATGGAGGAAAGTAATGAGGTTACCTCTTTCCAATATTGAAGAATGATTGGACAGCTCCACATCATGTGAATAAAGTCTGCATCTGGCAGGTGACAGCGCAGACATTCCGCAGAGTGAAGTCGACCCATCTTAAAAAGCCGCACGGGAGTTAGATATGATTGGTATATTATATACAATTGTGTCATTCTGTTATTAACCGACGGGGATACCTTCATCGGGGACTCTAAAATTTCCTCCCATTCTTCTTCCTGTGCGTCAGAGATGAGTCTCTCCCATTTCCCCCTGATGAGTCTTATAACCGATTCCGCACCCACTGATAGCATGTAGGTATATAAAGAAGAAATGAGGCCCTGGGGTCCCTGGGATTTGAGGATTCCTATTAGAGGCAGAGACGAGATTGTGCGGCCTGTAGCCACCCCCCTCACATATGACTGGAAAGCTGACCTTAATTGTAAAAAACGAAAAAATTGGGATCTCGGAATATCATGTTTAGTCTGCAACTGTTCAAAGGACACAAAGGTCCCCCGGTCATGCAGATCCCCTACCGAGGTAACACCATGCATCACCCAGAAAGCGGTGGACGGGTGATTTAGCAGCATTGGAAAGTAGTTATTTTCCCAAAGGGGCATTTCAGCTATAATATCTGTATATCCAACAACTTTTTTTATTTGTCTCCAGATTAATCTTGCCAGTCGAAGCATGGGCAGCGGATGAGGGGTGGTCATTCTCTCCGATTCTAGAAAACTCAATGGACATTCCACCCGAGCAGAATGAAGCAGATGATGTTCAGAATTAGGAAGATGACCACCAGGCATCCACGTGACCAATGTCTTAGCCTGCCCGGCCAGATAATATAGAAAAAAATCCGGTAACGCCGCTCCACCCCCCTGCTTAGGTCTCTGTAAAACAGAAAGTTTAAGTTTGGGCCTAGATTTTCCCCATACAAAAGAAGTTATTTGGGAGTTTAAATTAGTAAAGAGGGACTTAGGTACTGGTACTGCGCTATGTTGAAAACAATAACTAAGTTTAGGAAGCAGAATCATTTTAATTAGGTTGATACGGCCCGCAACAGATAGTGGGAGTTTGCTCCATGATGCAAATTTGGATTTGACTAGTTCTAACAATGGATAAATATTAAGTTGTAGATCATAATTGCTACTTTGGGACATATAGATACCTAAATACTTAAAATTGGATACAACCGGCAGTGAGGACAGAGTTTCAAGATTTAGCATGGGGGCACAAGAGAGAGGCAATAGAGCAGATTTGTCCCAGTTTATATACAGGCCAGAGTATTTACTAAAGACGTCTATAATAGCAATCACTTTGGGCAGTGTTTCCTTTGCCTTGTCCATGAATATTACCATATCGTCGGCATATAAGCCGATGGTATCCACCCGACCCGCTATGTCTATGCCCCTGATATCCGGGGAGGATCTCATACGTATTGCCAGTGCCTCTATTGCGAGAGCAAAGAGAGCCGGCGAGAGGGGGCATCCCTGACGGGTTCCCCTAGACAATGAGAGGGACTTAGAGATGGAATTATTTATAATTATGCGCGCCTTAGGTTTCATATATAATACACTGATCCACCTTAGAAATTTATCTCCAAAGCCATATCTCTGTAGGCATGCTGACAGGAAGGGCCATTCAAGAGAATCGAAGGCCTTGGCCGCATCCAGGGATGCTACTGCCCAATTGTTATCTGACACCAAAGAACTATATTGAATTATGGATTGAACTCGCCTAATGTTAATGGAAGTATTTTTACCAGGCATAAAGCCAGTCTGATCTGGATGAATAAGGTCCAATATGATGTAATTCAGTCTAATGGCCAGAATTTTAGTGAAGATTTTATAATCTACATTAACTAACGATATGGGCCGATAGGAGCCACATTCCAGAAGGTCCTTCCCCTCTTTTTTAAGTATAACAATATTTGCCTCATAAAAAGTGTCAGGCATACATCCTCCCTCCCATATGCCCTGGAACACTTTCAGTAGGAGTGGCGCTAGTATACCCCGATATCTCTTGTATAGCTCAACAGGAAACCCGTCCGGCCCAGGAGCTTTCCCAGAGGACATGTCCATTATGGCATATTCTACCTCTTCCAATGTGAATGCAGCATCCATAAGTTCTCGCTGAGTGGGATTCAATGTGGGGAATATTACATCTGATAAATAATCCAGACATTGTGAAACGCCGAGGCCACTTTTGGAGCTATATAATTCATAGTAGTCATAAAAACATTGAAGTATTTCTTCTGTCGTGGACACTAATGAGCCGTCTGGCGCACGAATCTGCAATACTGTATTAGATGTATTATGCTGACGTACCAGATAGGCTAGAAATTTACCGGTTTGATTTCCCAATTCAAAGTATGACTGACGTGCGAAGAACAGCTTACGTTTAGATTTGGTGTCCATGTGCTGAGTGTACAATCTCTGTGAGGTCAACCATTCAATTCTATTGCCATTAGTTTGGCTAGCTATGTATGCGGCCTCCGCATCTTTCAGTCTCTGTTCCACCCCATCATCCTCCCTCAAGGTCACCCTTTTTATGTATGTAATCGTGGAGGACAAACATCCCCTCAAGTATGCTTTGAGGGTATCCCAGAATAAATTAGTGTTCTGGGGCTCTGGGTGAGACGATATGAAACAATTTAACTGATCCTCTGTTCTGTCGTTATTATCCATTAGTTTTAGCCAAAAGGGGTTCAGCTTCCAGACCATGCCACTCCTTGGTTGTCCAAATTTGAGTTTAAGTATAATCGGGCTATGGTCCGATATCCCCCTATTACCGTGTTCCACACTATCCACCCACGTTGCCAGCCCACTAGAACCGAATATGTAATCTATGCGGGATAGAGATTGTCTAGTAGATCAGTGACAGGTATACCCCCGCACTCCAGGGTGACGTATCCGCCATAGATCAAGGCATCCACTACCCTCTATAAATGATGCCAACTGGGTCGGGGCCGAAGAGGGGGGCTCCCCGGATCTCCCGTCGTCCAATCTCAATTTATCAAGGCTATTATCCATTACTAAGTTAAAGTCTCCCATACAAATGACTTGTGCGTCCGGATAATTTAGAGCAAAGCTCATTGCCATCCGGAGAATTGACATGCTAGCTGGGGGAGGGTTATAGACACATAAAATCACATATTCGCTAGAATTAATTAGTGCATGCACAAAAACAAATCGGCCATCGGGGTCCCTTCGAGCCTCCTTAGCTTCCCATCTAACATCTCTATGTATTAACAATGAAACTCCTCTCGAGTAACTGGTATGGAAAGCATGTATGTACCATTGTACCCACGGCTTCTGTACACATCAGGCTGTATCTCTGGTCAGATGAGTCTCTACTAGGGCTATTATATGGGGGTGGTGGTGCCTGATTTGTGAAAAAACCTTAATTTTCTTTCGGGGGGATTTAATACCTCGTACATTCCATGTCATGCATACTATTTCAGACCCCATGTTTACTTATCCAAATATGATACATGCTATTACTCAGGCAAAGGTCAAGGGTGGTACATAGGAAGCAAGAGCATTGTCGGCGGCAGTTGCTACTTAAATAACAGAGAAAACCAATAAAAGAAGAAAAATTGAACAAGAACCAAACAGTATAGGAGCAACGTTCTGTGCTCCCATTGTTAAAGAGGTAAGGGGATACCCCCGCTGGATTCAGCGTCCGGTATAGTTGGTAACTGGACTTCTCCAGAGAGAGCTCCTTATTTAGTAATCCAAAGAATTCTACTTGACTAGACATATTCAGGATTCCTTTACTCAAGACTCCCCATGAGATCGTAACCATTCGGTCACCTCCGCTGGATCCGTGAAGAACACAGAAGAACCCTTATAGACAACACGGAGCCGGGCCGGGAAGATCATTGAATAGATGATATTTCTGTCCCTGAGTTGCCTCTTGATCTCCATAAATCTGGCCCTTTGCTTTTGAAGTTCCACAGAAAAATCCGGGAAGATCGAGATGACAGCATTATCGAATTTAATGGGGCTTTTCTGTCGCGCCAGCCGTAAAATAGTATCTCTATCCTTGCAATTGAGGATCCGTGCCAGAAAAGGTCTAGGTGGGGCCCCGGGAGGAAGAGGTTTTGTGGGTACTCGATGGGCTCTTTCCACAGCAAACGTCGATGAAAATTCATCTCCCAAAGAAGATTTGAGCCACCCCTCTAGGAATACCTCAGGTTGTTGACCCTCTGAGCGCTCCGGCAGTCCAATAATACGGATATTATTCCGGCGTAATCTGTTTTCTAGGTCATCTGCCTTTTGTTTCCAGGCATTTATAGAGCCAGCTACTTTTGTCAACTTGGCCTCCATGGGTGTGATGGTATCTTCTACATGTGATACCCTCGTCTCCACTTCTGTAATGCGTCCCTTCATAGTCTGCATGTCTTGACGGAGGCGCCCCACCTCAGTGTGTACATCCTCTATCTTTTCGGTGAGAGATGTTCTGGTTAGGGAAATAGCTTGCATTAACTGGTCCGACGCTTGTTTAAGCGTCAGTTCCTCCTGTTCGCCTCCCTCAGTACCATCAGAGGGACGATTTTTGCGTTGCACTTGAGAGGAGTTATTTCTAAGATTACGTGTGTTATCAGAGGGATCAATTCTGGCAAATTCCTTCAGTTTGTCAGCTGCCCCTGAGCCCTTAGTGCGCTGCATGACTAGCAAGGTCAGAGTCACAATATATATATATATATAAGCCCAGCAGAGCTATCACAGGGTGGCGTCCGCAGCGAACTGAAAAGTTATAAATGGGACAATCTCAAAGCTCCACTAGGGTGCTGTGCACCAGGGAAGGTTCACCGTGCCTGCAGTGTCAGCAGCCAAAAGAGGGATTCAGAGCCCTCAGGAGTAATGGCACCGACAAGTGGAGTGTCTTAGATATGAGGAGCGCAGGGCCCAATTTTCCAGGGCACACACCGCGCGTCCTCCCAGTGTGTCCAGGATATGTGCTCGCTCCCCCACTTCTACAGCGCTGCAGAGATGTTAAGATGGCGCCGCGTCTTCAACTGCCGAAGCGCGCGCTCTGAGGGTGACAGACGCTCCACACAGGCACCGCTTCCGTCCCAGTCTCTCACTCACCCGGTGCACCACAAACCTATAGCACCTACCGCAGGCGTTGGCAACCGCCTGGGGATCAGAGTGGGGTCCCGTCCTGACTCAGAGTAGCACCGCATCTCTTCCAGCAAAGCGTGCTCTGCCCAAGATGGCCACTTCCCAGCCGCAGGTCCGTCCTGAGATCTTCAATCTCCGCGGCTCCCCGGTCACAGCGATCCCCCGACAGGGTCCCGGAAAGTCGCCTGAGGTCAAGGGGGTCCAGCGGTGGTGAGTATATCACCGTATACAGGGGTCTTGGTGCAGGATATTAAAAAGGATTTGGGAGCTCTCTCACAGTGCGTCCACTCTCCTTCACTACATAGCCACGCCCCCCACCATAACATCTTTAACGGATTAAGAAAGCCCCCTTCTGAAAATTGCCGCCAAAACATCATTATTCCATTTAGTCAACACAGACCATTTTCTGAATTTCTGACAATACAATTCTGCCGCCTCTTGACCCTGAGACAGGGCCAACAAGGTTTTCTCAGCTTGATCCACAGAATTAGGTTCATCATATAATAATCCCAAAGCCTGAAAAAAGGAGTCAATATTAAGCAAAGCCGGATTCCCAGATTCCAGGGAAAACGCCCAATCCTGCGGGTCGCCACGCAGCAGGGAGATTACGATCTTTACCTGCTGAATGGAATCACCAGAGGATCGAGGTCTCAGGTCAAAAAACAGTTTACAGTTTTTAAAACTCAAAAATTTAGACCTGTCACCAGAAAACAAATCAGGAGTAGGAATCTTCGGTTCTAAAGCAGGAGTTTGAACAATATAATCAGAAATACCTTGCACCCTAGCAGCAAGCTGGTCTACACCAGAAGCTAATTCCTGAACATTCATGCTTGCACCAGGCTCCTCAGCCACCCAGAGATAAAGAGGGAGGAGAAGACAAAACAGACTGAAGAAAAAAAAATGGCTCAAGAGCTTCCTTCCCTGCTTCTGAGATGCATTTAACTCATTGATGGCCAGTAGTACTGTTATGATCCGGTGACCTAGGAGCTGCATGAGAACATTCACTGGAGAAAGTGGCCACTGTACTGACCGCAATCCTGAACTTATCACCGCAACTAGAAGTAGCCGTGGAGTGTACCTAACACACCTAGACACCTTGTCACAGCCGGAGAACTAAATACCCCTAAAGATGGAAATAGGAATACTATCTTGCCTCAGAGAAAATCCCCAAAGGATAGACAGCCCCCCACAAATATTGGCGGTGAGTCGGAGAGGAAAACACATACACAGGCAGAAAAACAGGATTAGCACAGGAGGCCACTCTAGCTAGATAGGACAGGATAGGACAGAGTTCTGTGCGGTCAGTATAAAAACCCTTCAAAACATCCACAGCAGAATATACAAAAACTTCCTACATCTTACTGAAAGATGTAGGAACGTAAATCTGCAACTCCAGTGAATCCTACAATCAGAGCAGGAATAAAACTGAAACAAGCACACCGGCAGTGTGCCACAGAAACAAAAACCAAACACTTATCTTTGCTGAAATTGGCAGCGAGTAGGAGAAGCCAGAAAGTGATCCAACACTTCACAAGGAACATTGACTACTGGCAAGGGCTAAAGGATCCTGCCCACTTAAATATCCGAGTCAGAATTGTAATCATCCGATACACCTGGCCAGGTCTGTGACTCAGAGACAACTGCATTCCCACCTACAACCACTGGAGGGAACCCAAGAGCAGAATTCACAACAATCACCTCCCTACTAACCAGAATCCCTCAATGTCTGTCCACTATTTCATCCTTCTTCTCCGCTAGATTTCTGAAACTTAACATGGAGAAAACAGAATACATCATTTTTCCCCCATCTCACGTGACCCCCCCAACGAATCTATCCATTACAATAAATGGCTGCCCACTCTCCCCAGTCCCACAAGCTCGCTGCCTCGAGGTAATCCTTGATGCTGATCTCTCCTCAAACCACATATCCAAGCCCTTTCCACTTCCTGCCGACTTCAACTCAAAAATATTTCACGAATCCGTTCATTCCTCAACCAAGAATCTGCAAAAACCCTAGTCCATGCCTTCATCATCTCTCGCCATGACTACTGCAACCTCCTGCTCTGTGGCCTCCCCTCTAACACTCTCGCACCCCTCCAATCTATTCTAAACTCTGCTTCCTGACTAATCCACCTGTCCTCCCGCTGTTCCCCAGCTTCTCCTCTCTGTCAATCCCTTCACTGTCTCCCCATTGCCCAGAGACTCCAGTACAAAACCCTAACCATGATGTACAAAGCCATCCACAACCTGTCTCCTCCATACATCTTCTGTGACCTCGTCTCCTGATACTTACCTACACGCAACCTCCGATCCTCACAAGACCTCCTTCTCTACTGCCCTCTTATATTTTCTTCCCACAATCGTATACAAGATTTCTTTCGTGTATCACCCCTACTCTGGAACCCTCTACCCCAACATATCAGACTCTCACCTACCATCGAAACCTTCAAAAAGAACCTGAAGACCTACCTCTTCCGGCAAGCCTATAACCTGCAGTAACCACCGATCGACCAAACCGCTGCATGACCAGCTCTACCCTCGCCTACTGTATTCTCACCCATCCCTTGTAGATTGTGAGCCTTCGCGGGCAGGGTCCTCTCTCCTCCTGTACCAGTTATGACTTGCATTGTTTAAGATTATTGTACTAGTTTTTATCATGTATACCCCTTCTTACATGTAAAGCACCATGGAATAAATGGCGCTATAACAATAAATAATGTGTATATATATATATATATAGATATAGATGTAGATATAGATATAGATATAGATATAGATATAGATATAGATATAGATATATATATATATATATATATATATATATATATATCACACACACACACACACACACACACACAGTACAGACCAAAAGTTTTGACACCTTATTTAAAGATTTTTCTGTATTTTCGTGACTATGAAAATTGTAAATTCACACTGAAAGCATCAAAACTATGAATTAACACATGTGGAATTATATACTTAACAAAAAAGTGTGAAACAGCTGAAAATATGTCTTATATTCTAGGTTCTTCAAAGTAGCCACCTTTTGCTTTGAAGACTGCTTTGCACACTCTTGGCATTTTCTTGATGAGCTTCAAGAGGTAGTTACCGGAAATTGTTTTCACTTCACACGTGTGCCCTGTCAGGTTTAATAAGTGGGATTTCTTGTCTTATAAATGGGGTTGGGACCATCAGTTGTGCTGAGCAGAAGTCTGGTGGATATAAAGCTGATAGTCCTACTGAATAGACTGTTAGAATATGTATTATGGCAAGAAAAAAAGCAGCTAAGTAAAGAAAAATGAGTGGCCATCATTACTTTAAGAAATGAAGGTCAGTCAGATCGAAAAATTGGGAAAACTTTGAAAGTGTCCCCAAGTGCAGTTGCAAGAACCATCAAGCGCTACAAAGAAACTGGCTCACATAAGGACCGCCCCAGGAAAGGAAGACCAAGAGTCACCTCTGCTTCTGAGGATAAGTTTATCCGAGTCAACAGCCTCAGAACTCGCAGGTTAACAGCAACTCAGATTAGAGACCAGGTCAATGCCACACAGAGTTCTAGCAGCAGACACATCTCTACAATAACTGTTAAGAGGAGACTTTGTGCAGCAGGCCTTCATGGTAAAATAGCTGCTAGGAAACCACTGCTAAGGACAGGCAACAAGCAGAAGAGACTCGTTTGGGCTAGGAACACAAGGAATGGACATTAGACCAGTGGAAATCTGTGCTTTGGTCTGATGAGTCCAAATTTGAGATCTTTGGTTCCAACCACCGTGTCTTTGTGCGACACAGAAAAGGTGAACGGATGGACTCTACATGCCTGGTTCCCACCGTGAATCATGGAGGAGGAGGTGTGATGGTGTAGAGGTGCTTTGCTGGTGACACTGTTGGGGATTTATTCAAAATTGAAGGCATATTGAACTAGCATGGCTACCACAGCATCTTGCAGCGGCATGCTATTCCATCCGATTTGCGCTTAGTTGGACCATCATTTATTTTTCAACAGGACAATGACCCCAAATACACCTCCAGGCTGTGTAAAGGCTATTTGACCTAGAAGGAGAGTGATGGGGTGCTACGCCAGATGACCTGGCCTCCACAGTCACCAGACCTGAACCCAATCAAGATGGTTTGGGGTGAGCTGACCGCAGAGTGAAGGCAAAAGGGCCAACAAGTGCTAAGCATCTCTGGGAACTCCTTCAAGATTGTTGGAAGACCATTTCCAGTGACTACCTCTTGAAACTCATAGTAAATATAGGAAAACTGACTGAACAGCAATCTAGTCTGAACTGGTGCATAACCAAAAAAGTCATATAGCAAATAGATCAATGGCTGCACTTAAAATTTACTGTGCTAAAGCAAGGAAATGTGCGATACATGAAATGTGAATAGCATAATGGCTTGTGAAATTTATGAAAAACACATGAGATTCTTAGCACAACTTTTGGCCAAATCTTGTGCTAAGAATCTCATGTGTTTTTTCATAAATTTCACAAGCCATTATGCTATTCACATTTCATGTATCGCACATTTCCTTGCTTTAGCACAGTAAATTTTGAGTGCAGCCATTGATCTATTTGCTATATGACTTTTTTGGTTATGCACCAGTTCAGACTAGATTGCTGTTGTCAGTTTTCCTATATTTACTATGTACTATTTTTTCTGACTTGAACGCCCCGCCCTTCACCATGCTGTGATTTTAATTACATCCAAACACAGTTGGTTCTGAGCTTCCTATAAAAGCAGGCTTTACCATGTTATTAGCCATAGGTAAGTGTTCACACTAGGCAGTCAGCTCAGGTACCCATCCGTTCTGAGATTACCTTGACGTTTGGTGGATGGGGTCACAACTTTTGGCCAAATCTTGTGCTAAGAATCTCATGTGTTTTTTCATAAATTTCACAAGCCATTATGCTATTCACATTTCATGTATCGCACATTTCCGTGCTTTAGCACAGTAAATTGTGAGTGTAGTCAATGATCTATTTACCTCTTGAAGCTCATCAAGAGAATGCCAAGAGTGTGCAAAGCAGTCATCAAAGCAAAAGATGACTACTTTGAAGAACCTAGAATATAAGACATTTTAAGTTGTTTCACACTTTTATGTTAAGTACATAATTCCACATGTGTTAATTCATAGTTTTGATGCCTTCTGTGTGAATTTACAATTTACTTAGTCATGAAAATACAGAAAAAAAAAATCTTTAAATGAGAAGGTGTGTCCAAACTTTTGGTCTGTATATATATATATATATATCATATATCTCTAATATATAAAGGTGAATGTGTGTGTGTGTGTGTGTGTATGTATGTCCGTGATCGGCATCTGCATCGTCGCAGCTACAGCCACAAAATTTTGCAGTCACACGTTTGGACCCAGAGAGCGTCATAGGCTATGTTGTGAGGCGAAATTTTAACCCCGCGTGTTCCAATTCACCAAACAATTTTGCCCCTATCTACATAATGGGGAAAAAGTGAAAGGAAAAGTGTTGGAGGCAAATTGACAGCTGCCAGATGTGAACAAGGGGGGCTTAGAGTGAGAGCGATGGCGCCAAAGAGTATATACCGTACAGTTGCTAAGGTGGGGCCCCGACATGGGATACTCACCACACACGGGGATATGAACACACACAAAATGTGCCACACACTACCACATGCTTGAACACATATACCACCCTCAGCACACATTTACCACACATACACCAACCTCGCCACATAAAAGTCGAGACACAAAACTCGCCACGCGCAAAACGCCACATGCAAAACTAGGCTCACGCAAAACTCACCACATGTGCAAAACTCACCTCGTGGAAAACTCGCCACATGCAAAACTTGCACACGCGGAAAAATTTCCACATGCACAAAAGTTGCAACACATGCAAAAGTTGCCTCACACAACTTGCACATACTCAAAACGCACCACACATAAAACTCGCCACGCGCAAAACTCGCCATGCGCAAAACTTGCTGCACACAACTTGGTACACTAACCTGTCACATGCAACGCGACACAAAAAGTTGCTACACGCATGTCGCCTCACAAAAAACACAGACAACTTGACACATGAAACTCGCCCTAAAACACACATGAGTCTGGTATTATCCTTCAAAAATAAAAATCTGATTACCGGTAATAAGCAGAGAAACTACAAGAGCAACAACTGTACCATATAGGAAATACGGCAGCTGTCAATCACATGACCTATTATGTGTGAGCTAATATATACTGCCAGGGGGGAGGGCTTCCTGTTGGCTGGGGATTTATCAGGCTGCCAATTTAGCTTACAAATACTGAGGTAAAAATACTGAGCAAATAACGTGTGAATGAGGTCTAATACAGGAGGAGATGAGACAGATATATACTATATACAGAGGAGATGACCCTATATACTATATACAGGGGAGATGACACAGGTATATACTATATACAGGAGGAGATGACACATATACTATATACAGGGGAGATGACACAGGTATATACTATATACAGGAGATGACACACGTATATACTATATACAGGGGAGATGACATACAGGTACATACTATATACAGGGAAGATGACACAGGTATATACTATATACAGGGGAGATGACACAGGTATATACTATATACAGGGAAGATGACACAGGTATATACTATATACAGGAGGAGATGACAGGTATATACTATAAACAGGAGATGACACACAGATATATACTATATACAGGAGCAGATGACCCACAGGTATATACTCTATACTGGAGGAGATGACACGTATATCCTATATACAGGAGGAGATGACATACAGGTATATACTATATAAAAGAGATGACACATAGGTATATAGAGATGACATACAGCAGGTATATACTATAAACAGGGGAGATGACATACAGGTATATACTATATACAGGAGATGACATACAGGTATATACTATATATAGGAGATTACATACAGGTATATATAAACTTTTGGTCTGTACTGTGTATATATATATATATATATATATATATATATATATATATACACTGTATATTTATATATGAAACAACAATTAGGAAACTCAGTTGTATTAACCCCTGAGTCCAATGAAGAGAACCATAAGATACCAGTAAAATCACGATTTATTATCAAAGATTAAAAGAAAAAAACAGGTATGGTACATATAATACAAAAAGATACACAGGGGGCCAGAAAAATACCCTTGCTCCTTATTTAGAAAAAGTATATTACCACGATACAGCAGGAAAAAAAGAATCAATAGCTATCTAAATTTAGCAAACACTATAAGATATAGTATGTTTGCCAGTTCTGCCTAGTGTATGCAATTATAAATTGATCATTCAGCAGTGCCCGCATAGGGAATACATAATAAATTGCGTTAACATGCAAGCGCAGATATCACAAAATGCATATTTTCTATAGAGGCTGTGGATCATGTGTTACCGGGTAATTTGGCGTTCCCCTTTTCTCCCTCTCTCTCTCTATATAATATATATATATATATATATATATATATATATATATATATATATATATATATATATATATATATACACACACACACATATACAGTCATGGTCATGACACCCCTGCAATTCTGTCAGATAATACTCATTTTCTTCCTGTAAATGATTGCAAACACAAATTATTTGGTATTGTATACATACATATTGTAGAATACCCGATACGTTAATACAGGCCACGCAATATATGAGTGGCTACGCAGTATATAACACAGCCCAAACAGTATATAACAGCCCACGCAGTACATAGCAGCCACCCAGTATATAACACAGGCCACGTAATATATAACACAGCCCACGCAGTATATAACACTGGCCACGTAATATATAGAACAGCCCATGCAGTACATAACACAGCCCACATAGTATGTAACACTGGTCAGGTAGTATATAGCAGCCACGCGGTATATAACAGCCCACGCAGTATATAGTAGTGTGGGCACCATATCCCTGTTAAAAAAAAAAAAAATAGTTGTATACAGAAAAATCTTTAAATGAGAAGGTGTGTCAAAACTTTTGGTCTGTACTGTGTATATATATATATATATATATATATATATATATATATATATATATATACATACATACATACACACACAGTTAGGTCCATATATATTTGGACAGAGACAACATTTTTCTAATTTTGGTTCTAGACATTACCACAATGAATTGGTAACAAAACAATTCAGATGCAGTTGAAGTTCAGACTTTCAGCTTTCATTTGAGGGTATCCACATTAAAATTGGATGAAGGGTTTAGGAGTTTCAGCTCCTTAACATGTGCCACCCTGTTTTTAAAGGGACCAAATTGGACAGATTAATTGGACAGATTAAATAATTGTAAATAAAATGTTCATTTCTAGTACTTGGTTGAAAACCCTTTGTTGGCAATGACGGCCTGAAGTCTTGAACTCATGGACATCACCAGACGCTGTGTTTCCTCCTTTTTGATGCTCTGCCAGGCCTTCAAGAAAAACAAAGAAAACTAATCTATCCAATAAACTTTATTAAACAAAATAAGGGTAAAAGACTGACAACACCCAGACCCCTCTAAATGGGGGTGGGTCAATTAAAAAACCTGGCCCAAAAAGATTGTAAAGGGCAAAGGGTGGGAGGGACAACGGGGCCGATAGCAAAAACCCTACACGTCCCTACAAATATTCCCTGCCTGTCTGCGGAGGTTGGCACCCTCTTGGACGCAATATGGCGCCCCCGCTCACCGTCGACTCACCCTTAAGGCCCTATAAGTCCCTCTACATGTATAAAGATACTATACCACAAACAACACCCAATACATGGCCTAACCAAACTCGGGACCAAAAAAAGAGAAAAAACACCAGGTAGTGATTCACCAGTAAAGACAAACGGTCTGACCGTACCAATCCCTAATGCTAAAGTATAACGCCTGAAACTAAGGCTAATACACCCTAAGGAGTCCCTAACCGAGTCTCCCTACCTGTCAGCGGAGGTTGGCACCCTCTTGAACGCAAATGGCGCCCCCGCTCCTCGGCGGCTGCCCCTATTAACCCTGGCTGAATCCCTAAAAGAAGATATATCGGGATACTAAATACGGGTGGTGCCTTAGGGGCTATACTAGTGACCCAGATAAATAGGTCCCTATAGCTCGGTCAGACCCTAAAGATAAAGCAAATAGCAACAATACTTAAACCAATGCTTGCACGGCAATAGGAAAGATGTATATAACAGCTTAACGAATACAACTATATTATGATCACAGTTGGTAAAGTACTCGTATGCAAATACAATGGTTGCGGGGGAAAAAAAAAAAAAAAAAACACACAACTGGTGAAAAACATATAAACTTAAAAGGCCTGAAACACTTATCTGTGTTCAGGTCTCGCCTCTACGCGTTTCCCCCCCATGATGTGGTTCCTCAGGAGGCATATGGGAAAAAGAGATACTGTGTGAATAGATCACATCAGAGATACATGTTGTGCCTGGTTGCAGGTCAAGGAAACACTGACTAAAACGCCATTAAATAGTCTCCTCCCCCCCTCCCCAATAGGGACAAAGGGTTAAGGGGCTAATTACCACCTGTGTTCGCCGCTTAAAAAAAAAAAAAAAAAAAATTCATGTTCATATTCATGTCCACCCCGCTCCAACAGCGCATGTGCCTGGGCGCAATGTTTCTGTCCGGCATCTCATCCCTGGACAAACAGCAAAAGCGCATCGACGCCGACTTAAGGCTAATGTAAATAATGCCATAAACACCTTTGCATACAGCTGGGTGCGATATTCATACCCACCCAGCTGTATAAGGGACACCCATACTGGAGCCACAGCAACGGAGGACAACTATACCGGGGTTACACAGGGACATTAAACCACACATGTTAAACATTATAGCTGGCACATTTTGCGCCCTAGAAGCGTAGTGATTGCGCCATTGGTTATATTTAAAGGACCCCTTACATGTAATCACAGCTGCACCGTCACATACACATGGCCCAAGTATAATATTATGGACACCTATTGGCGATCCCTTAAAACCTGGCGGCCCTTACATGTACTTAAGAAAAAAAAAAAAAAAAAAAAAAAAGATATGGCGTTTACAAAAAATATTGGCATGTGATGCTGTACTACCCACCACACAACACGTGGTTTCCATGTATAACTTATAAAAGCACCACATACAAATAGTTTGTTAACCATGTACACTAATTGTATAAAAATAACAATACATATAGATGTATTTTTATGCATATATCACCTCCATATGATATTTAAATTCTGAAAAATACACTCAATATATAGTGTACATGTATAAGTATGCGGTGAACTATAGTCAGCAGAGACCAAAAACCCGCAACCACACTACCCTAAGTCTATTAAACGTAGATGATAAAGAGTATGCACATTGTGCACCACATTCCTATACTCTTATGAACATTCCTGCAGGCCATCTACTAGGTCTGCAGCGCTGTATTATTTTAAATCAGGGGAAAAGGGGAGCGAAGACAAACCTGACGAAAACAATTCACACAAAACAACCAAAAGTAAGCCGCTCGTTAAGTCCTCCTGGGGCTACTGAATCCATCCTAAATATCCATTGTGTTTCCTTTTGCAGGATGACCCTATCCCAATCACCTCTCCTACCATTCTGTTTTATTACTTCCAGGACACAGAATGAGAGAGTCTTGCTGTCACCCTGGTGTACCTCCCAAACATGCCGTGCTACGGGGGTATCTCTGTTATTTTTGATATCTCCCAAGTGTTCCCCGATCCTCCTTCTCAACTCCCTTTTGGTCTTCCCTATATAATTCTTCGGGCATGTACACGTAGCCATATAGACCACACCAATGGTTTTGCAATTAGCAAAGTCTCTACAGAAGAAGTTTCTCCCATTCTGTGCACTCTTAAAGCTCTTACATGGTGTTACATAATCACAGAACGAACAGTTACCACATCTGAACGTACCATTGATGCGTCTATCAAGCCAAGTTCCCTCTTGTTTCGGTCTCTTATAGTGGCTGTGTACGAGCCGATCTTTCAAAGACCGTCCTCTGCGGAAGGTAATCTGGGGTCTATTTGGGATGATATCCGCCAGGGTTTCATCCAGCTGTAAGATCCCCCAATGCTTTTTAAGGACACTAAATACCCGGTTCGTTTGGTTGTCATAGGTTCCAATAATCCTAGGGGTATTCTCTGCCTCTAGTTCTCTATGTGTCTGTAGGAGCGTATGTCTCTCTCTACTCATAGCATTCCTAAAGGCCGGGTCTAAGACCTCATCCGGATACCCACGCTCACGGAACCTCTCCCTCAGATCGTATGCTTGTGTCCTAAAGATAGCAGGGTCAGAGCAGTTCCTTCTTACTCTTAAATATTGTCCCCGAGGGATCCCCCTTTTCAGGGGAACTGGGTGATGACTCTCCCACCGAAGCAGGGCGTTACTAGATGTCGGTTTACGAAATAGCCTTGTATCCAATGTACCACTGGCATTAATGGTAATTTTAACATCCAAGAACGCTAATTCATGTTCATCATTCTCAGATGTAAACTTTAACCCAAAGCAATTATCATTCAACCCTTGTACAAAGCTGTTAAACTCATTTGCTGTACCATTCCACATGACCAAGACATCGTCTATGTATCGATACCAAGCCGATATCTTGTCAGTCCACCATTCTTCTACCCCAGAGAACACTACGGTTTCCTCCCACCAGCCCAGGAGGAGATTTGCATACGAGGGTGCACAAGAGCAACCCATCGCGGTCCCCCTGAGCTGGTGGAAGTACTTACCGTTAAACAGGAAGTAGTTGTGGGTTAGGACAAACTCCATCAACTCTACTACAAATTTACTGTGTTTCTCAAAAAAGACGGCTCTTGTCCTTAGATAGTACTCCAATGCCTTCAGGCCCATACTGTGAGGAATGCTGCTATATAAAGCCTCGACATCTATTGAACCCAAAATGGTCCCCTGTTCGACCACCACACCGTCTACTTTTTGGAGCAGGTCCGATGTATCACGCACGTATGAGGGTAATGATGTTACAAATGGACGTAAGATGTTATCGATATAAATGCCAACATTCTGGCTCAATGAACCAACACCTGAAACTATGGGGCGGCCTTTTAAGGGGGAGAGACCCTTATGGACCTTTGGGAGGGCATAAAAAGTAGGGATTGTCGGGGTACGAGGAACCAAAAACTTATACTCGTTGTAGGAAATCAATTTGTCACGTAGACCAATGTCTAAGATAGTCATTAATGACCCAATAAACCTATCCGTAGGGTCATTCTCAAGTACACCATATGTCTCCCTGTCATCAAGGATAGATCTACACATTCCCACATATCTCTGGTGGTCGAGGATGACCAAATTGCCACCTTTATCAGATGATTTGACAATGATCTGGTCATTCTTCTCTAGTTTCTCCAAGGCCTCCCATTCCTCACTATTCAAATTTGGTGATGTATCCCCATTCAGTCGGCCTATTTTTTTAAGGTCATCCTCGACCACTCTCAAAAAAATGTCAATATTCGTGTAATCACCTGGGGGAGGCATACGATTGCTTTTTAATTTTAGGTCAGTCTGTGGACCTAGTCCTCTCTCCCTCTCACTGTCCTCCAGAAGGCCCGTCAGAACATTAAGCCCCTCCAGGTCCTCTTCTGATATACCCAATTCTAAACATTGTTGTTTGTTATGCAAAGAAAAAAACTTCTTCCATTTTAATTTACGACAGTAGAGATTTAAATCCTTCACCCAAGTGAATGTATTGTACCATGTTGTAGGAACAAATGTAAGTCCCTTTCTTAGCACACTAATTTCACCAGGTGATAACATATGGCTACTGAGATTTATGATTTGGTTCTCATCATATATATTCATTACATTCGTTTCCTCAACTCGTACCCCGTTGGGGCCCTCTGCTCTAAAAAAGACGAAGAGTGTGTAGAGGTGGATAATGAGGAAGATGATGGCATTGGGACTAAAGGTCTCGTAGGTGCCCCAAAGCCCGTGGTTACATTCCCTTGGCCCATGAAGCCCTGCTCCCGACCTCTGCCTCCTTGATATCTGCCCGTATATCCTCTTTGTTTCTGCCATTTTCCTTTTCCCCTATATGATGAAGGCCCACCTCTACCTCTTTGTCTCCAAAATCCTCCCGGCCTCTCTGTGTCTGAGCCCTCTGCCTCAGAGGAAGAAATTTCAGAGGCGATATCTACGCCTCCTGAGAAATTATACGCACTATTAGTTTTAAACTCTTCTGAGTCTCGTATGAATTGTGTATGTTTACGATTCTTAAGTTGGTTTTGATAACGTTCTACTGAGATCTGTAGATTACTCTCCTTTTTATTAAACTCAGGATCAGATTTAAACAGTAGTGTCTTCTCTATTAATTCATTCAGTTGTTTAGATGTGGTTTCTAGAATCTTTTTTTCTTCCTCTAGCAGTAATTTCATGAACCTAACAGATGAGGCTATGGACTCTTCCCGCCAGGCCTTCAAAAGGACGGGGTTGCTTACTCTCGGTGATGGAGATATATTTACACGCAATCCCTTTGGTACAATGTTGTTCTTAATATAATTCTCCAAAGCTTTTGTTTCCCATAAAGATTTCAAATATTTTTTATAGCATCCAGTAAGTTCTTTAAATGTGGAGTATATGGATGGGCTCGAGTCGGTACCCGTGTAGCCTGAGTCAACTGAAAACACCCGATCTGCCTCACTCACCCATGATTCAGAACAGATAGGCCCTGATAGAAAACCAGCCATAGTAGTCAAAAAACAGTAAAAAGTATAATATCTGATAATCCAAATTAGTATTAAACCAAGAAAAACAAAGAAAACTAATCTATCCAATAAACTTTATTAAACAAAATAAGGATAAAAGACTGACACAACACCCAGACCCCTCTAAATGGGGGTGGGTCAATTAAAAAACCTGGCCCAAAAAGATTGTAAAGGGCAAAGGGTGGGAGGGACAACGGGGCCGATAGCAAAAACCCTACACGTCCCTACAAATATTCCCTGCCTGTCTGCGGAGGTTGGCACCCTCTTGGACGCAATATGGCGCCCCCGCTCACCGTCGACTCACCCTTAAGGCCCTATAAGTCCCTCTACATGTATAAAGATACTATACCACAAACAACACCCAATACATGGCCTAACCAAACTCGGGACCAAAAAAAGAGAAAAAACACCAGGTAGTGATTCACCAGTAAAGACAAACGGTCTGACCGTACCAATCCCTAATGCTAAAGTATAACGCCTGAAACTAAGGCTAATACACCCTAAGGAGTCCCTAACCGAGTCTCCCTACCTGTCAGCGGAGGTTGGCACCCTCTTGAACGCAAATGGCGCCCCCGCTCCTCGGCGGCTGCCCCTATTAACCCTGGCTGAATCCCTAAAAGAAGATATATCGGGATACTAAATACGGGTGGTGCCTTAGGGGCTATACTAGTGACCCAGATAAATAGGTCCCTATAGCTCGGTCAGACCCTAAAGATAAAGCAAATAGCAACAATACTTAAACCAATGCTTGCACGGCAATAGGAAAGATGTATATAACAGCTTAACGAATACAACTATATTATGATCACAGTTGGTAAAGTACTCGTATGCAAATACAATGGTTGCGGGGGAAAAAAAAAAAACAAAAAAAAAAAAAAAACAAAACACACAACTGGTGAAAAACATATAAACTTAAAAGGCCTGAAACACTTATCTGTGTTCAGGTCTCGCCTCTACGCGTTTCCCCCCCATGATGTGGTTCCTCAGGAGGCATATGGGAAAAAGAGATACTGTGTGAATAGATCACATCAGAGATACATGTTGTGCCTGGTTGCAGGTCAAGGAAACACTGACTAAAACGCCATTAAATAGTCTCCTCCCCCCCTCCCCAATAGGGACAAAGGGTTAAGGGGCTAATTACCACCTGTGTTCGCCGCTTAAAAAAAAAAAAAATATTCATGTTCATATTCATGTCCACCCCGCTCCAACAGCGCATGTGCCTGGGCGCAATGTTTCTGTCCGGCATCTCATCCCTGGACAAACAGCAAAAGCGCATCGACGCCGACTTAAGGCTAATGTAAATAATGCCATAAACACCTTTGCATACAGCTGGGTGCGATATTCATACCCACCCAGCTGTATAAGGGACACCCATACTGGAGCCACAGCAACGGAGGACAACTATACCGGGGTTACACAGGGACATTAAACCACACATGTTAAACATTATAGCTGGCACATTTTGCGCCCTAGAAGCGTAGTGATTGCGCCATTGGTTATATTTAAAGGACCCCTTACATGTAATCACAGCTGCACCGTCACATACACATGGCCCAAGTATAATATTATGGACACCTATTGGCGATCCCTTAAAACCTGGCGGCCCTTACATGTACTTAAGAAAAAAAAAAAAAAAAAAAATAGACCCCAGATTACCTTCCGCAGAGGACGGTCTTTGAAAGATCGGCTCGTACACAGCCACTATAAGAGACCGAAACAAGAGGGAACTTGGCTTGATAGACGCATCAATGGTACGTTCAGATGTGGTAACTGTTCGTTCTGTCATTATGTAACACCATGTAAGAGCTTTAAGAGTGCACAGAATGGGAGAAACTTCTTCTGTAGAGACTTTGCTAATTGCAAAACCATTGGTGTGGTCTATATGGCTACGTGTACATGCCCGAAGAATTATATAGGGAAGACCAAAAGGGAGTTGAGAAGGAGGATCGGGGAACACTTGGGAGATATCAAAAATAACAGAGATACCCCCGTAGCACGGCATGTTTGGGAGGTACACCAGGGTGACAGCAAGACTCTCTCATTCTGTGTCCTGGAAGTAATAAAACAGAATGGTAGGAGAGGTGATTGGGATAGGGTCATCCTGCAAAAGGAAACACAATGGATATTTAGGATGGATTCAGTAGCCCCAGGAGGACTTAACGAGCGGCTTACTTTTGGTTGTTTTGTGTGAATTGTTTTCGTCAGGTTTGTCTTCGCTCCCCTTTTCCCCTGATTTAAAATAATACAGCGCTGCAGACCTAGTAGATGGCCTGCAGGAATGTTCATAAGAGTATAGGAATGTGGTGCACAATGTGCATACTCTTTATCATCTACGTTTAATAGACTTAGGGTAGTGTGGTTGCGGGTTTTTGGTCTCTGCTGACTATAGTTCACCGCATACTTATACATGTACACTATATATTGAGTGTATTTTTCAGAATTTAAATATCATATGGAGGTGATATATGCATAAAAATACATCTATATGTATTGTTATTTTTATACAATTAGTGTACATGGTTAACAAACTATTTGTATGTGGTGCTTTTATAAGTTATACATGGAAACCACGTGTTGTGTGGTGGGTAGTACAGCATCACATGCCAATATTTTTTGTAAACGCCATATCTTTTTTTTTTTTTTTTTCTTAAGTACATGTAAGGGCCGCCAGGTTTTAAGGGATCGCCAATAGGTGTCCATAATATTATACTTGGGCCATGTGTATGTGACGGTGCAGCTGTGATTACATGTAAGGGGTCCTTTAAATATAACCAATGGCGCAATCACTACGCTTCTAGGGCGCAAAATGTGCCAGCTATAATGTTTAACATGTGTGGTTTAATGTCCCTGTGTAACCCCGGTATAGTTGTCCTCCGTTGCTGTGGCTCCAGTATGGGTGTCCCTTATACAGCTGGGTGGGTATGAATATCGCACCCAGCTGTATGCAAAGGTGTTTATGGCATTATTTACATTAGCCTTAAGTCGGCGTCGATGCGCTTTTGCTGTTTGTCCAGGGATGAGATGCCGGACAGAAACATTGCGCCCAGGCACATGCGCTGTTGGAGCGGGGTGGACATGAATATGAACATGAATATTTTTTTTTTTTTTAAGCGGCGAACACAGGTGGTAATTAGCCCCTTAACCCTTTGTCCCTATTGGGGAGGGGGGGAGGAGACTATTTAATGGCGTTTTAGTCAGTGTTTCCTTGACCTGCAACCAGGCACAACATGTATCTCTGATGTGATCTATTCACACAGTATCTCTTTTTCCCATATGCCTCCTGAGGAACCACATCATGGGGGGGAAACGCGTAGAGGCGAGACCTGAACACAGATAAGTGTTTCAGGCCTTTTAAGTTTATATGTTTTTCACCAGTTGTGTGTTTTTTTTTTTTTTTTTTCCCCCGCAACCATTGTATTTGCATACGAGTACTTTACCAACTGTGATCATAATATAGTTGTATTCGTTAAGCTGTTATATACATCTTTCCTATTGCCGTGCAAGCATTGGTTTAAGTATTGTTGCTATTTGCTTTATCTTTAGGGTCTGACCGAGCTATAGGGACCTATTTATCTGGGTCACTAGTATAGCCCCTAAGGCACCACCCGTATTTAGTATCCCGATATATCTTCTTTTAGGGATTCAGCCAGGGTTAATAGGGGCAGCCGCCGAGGAGCGGGGGCGCCATTTGCGTTCAAGAGGGTGCCAACCTCCGCTGACAGATAGGGAGACTCGGTTAGGGACTCCTTAGGGTGTATTAGCCTTAGTTTCAGGCGTTATACTTTAGCATTAGGGATTGGTACGGTCAGACCGTTTGTCTTTACTGGTGAATCACTACCTGGTGTTTTTTCTCTTTTTTTGGTCCCGAGTTTGGTTAGGCCATGTATTGGGTGTTGTTTGTGGTATAGTATCTTTATACATGTAGAGGGACTTATAGGGCCTTAAGGGTGAGTCGACGGTGAGCGGGGGCGCCATATTGCGTCCAAGAGGGTGCCAACCTCCGCAGACAGGCAGGGAATATTTGTAGGGACGTGTAGGGTTTTTGCTATCGGCCCCGTTGTCCCTCCCACCCTTTGCCCTTTACAATCTTTTTGGGCCAGGTTTTTTAATTGACCCACCCCCATTTAGAGGGGTCTGGGTGTTGTGTCAGTCTTTTATCCTTATTTTGTTTAATAAAGTTTATTGGATAGATTAGTTTTCTTTGTTTTTCTTGGTTTAATACTAATTTGGATTATCAGATATTATACTTTTTTCTGCCAGGCCTTCACTGCGGTGGTTTTCAGTTGCTGTTTGTTTGTGGGCCTTTCTGTCTGAAGTTTAGTCTTTAACCCTCCGTTAGGGGCAATATGTTTCATAACGAGTTTAGGGGCATTGCGCCTGTCCGGCACAGGCTAGAAAATTGGCTATATTTTCCTTTTTTAAAAATTTCAATGCTCTAAAAGTGATCAGTTACCTTAATAGGAATGTAATAAATAAGAATACCCATAATCAGGTGTAAAAAAAAAAAGTTTAATAATCAGAAAAGTAATATGTTTCTATGTCTTGAGCATCTTCCTCACTCTCTCCATCTTGATCTGTATCAGACACATCTGGACATTCTTCCACATCATCTTCTAAATCAATGTCACTTTCTTCCCCTAAATCTTCTAGCTGTAAGGGGTCTGTCTCATCATCAAGCAGTATATTTTGCACTTGCTCAACATGAAGGGCATTGGACAAGTCAAATATTCTCGCCATTTCATAAGAAAAGCTGAAGCAAGAGAGAGAGAATGTGTTAGGGCGCAATGTGCCTGAGAAGCACACTCTTATTTCTAACAAAACCTTCTATGACAAATCCACAAATTTAGCACTAGCTATTCATAAAACAAGCTAAAAAAACAATTGGGATGAATAAAAACAGCAATTTCTAATCGTCAAAGGTGTGAAACATTCAGGGGCAATGAGCCTGAGAAGCCAAAACACTGATATCTGATCTCCTGCAGCACGAGAGGCTTCTCAGGTTTCACACAGCCTTTAACCCCTTTCTGACCTCGTACGGTATAGTACGTCCGAGGTCAGATCCCCTGCTTTGATGCGGGCTCCGGCGGTGAGCCCGCATCAAAGCCGGGACATGTCAGCTGTTTTGAACAGCTGACATGTGCCCGTAATAGGCGTGAGCAGAATCGGGATCTGCCCACGCCTATTAACTAGTTAAATGCCGCTGTCAAACGCAGACAGCGGCATTTAACTACCGCTTCCGGCCGGGCGGCCGGAAATGACGTCATCGCCGACCCCCGTCACATGATCGGGGGTCGGCGATGCTTCAGAATTGTAACCATAGAGGTTCCCGAGACCTCTATGGTTACTGATCGCCGGCAGCTGTGAGCGCCACCCTATGGTCGGTGCTCACAGCACACCTGATTTTCAGCTACATAGCAGCGAACAGCAGATCGCTGCTATGTAGCAGAGGCAATTGTGCTGTGCCTGCTTCTAGCCTCCCATGGAGGCTATTGAAGCATGGCAAAAGTAAAAAAAAAAATTAAAAAAAATATAAAAGTTTAAATCACCCCCCTTTCGCCCCAATCAAAATAAATCAATAAAAAAATATCAAATCTACGCATATTTGGTATTGCTGCGCTCAGAATCGCCCGATCTATCAACTAAAAAAACCCATTAACCTGATCGCTAAACAGGGTAGCGAGAAAAAGATTCGAAACGCCAGAATTCCTTTTTTTTTGGTCGCCGCGACATTGCATTAAAATGCAATAACGGGCGATCAAAAGAATGTATCTGCACCAAAATGCTATCATTAAAAACATCATCTCGGAACGCAAAAAATAAGCCCTCAACCGACCCCAGATCATGAAAAATGTAGATGCTACGGGTATCGGAAAATGGCGCAATTTTTTTTTAAATTTTTTTTTAGCAAAGTTTGGAATTTTTTTTTCCACCACTTAGGTAAAAAATAACCTAGTCATGTTAGGTGTCTATGAACTCGTACTGACCTGGAGAATCATAATGTCAGGTCAGTTTTAGCATTTAGTGAACCTAGCAAAAAAGCCAAACAAAAAACAAGTGTGGGATTGCACTTTTTTTGCAATTTCACCGCACTTGGAATTTTTTTCTCATTTTCTAGTACACGACATGCTAAAACCAATGATGTCGTTCAAAAGTACAACTCGTCCTGCAAAAAATAAGCCCTCACATGGCCAAATTGACGGAAAAATAAAAAAAAGTTATGGCTCTGGGAAGGAGAGGAGTGAAAAACGAACACGGAAAAACGAAAAATCCCAAGGTCATGAAGGGGTTAAAGTTAGGAAGGTACTGGGAGGATGGTGTTTCCCAGACAAACCACTGAAAATAGAGAAATGCCCCTGACGGAGGGTTAACAAGTGAAATGCATGCTCAATTGGGTTGAGATCAGGTGACTGACTTGGCCATTCAAGAATATTCCACTTCTTTGCTTTAATAAACTCCTCGGTTGCCTTGGCTTTGTTTTGGGTCATTGTCCATCTGTAGTATGAAACGACGACCAATCAGTTTGGCTGCATTTGGCTGGATCTGAGCACACAGTATGGCTCTGAATACCTCAGAATTAATTCTGTTGCTTCTGTCCTGTGTCATCAATAAACACTAGTGACCCAGTGCCACTGGCAGCCATGGATGCCCAAGCCATCACACTGCCTACGCCGTGTTTTACAGATGATGAGGTATGCTTTGGATCATGAGCTGTACCACGCCTTCGCCATACTTTTCTTTCCTTCATTCTGGTAGGGGTTGATCTTGGTTTCATCTGTCCAAAGAATGTTCTTCCAGAACTGTGCTGGCTTTTTTAGATGTTTTTTAGCAAAGTCCAGTCTAGTCTTTTTATTCTTGATGCTTATGAATGGCTTGCATCGTGCAGTGAACCCTCTGTATTTACTTTCATGCAGTCTTCTCTTTATGGTAGATTTGGATATTGATACGCCGACCTCCTGGAGAGTGTTGTTCACTTGGCCGGCTGTTGTGAAGGGGTTTCTCTTCACCATGGAGATTATTCTCCTATCATCCACCACTGTTGTCTTCCGTGGGCGCCCAGGTCTTTTTGCATTAATGAGTTCACCAGTGCTTTCTTTCTTTCTCAGGATGTACCAAACTGTAGATTTTGCCACTCCTAATATTGTAGCAATTTCTGAGTTTTTTTTTCCTGTTTTTGCAGCTTAAGGATGGCTTGTTTCACTTGCATAGAGAGCTCCTTTGACCGCATGTTTACTTCACAGCAAAACCTTCCAAATGCAAGCACCACACCTCAAATCACCTGCTTAATTGAGAATGACGTAACAAAGGGATTGCTCACACCTGTCCATGAAATAGCCTTGGAATAAATTGTCCAATTACTTTTGGTCCCTTTAAAAACAGGGTGGCACATGTTAAGGAGCTGAAACTCCTAAACCCTTCATCCAATTTTAATGTGGATACCCTCAAATGAAAGCTGAAAGTCTGAACTTCAACTGCATCTGAATTGGTTTGTTTAAAATTCATTGTGGTAATGTCTAGAACCAAAATTAGAAAAATGTTGTCTGTCCAAATATATATGGACCTAACTGTATGTGTATATACACATGTGTATATATATATATATATATACACACACCGTATATACTTGAGTATAAGCCGAGATTTTCAGCCCATTTTTTTGGGCTGAAAGTCCCCCTCTCGGCTTATACTCGAGTCATACCTGGGGGTCGGCAGGTGAGGGGGGGCGGGGGCTGTCTAGTTATACTTACCTACTCCCGGCGCGGTCCCTGCAGTCCCTGCTTCTTCCAGCGCTGCAGATTCTTCCTGTACTGAGCGGTCACATGGTGCCGCTCATTACAGTCCCTCCCATAGAGGTGGAGTCGCATAGTCATTACTGTTATGATCTGTAACTGTGACCGCTCAATACAGGAAGCTGCAGCGGTGGAAGAAGCAGGGACCGTGCCAGGAGCAGGTAAGTATACGGGTATATTTACCTGCTCCTCGTTCCGATGCGGCTCCATCTCCAGCGTCCTCTGGCTGTGATGCTCAGGTCAGAGGGCGCGGTGACGTATGAGAGGAGAGTATGTGATTTTTTTTTTTATTGCAGCAGCATTATATATGGCACAGCTTTATATGAAGCATCTATGGGGCAATAATGAACGGTGCAGAGCATTATATATGGGGCACAGCTTTATATGGAGCATCTATGGGGCCATAATGAACGGTGCAGAGCATTATATATGGCACAACTTTATATGGAGCATCTATGGGGCCATAATGAACATTATGGAGCATTATATGTAGTACAGCTTTATATGGAGCATCTTATGGGGCAATAATGAACAGTATGCAGCATTATATGTGGCACAGCTTTATATGGAGCATCTTAAGGGGCAATAATGAACGGTATGGAGCATCTATTTTTATTTTTCACCGGTAGCTGCTGCATTTCCTACCCTAGGCTTATACTCGAGTCAATAAGTTTTCCCAGTTTTTTGTGGCAAAATTAGGGGGGGTCGGCTTATACTCGAGTATATACGGTATATATAAATAATAATCATCTTTATTTTTATATAGCACTAAAATTCCGCAGCACTTTACAGTTTGCACACATTAGCATTGCTGTCCCTGATGGGGCCCACAATCTAGAATCCCTATCAGTATGTTATTTCAGAATGTGGGAGGAAACCGGAGTACCTGGAGGAAACTCACGCAAACACGGGGAGAACATACAAACTCCTTGCAGATGTTGTCCTTGGTGGGATTTGAACCCAGGACCCCAGTGCTGCAAGGCTGCAGTGCTATCCACTGAGCCTCCGTGCTGTCCTTATTCACCCCCCTCAGGGAGCAGAAGCAGTCTACAAGTTAACTATTTCTATAAGCTTTCTCCTGTTTATTTTATACTGTTTTGCATACCTGTATGTCTTTTATTACCATATTTTTATATTCTTTTTATGTGTAAGCACTGTATCTTTTGTATTAAAGCATAAAACTTTAACAGTTGAACCTTGTGTTCTAAGGAATCCATAGCCTTAAACTGTGTGACCCTTATTAGTAATATTTCCGGGACTCATCGCCTGTGTGTTCGGTGAGTGGTGGCAGCGTGTATGTGGCCTGGGTCAGCGTGTGATTTATGCCCCCATTACAGCATAGGACAGAGGTTTAATGCTGGACTTAGAGAGGGGAGATAGATTAACCCTTGCAGGCAACCCCAAGTCACGTGCTGAGAGCGGATACGTGACAAATTAGTGACAGCATGGAGTGATCCGTGACAATTGGTATATATATTTATCAGGGCAGCATGGTGGCTCAGTGATTAGCACTGCAGCCTTGCAGCGCTGGAGTCCTCGGTTCAAATTCCACCAAAGACAACATCTGCAAGGAGTTTGCATCATCAAGGAGAAAATCGAGTCCAAATATGCCAATAAAATCTCACCAAAAATGTATTGTTGCAATAAATAAACATACAAAAACAAATTAGATCCAAAGAAATGTACAATTCATACAATACATGGGTTTCAAACCACTGAGTGATTGAATCCACAGGTGTAAAGAATGGGGCCGAAGAAAGGACAGGATCAATACATAAAAGGGTGCAGTCAGAAAGAAACAGCAGGGTATATCCCGACGTGTGTTTCGCTTTCAAAATGTCGCTTCCTCAGGGGGCGTGGCCGAGGTAAGATATCAGTCCGATATATAGATCCGTTCCGGTCATGTGAGCAAACAATAGCCTATAAAAGGCCGTATGTTCACGCATGCGCATACACTGTCGCCCTCGGTGAATGCCCTCAGACCAGTCACGCGAGGGGGCCAGCTCCAAGCCCCTCACCACGCTGATATGAACCGGACAAAATCAGGGGAAGAGAAAAAGCACGGGACAAGTGGATGCGCCCACTAAATGTAAGGTGAAAGAAAAAAATGATTGTGATGTGATTATTATACAATCTAACCTGGACAAAATTTTTAAATGTACCCGTCTTAAGACAATAAATATTGATATTCAGCAGCATTGCAATATGGTGAAAATGCAAATGTGCATACTAATAAGATGCAAATGGTTACGAGCGGCCTGCATCCGCCATGAGGATGGTCTGGAGGCGGTCCGCTTCTTCCTGGGGACAAGCAACTGTGATGGCCCACTCGGTGATCTAATTTTGGAATTGTTGACATTCATTTTAACAAATTTTTTTTTTTGTATTTAAGGATGTCTTTTACCTCCAGCCACGTGGCACTGCCATGAGCGCGGCCTGTGCACCTTCTTTTGCAGATCTTCCTGGGTTACTGGGAGAGGGAGGTCTGATGGGCCAATCAGGTTGCAGATCATGTGCCGAGCTGGATACGCTACATTGATGACCTGTCCATCATATGGCAGGGGTCTGAAGATGTATTTAAAGTGTTTATGCAGCAATTGAACTGTAACAGATTTAATATAAAACTTGCCTATCAAATGAGGACTGCGGTGGACTTCTTGGACATGAAGATTGAAATCGATGAATATCGATACAGACAGATGTGTACCGGAAGTCCACATCAGTCAACTCATTGCTGCATGCTGGTCAAGGTCATCCTTATAGTACTATCAAGTCCGTCCTAGTTGGTAAATCCCGCTTCGCTGATTGCTCGCGCCCAGGTAACTCAGTTACCGCCGCTATTAACCCTGTGTGACCAAGTTTTTACTATTGATGCTGCCTAAGCATCTCCTCTCACTTCCTCAAACTCAATGTGGACAAATCTGAACTCATCATCTTTCCTCCATCCCATAGATCTTCCTTACTTGACCTATCTATCGCAAACAATGACATCATGCTTTCCCCCGTACCGGAAGTCCGCTGCCTCGGAGTAACCTTCGACTCTGCCCTGTCCTTCAAACCACACATCCAAGCTCTTTCCACCTCCTGTCGCCTCCAGCTCAAAAATATCTCCAGAATTCCGCTCCTTTCCTCAACCATCAATCTACTAAAATGCTTGTGCACGCCCTCATCATCTCCCGCCTTGACTACTGCAACATCCTTTTCTGCGGCCTCCCTGCGAACACCCTTGCACCTCTCCAGTCCATTCTTAACTCTGCTGCCCGACTAATTCATCTCTCTCCTCGCTACTCCTCTGCTTCCCCCCTCTGCAAATCTCTTCACTGGCTCCCATTCCCTCAGCGTATCCAGTTCAAAAGACTAATACTGACCTACAAAGCCATCCACAACCTGTCTCCTCCATATATCTCTGAAATGATCTCCCGATATCTTCCCTCACGTGATCTCCGGTCCTCCCAAGACCTCCTGCTCTCCTCCACACTTACTCGCTCCTCATTCAACCGCCTCCAAGACTTCTCCCGAATATCCCCCATCCTCTGGAATTCTTTTCCCCAACACGTCCGACTATCAACCACATTCGGGTCCTTCAGACGGAACCTGAAAACCCATCTCTTCAGGAAATCCTACAGCCTGCACTGACCCCGCTGCCGCCTCATCACTACCGAAGCTACCACCTCACCAACACCGGAGCTCCTGCAACCCTCAACCTACTGTCTCCTTCCCCATAATCCTGTAGAATGTAAGCCCGCAAGGGCAGGGTCCTCACCCCTCTATCAGTCTGCCATTGTTAGTTTGTTTATTCTAAGTGATATCTGTAACTTGTATTTAACCCCTTCTCATGTAAAGCACCATGGAATCAATGGTGCTATATAAATAATGTTAAAAATAATAAAAAAAACACAAAAAACCTGCTATTCTCACCTTCCGTAGTCAGACGATGCACTCGCGCCTGCCGCCAGCTTCCGTTCCCAGAGATGCATTGCAAAATTACCCAGAAGACTTAGCGGTCTCACGAGACCGCTGAGTGATCTGGGTAATTTCGCAATGCATTGTCTTATGATGGGTACATTTCAAAATATTGTCCTTGTTAGATTGTATAATAATCACATCACAATCACTTTTTTTCTTTCACCTTACATGCAGTGGGCATATGCACTTGTGTCCCGTGCTTCTCTCTCTCTTCCCCCGATGTTGTCCGGTTCATATTGGCGTGGTGAGGGGCTTGGCGCCGGCCCCCTCACGTGATTGGATTGAGGGTGTTTACCAGGAGTGGAGCAGGGGCGACGGCGGGACGTTGGTGTATGTGCATGTGTGAACATACAGCCTTTTATAGCTTATTGTTCGGTCACATGACTGGAACGGATCTATATATCGGACTGATGCCTTACCTAGACCACGCGCCCTGAGGAAGCAACAATTTGACAGCGAAACGCACGTCAGGGTATGTGGCCGAAGTAAAGGCAGGACACAACACCATGGATAATTAACTCTTGTTTGTTACCAAATAGCATTATGCATGGATGTTGGATGCAGCAGTGAGACATAGGGATCGCTACATTGGTTTGCTAAGGTATACTTAGCCACACATATGTGATGTACTTTGGTCCATTGCAATAGATTACATGCCCTGCTGTTTCCTTCTGACTGCACCCTTTGTATGTATTGATCCTGCTCTTTCTTCGGCCCCATTCTTTACACCTGTGGATTCAATCACTCAGTGATTTAAAACCCATGTATTGTATGAATTGTACATTTCTTTGGATCTAATTTGTTTTTGTATGTTATTTATTGCAACAATACATTTTTGGTGAGATTTTATTGGCATATTTGAACTCGATTTTCTCCTTGATCATGCATTATTCAGCGAGCTGCCTTATACATGGGTAAATGCTACTATACTGGTAAATATATGTGGATATGAAAGGAGTTTGTATGTTCTCCCCGTGTTTGCGTGGGTTTCCTCCCACATTCCAAAAACATACTGATAGGGAATGTAGATTGTGAGCCCCATTGGGGACAGCGATGATGATGTGTGCAAACTGTAAAGCACTGCGGAATATGTTAACATAATAATAATAATAATCTTTATTTTTATATAGCGCTAACTAGAGGCAGGTCAGTGACTTGTCAGTAGTCTGCATTATGAATACCTAATCAGAGCACCACATGAAGACCCCCACAGGCCGCCCAGGCATATCATTAACTCAAAACTGAAAATAAAGATTAAGCAACAACCACAAGACGGATTTCATCAATCAAGATAGCATTGTAATCAGTATAACGGCGCTGACCTGACACGGTCTGTAGGCTACTGTGCACAATCCTGCTGACAGCTTCCCTTTTAATATTGGTAAACATCGTATAAGATGGAGTACATGTCCCCACTAAAAACTATTTTACAACAGCCACTTTGGAAAAAAAGCCAACTCATTAAGTGCCAAATATTTTGATTTGCTAATATCTCTACGTTGGAGAGGCTAAATCAAAAAATATTTGCAGCCACTATATAATTTTTTTTTTTTTTTTTAAATCAGAGCATAAATAGTTGCACAACCAGACTCACACTAGACTTAATGGGAACCTGACGTGTACATAAACATTTCTGCAGATCAATAGTTACAAAGCTGCCTTACTGAAAACACAGCTACCGGGAGAGGAGGGGGGGGGGGGGGGGGGGGGTTTGACTATTCCTCCTAGTAGCCCTTGGATTCAGTCCGATGCATGCCCAGAGTGACCACAGTCACTGTTTCCAGCATGGTGAATAGCAGCTGTAGTGTAAGCACGCCCTGGCACTTTGCTCGATCTGCAGCACATCTGTGTAGAGCTGTCAAAGTGCCAGGATGTGCTCATAGTGGGTGAGCGGTAACTGTAGCTGCTGCGTGCCTACCTATGAACATTGGCAGATGCCAGAGGAATAAAGTAAAATTTCTCATGGAAGCCTTGCTTTCAGCAAGGTGGTCTGATAAAGATCAATACCGTGCCGATTTTTTCTGTAGGTTTAGTGTTTGGGGACATCTATTACCTTTAAATAAACTGTAAGATGATGCTACAAAAAAATAACGTCCTTGTTTGTTTTTTAGATGTCAGCATTTGTGTGTCATTTATCTGCATCAGCTGGGCGATTCTGGATTACCATCAATCACTGAGACTGTTCCTAAAGGGAAAGCAGAAGCTTAGCATCCTTTCTTCAGCCATTTACTACTTGTGGAACTTTTGTCTGATCTCATCACGTATCCTATGCATCACACTCTTCGCGGTCACTTTCCATTGGATGATTGCGGTGCACTTTATTTTGCTCTGGTCAGCTTTCTTTCTATGGGCAACACTGCAGAAGACAACATTTATGAAGCACAAATACCTGGAAATTTTCTACAGGGCTACAGTGGCCATAATTCTTTACTTCTCATGGTTTAATATTGCAGATGGAAGAACACGCTACAGATGTTTGGTGTACCATGTGTTCATTATCATAGACAGTGTTATGCTTGTCGTGACTTGGGGGATATGCAAGTCTTTGTCCATTTTGGATAGTTACACAAAAATTATTATTGTAACCAACATAATATTTATTGCTGTAGGTCTTTTTTTCAGGCTGTTTTACTACGTGTATCTGCACCCCAACGTTATCAATGAACAAGAACAGTACTATGATGTGCCAGACGGCACAAGAGAGGCAGGAACAAATAGAGAGTTACTTTCAGGAGTCAAGACTGAGCAAAAAACGAATTATAGAATTACCAATTTAGCAATGCAAATATACTAGGAAAGGCTGTGTTTTCCAAATGTAACAATTCTAAAGGCCCCTTCACATTAAGCGACGCTGCAGCGATACCGACAACGATCCGGATCGCTGCAGCGTCGCTGGAGAGCTGTCACACAGACAGCTCTCCAGCGACCAACGATGCAGGTAACCAGGGTAAACATCGGGTAACTAAGCGCAGGGCCGCGCTTAGTAACCCGATGTTTACCCTGGTTACCATCCTAAAAGTAAAAAAAACAAACACTACATACTTACCTAACGCTGTCTGTCCTCCAGCGCTGTGCTCTGCACTCCTCCTGTACTGTCTGTGTGAGCACAGCGGCCGGAAAGCAGAGCGGTGACGTCACCGCTCTGCTTTCCGGCTGACCGACGCTCACAGCCAGTGCAGGAGGAGTGCAGAGCACAGCGCTGGAGGACAGACAGCGTTAGGTAAGTATGTACTGTTTGTTTTTTTTACTTTTAGGATGGTAACCAGGGTAAACATCGGGTTACTAAGCGCGGCCCTGCGCTTAGTTACCCGATGTTTACCCTGGTTACCAGTGAAGACATCGCTGAATCGGTGTCACACACGCCGATCCAGCGATGTCAGCGGGAGAGCCAGCGACCAAAGAAAGGTCTGGCCCTCTAGCCCCGACCAACGACATCACAGCAGGATTCTGATCGCTGCTGCGTGTCAAACTAAACGATATCGCTAGCGAGGACGCTGCAACGTCACGGATTGCTAGCGATATCGTTTAGTGTGAAGGTACCTTAAATCTTTTCAGTAATTCATATTATACCAGATATCTACATGACTCAGTATTAACAAAACACAGTATAAGCCTATGTTCACACGTTGTATTTTCAGCTTTTTTTATGCAAATTTTAGCTGCGTTTTACAGTACCAGCAAAGTATGAGATTTCAGAAGTCTCATGCATAAAGCGTGTTTTTTTTGTCCTCAGTATTTTGTGCAAAACTTTGGGTTTTGCAGAATGGAGCATGTCATTTCCTTCAGTGTATTTCACCCATTGAAAGCAATGGGTGGTGAAAAAAATGCAGGTATCAGTTTTTGCTGCCAGAACCTGATGAAGCAGAATCAGATTTTTTTTATGCACTTAGGCCACATTCACATGTTCCTTTTTATCCTGCGGGTTTTCCCGCAGCGGATTTGATAAATCTGCAGGGCAAACCTGCTGCGGTTATCCTTGCAGATTTATCGCGGTTTATCCTGCGGGTTCCGCTGTGGGATTTTACCCCTACTATTGATGCTGCATATGCAGCAATATGCAGCATCAATAGTAATGTTAAAAATAATAAAATAATGATATACTCACCCTCTGACGTCCCGATCTCCTCGGCGCTGCAGGCGGCGGTCCGGTTCCAAAGATGCTGTGCGATCAGGACCTTCGTGACATCACGGTCATGTGACTGCGACGTCACCGAAGGTCCTGGTCGCATAGCAAACCTGAGACCGGACGGCCGCGTGCAGCGCTGAGACTTCAGAGGGTGAGTATATCATGATTTTTTATTTTAATTCTTTTTTAATACAAATATGGTTCCCGGGGCCTGGAGGAGAGTCTCCTCTCCTCCACCCCGGGTATAACCCGCACATTATCCGCATTACTTCCCGCATGGTGGGCACAGCCCCATGTGGGAAGTAAGCGGATCAATGCATTTCTATGTGTGCAGAATCGCTGCGATTCTGCACAAAGAAGTGACATGGTCCTTTTTTTCCGCAGCAATTCAGCGCGGTTTTTTTCGGGTTTTTCCGCATCATGTGCACTGCGGTTTCTGTTTTCCATAGGGTAACATTGTACTGTACCCTGCATGAAAAACAGCTGCGGACCCGCAGCGGCAAAATCGCCGCGGTTCCGTAGTAAAAACCGCATAGTGTGAACATGGCCTTAAGTTTACCAGCATGCACAGGAGAAATTTACCAGGACAAAAACTAACTAAAACCTGCTTTTTTTTTTTTTGCAGCAAGTTTATTACTGCCAAGAGCAAGTTTTACTGCAAAAAAACCCCCTAAAAACCACAACGTGTGAACATAGCCTTAATGTCCGTAGAGCTTCTCATTTCTATTTTACAGGCCTTCTGGTAAAACAAGCCATAACATATGCCTAGCAGGAACAATTCTGATACAGGTGCAGTTGTGCTCAAAAGATTACATACCCCTGCAGAATTTTTGTTTTCTTGGCCTTTTTTCCAGAGAATAACCATGAGTGGAGAAAGTTTTGGTGTTATCAATTCATAGTGGTTGGGTGAAGCCATTTAGGCTATATGCACACGTTGCGGATTTGGCTGTGGAATTTTCTGTACAGATTCTGCATTTCTTGGCAGAAAATGCAGGTCAGAATCTGCACCTTTTTTTTTGTATTTTTTTTCCATTTTTTTTTTTGCAGATTTGCTGCGGATTCCATGCGTTTTTTACCCCTGCGGATTTCTAGTATGGAATGGGTTCAGAAACGCTGCAGATTCGCAAAAAGAATTGACACTGTCCTTTTTTGAATCTGCTGCATATTCCGTGCGGATTTTTCTGCACCATTAGCACAGCATTTTTTTCCCCCATTGATTTACATTGTACTGTAAATTACTTGTGGATCTGCAGTGTTTCTGCACAGAAAAAAACCCCACTTTGGATCCGCAGGAAATCCGCAACGTGTGCACATACCCTTGTGATCAAACTACTGTGTTTTCTCTTTTTAAATCATAATGACAACCCAAAAACATCCAACTGACCCTGATCAAAAGTTTACATATCAGGCCAAAATCACCATGGTTAACATGCACAGAAGTTGATACAAATGGGTTTGAATGGCTACTAAAGGTAACATCCTCACATGTGACCTGTTTGCTCGTAATCAGTGTGTGCATTAAAGTTGAGTGAGTTTCTGGGATCCAGACAGACTCTTGCATCTTTCATCCAGCCACTGACGTTTCTAGATTATGAGTCATGGGGAAAGCAAAAGAATTGTCAACGGATCTACGTGAAAAGGTAGTTGAACTGTATAAAACAGGAAAGGGATACAAAAAGATATCCAAGGAATTGATAATGCCAGTCAGCAGCATTCAAACTGTGATTAACAAATAGAAAATCAGGAGCTCTGTAAAAACAAAACCACGGTCAGGTAGACCAACAAAAATGTCGTCGATAACTGCCAACAAAATTGTTCGGGATGCAAAGAAAACCCCACAAATAACATCAGCTGAAATACCGGACTCTCTGAAAATTTGCGATGTGGCTGTTTCAAGCTGCACAATAAGGAGGCACTTGAACAAAAATGGGCTGCATGGTCAAGTCGCCAGAAGAAAGCCATTACTGCGCAAATGCCACAAAGTATCTCGCCTACAATACGCAGAACAGCACAAAACCTCAAAACATCTGGAACAAGGTAATTTGGAGTGCTGAGACCAAAATTTAACTTTTTGGTCACAACCATAAGCGTTACATTTGGAGAGAAGTCAACAAGGCCTATGATGAAAGGAGCACCATTCCTGCTGTAAAGCACGGAGGTGGATCGCTGATGTTTTGGGGATGTGTGAGCTAGAAAGGCACAGGAAACTTGACTAAAGTTGAAGGAAAGATGAAAGCAGCTCATCAGCAAATACTGGAGTCAAATTTGCACTCATCAGCCTGGAAGCTAAGCATGGGACGTGCTTGGACCTTCCAACATGACAAAGATCCAAAACACAAAACCAAGTCGACCTGTCATTGGCTACAGCAGAAGTGAAGGTTCTGGGGTGGCCATCTCAGTCTCATGAGGTCAATATCATTGAGCCACTCTGGGGAAATCTCAAGCGCGCAGTTCATGCTAGACAGCCAGGAATTTAAGGGAACTGGAGGCTTTTTGCCAAGAGTGGGCAGCTTTACCATCTGAGAAAATAACCTCATTCACAACTATCACAAAAGACTTCAAGCAGTCATTGATGTTAGAGGGGGCAATACACGGTATTAAGAAATGGGGTATGAACTTTTGATCAGGGTCATTTGGATGTTTTGGGTTGTCATTATGATTTAAAAAGAGAAAACACAGTAGTTTGACAATAAATGGCTTCACCCAACCACGAATGGAGAAAAAAGTTTTGGCGTTCTTTATATTCACTGAAAAAAGGCCAAGAAAGCAAAAAAATTCTGCCGGGGTATGTAAACGTATGAGTTCAACTGTATATTATAAACAGATATTATATACTGTATATCTGTACCACAATTGTTCCTGTTAGGGATTTTATGGCTTGTTTTACCAGAAGGCCTGTAATATAGAAATGAGAAGCTCTGAGGACAGTAAGGCTATACAACACTTTCACCCTCGATTCCTCCATGTATTTGCAGTCAGCAGAGGAGAGAATGCTTATCTTCCCTGAACAGAGTCTGGCATTGAACATCATCTGTTCGGTACCTATATGCCCATCTCATTATCAATGACGGATTACTACCAAATAGCACAGCAGCTGTCAAGGGCTAGATGGAGTATTTTTTTTTTTGACATCCTATTAGCCAAATGGAACAATATATTTTGTGTAGAACACAGAACTTATAACTACAATACAGTGGCATGTAAAAGATTGGGCACCCCTGGTCAAAATTACGGTTGTGAACAGTTAAGCAAGTTGAAGATGAAATTATCTCTAAAAGGGCTAACGTTAAAAATGGCATTTTCTTTGTATTTTAGGCAAAAGAAATATTCCTTTTTGACATTTTTAAAATGTCATTGTCACCGATTATTGTAATTTCCAAAATGTAAAAAAAGATAGTGACAATGACATTTTAAAAATTACAATAAGGATTTTTTTGGTCTAAAATACAAAGGAAATGTGTCATCTTTAACTTTATCCCTTTTAGAGATCGGAGTTAAAAATTCCTTTTTGTAATTTTTAAAATGTAATAAATGACATGAAAAAAAATTATTGTATTTTTTTACATTTTAAAAATTACAATAAAAGGAAAATGGTCTGATGCAAAAGTTTGGGCACCCTTGAATATTTGTGTTTAGATAACTTTGACCAAGGTTTCAGACCTTAATTAGCCTGTTAGAGTTATGGCTTGTTCATCATTGTTCAGAAAGGCTAGGTGATGCAAATTTCCCAACTTTAGAAAAACCCAGCCTCCTCTAACCTTGTGCCAAAAAAACAGCAGCCATGGATTCTTCGAAGCAGCTTCCTAGCACTCAATGGTGGAGGCACACAAATGAGGAGAAGGCTGTAAGAAGATAGCACAGTGTTTTTAAGTTGCTGTTTCCTCAGTTTGAAATGTAATTAAGAATTGGCAGTTAACAGGAGCAGTGGAGGTAAAAATGAGGTATGAAAGACCAAGCAAAATATCAGTGTCAGCTGCTTGTAGTATTGGTAGAGAGGAAAATCAAAACACATGCTTGACTGTAAAAGACCTTTAGAAAGATTTATAGCAGACACTGGATTTGTGGAACATTGTTTTACTGTTCAGAGACGCCTGCACAATGGACTTCATGGAAGAGTCATCAGAAGAAAACCTCTCCTCTATCCTCACCATAAAGTTCAGTGTCCGCAGAATGCAAAAGAACATCTAAACAAGCCTGATACATTTTGGATTCAAGTCTTGTGAACCGATTAGGTTAAAATAGAACTCTTTGGCCACAATAATCAAAGGCATGCATGGAGAAAAAAGGGCACAGAATTTGAGAGAGAGAAAAAAAAATCTCGCCAACCATTAACCCCTTTATGACAGGCACCATATATACAGTACAAGTCGGAAGCGGGTGTATGGCGCGGGCTCCATAGCCAGCAGGTGATGGCAGTGAATTAGAACCAGTACCTGTCACTAAAAATAACGGGTGGAGTGGTGTGCCGCCTGCGATTGTTAACCTGTTAAATGCCTGTCAGTCTTTGACCATCATTTAACTTGCGCTGACGAGAGCGTATACACTTCACTTCCATCTTTTAGCGCGACCGTGACGTGCTAGCAAGTCGCAGATGGGTTGTCATGACAGCAGTGACTGTCATTACAGAACTCCTTTAAAACCCTGTGGCAGAGCTTCAAAGGAGACACTGATTTCTGCTATATAGCACAAGCGACTAGATGATCGCATTTTCAAGCCCTCAACAAAATTTGTAAAAAAGGAAAGGTTTTAAAAAAATATGAAAAAATATAAAAGTTCAAATCACCCTTTCCCCCATTGAAAATATAAATATTATAAAAAAACATATTTGGTAACGCAGAGGTCAGAAAAGTCTGATCTATCAAAAAATAAAAACAATCCGATCAGTAAACATAGTAAACGGAAAAACTTCAAGAACACCCAAATAATGTTTTTTGGGTCACCACAATTACACAAAAAATACTCTAACAAAAGTTAAAATAAAGGTCACATCTATTCCAAAAATGGTATTAATAAAAAAAGTTCTCTCTCCCCATCTGGACATGTTTGGCATCGCCATAATTGTGTTGATGAGGAGAAATCATACTGCATTGTCATTTTTATCACAAAATGTACACTGTAAAAACAATTCCCAAAAAACGTCAGAATTGGATTTTTTTTTAACCCCGTCTGAGTACACTTTGTGGTAAAATGAATGGTGTCATTCAAAAGCTCAACTTGTTCCGTAAAAGAAACAAGCCTCATATGTCTATTTGGACAGAAAAATAAAAGTTATGGCTCTGGGAAGAAGGAGAGGAAAAATAAAAAATGGGCCCTGTCTTGAAGAAGGTAAGCAAGGGGGAGGGGGGATCAATTATGCTTTGGGGTTTTCATGCCGCCAATGGCACAGGGAACATTTCATGGGTAAAGGGAAGAATGGGCTAAATGAAATTACAACAATTTTTTGATGCCAACATAACACAATCTGTAAAAAGCTGAAGTTGAATGCTTCTGCCAGGATCATATTCCTCACCAACCGTTACACCGATGCCTCTACCTTGTGCCAGTCATTACACTGGTTACCCATCCACTCCAGAATCCAGTACAAAACTACAGGTCCTTCTCAAAAAATTAGCATATAGTGTTAAATTTCATTATTTACCATAATGTAATGATTACAATTAAACTTTCATATATTATAGATTCATTATCCACCAACTGAAATTTGTCAGGTCTTTTATTGTTTTAATACTGATGATTTTGGCATACAACTCCTGATAACCCAAAAAACCTGTCTCAATAAATTAGCATATCAAGAAAAGATTCTCTAAACGACCTATTACCCTAATCTTCTGAATCAACTAATTAACTCTAAACACATGCAAAAGATACCTGAGGCTTTTATAAACTCCCTGCCTGGTTCATTACTCAAAACCCCCATCATGGGTAAGACTAGCGACCTGACAGACTGACAGATGTCAAGAAGGCCATCATTGACACCCTCAAGCAAGAGGGTAAGACCCAGAAAGAAATTTCTCAACAAATAGGCTGTTCCCAGAGTGCTGTATCAAGGCACCTCAATGGTAAGTCTGTTGGAAGGAAACAATGTGGCAGAAAACGCTGTACAACGAGAAGAGGAGACCGGACCCTGAGGAAGATTGTGGAGAAGGACCCATTCCAGACCTTGGGGAACCTGAGGAAGCAGTGGACTGAGTCTGGTGTGGAAACATCCAGAGCCACCGTGCACAGGCGTGTGCAGGAAATGGGCTACAGGTGCCGCATTCCCCAGGTAAAGCCACTTTTGAACCATAAACAGCGGCAGAGGCGCCTGACCTGGGCTACAGAGAAGCAGCACTGGACTGTTGCTAAGTGGTCCCAAGTACTTTTTTCTGATGAAAGCAAATTTTGCATGTCATTCAGAAATCAAGGTGCCAGAGTCTGGAGGAAGACTGGGGAGAAGGAAATGCCAAAATGCCTGAAGTCCAGTGTCAAGTACCCACAGTCAGTGATGGTGTGGGGTGCCATGTCAGCTGCTGGTGTTGGTCCACTGTGTTTCATCAAGGGCAGGGTCAATGCAGCTAGCTATCAGGAGATTTTGGAGCACTTCATGCTTCCATCGGCTGAAATGCTTTATGGAGATGAAGATTTCATTTTTCAGCACAACCTGGCACCTGCTCACAGTGCCAAAACCACTGGTAAATGGTTTACTGACCATGGTATTACTGTGCTCAATTGGCCTGCCAACTCTCCTGACCTGAACCCCATAGAGAATCTGTGGGATATTGTGAAGAGAAAGTTGAGAGACGCAAGACCCAACACTCTGGATGAGCTTAAGGCCGCTATTGAAGCATCCTGGGCCTCCATAACATCTAAGCAGTGTCACAGGCTGATTGCCTCCATGCCACGCCGCATTGAAGCAGTCATTTCTGCCAAAGGATTCCCGACCAAGTATTGAGTGCATAACTGAACATTATTATTTGTTGGTTTTTTTGTTTGTTATTAAAAAACACTTTTATTTGATTGGATGGGTGAAATATGCTAATTTATTGAGACAGGTTTTTTGGGTTATCAGGAGTTGTATGCCAAAATCATCAGTATTAAAACAATAAAAGACCTGACAAATTTCAGTTGGTGGATAATGAATCTATAATGTATGAAAGTTTAATTGTAATCATTACATTATGGTAAATAATTAAATTTAACACTATATGCTAATTTTTTGAGAAGGACCTGTATTACCCTCATCCACAAAGCACTCCATGCCTCAGCACCACCCTACATCTCCTCCCTGGTCTCAGTCTACCACCCTACCCGTGCCCTCCGTTCAGCTAATGACCTGAGGTTAGCATTATCTTTTCACGTGCTTCGCCAATTCTTTTGAATGCAGTACCCAGGTTAATACAATTAATCCCCAATCCCCACAGTTTTAAGCGTGCCCTAAAAACGCATTTGTTCAGACTGGCCTACTGCCTCAACGCATTAACCTAACTATCCCTGTGTGGCCCATTCAAAAAACTTAAACCATAATCAGGTTTCTCGCATCATGTTCTCATACACTTTATACAGTTAATAGCCCTCTGTGTCTGCACTGTTACATACTTAGGCTGTTAACTGGTTCATGCAGCTTTAACTCCTTCATGACCTTGGGATTTTTCGTTTTTCCGTGTTCGTTTTTCACTCCCCTCCTTCCCAGAGCCATAACTTTTTTATTTTTCCGTCAATTTGGCCATGTGAGGGCTTATTTTTTGCGGGACGAGTTGTACTTTTGAACAACATCATTGGTTTTAGCATGTCGTGTACTAGAAAATGAGAAAAAAATTCCAAGTGCGGTGAAACTGCAAAAAAAGTGCAATCCCACACTTGTTTTTTGTTTGGCTTTTTTGCTAGGTTCACTAAATGCTAAAACTGACCTGACGCTATGATTCTCCAGGTCAGTACGAGTTCATAGACACCTAACATGACTAGGTTATTTTTTACCTAAGTGGTGGGAAAAAAAATTCCAAACTTTGCTAAAAAAAAAAAAAAAAAAAAATTGTGCCATTTTTCGATACTCGTAGCGTCTCCATTTTTCATGCTCTGGGTCGGTTGAGGGCTTATTTTTTGCGTGCCGAGATGACGTTTATAATGATAGTATTTTGGTGCAGATACGTTCTTTTGATCGCCCCTTTTTGCATTTTAATGCAATGTCGCGTCGACCCAAAAAAACGTAATTCTGGCGTTTTGAATTTTTTTCTCGCTTAAAAGATGAAGGAAATGTGTGATCTCTAACTTTAGCCGTTTTAGAGATCATTTCATCTTTAACTGTGCACAATGACAGTCATTTTGACCAGGGGGGGCACAAACTTTTACCACTGTATGGTTCCTTTAAACCTGTCACAACATTTGACGTGCATATCAGTCATGGTCTGATAGGGGTACTTGGCGATCATATGCAGCAAAGGAGCAATGCCCATGCGATCTCTGACAGGAGTTCGGCTTACGTGATAGAGCCCGGCTGTCATGGCCAGGAGTGGTGCACCGTGGTAGGCTATGTATCCCCCTAAATGCCGCAGTTAATATCTATATCAAAATTTAGGTCTATGCCTATATGGCTAAAAAAAAAAAAATGCATGTGTGATTCCAGCCAAATGTAGTTCAAGTCTTGAGGTACATTTAGATGAGATTTTAAATTTCAAGGGTAACTGGCATTTTAATTCCTCCCCCCCCCCCATAAATTAAGGGTAAACATGAAAACAAAAAACTAAAACAAATTTTGTAAAATCAGTCTTTCAGTGGAAACCGATTTTCCCATTACATAGGAGAAAACAATTGGTGCTCCTTTAGTTCTGTTGAACTTGCATTATAATGTTTGTGTCTGCCTCAGATCTTCCCTCCAAGGAATTTTAGAAGCACAAACTGTCTTCTCATATCTCTTTACGGAATACATATTTTACTGTGAAATTGAGAGTGAAAGATTTAATACAGGAAGAGAAAACAACTATTGATTTTTTAACTAAAAAATTAAACCAGTTACTTTTTTTTTTCCCAAAGCAATGACCACAGCTACTTTTTAATCACGAAATCAAACCAAGCTGAAAGAATTTGTTTTGGATGCTAGTGTCTTTACATGGTAAAGTATGCCAATTGTGCTTTACAAATATTGTGGGGGGTTTTTTTCACCGTCTTTTTCGGGAGAAAAAAAAAACAATTGTTAAAATTTTGTAATCAGATGTTAGCTGTAATTCAGTAGAAAATATGAAACACTCCAGTGTGTTTTGGGGAGACAGCATGGTCTAAGTGCAGTTTTCCAACAGACTAGAAACGTGTAAATAAAAAAAAAATAACCTACCCCACTCATTCATTAAAAAATAAATGCAAAATATTATGCTATGGACGCATCATAAAAAAAACAAAAAACCCTTGTACTTACCGTAATTACTCTTTTGGCAATTGTTCTCTGAAAAATCTGTGGTTAGCACCAGAAAGTGCAGCCTGATGTTCAGTACGTGTTCACTAATTACCATATTTTTTTGGACTATAAGACACATCTAGGTTTTAGGAGGAGGAAATTAGAAAAGAAAATTGAAGCAAAATATGTATGACACCCCTACCCTGGTATGCATGGCCCCCTCATCCCTACCCTGGTATGCATGGCCCCCTCATCCTTATTCTGGTATGCATGGCTCTCTCTCATCCCTATTCTGGTATGCATGGCTCTCTCATCCCTATTCTGGTATGCATGGCTCTCTCATCTCTATCCTGGTATGCATGGCCCTCTCATCCCCATTCTGGTACGCATGACCTCCTCATCCCTATCCTGGCATGTTTTGCCCCCCCTCATCCCCATCCTGATATGCAGGGACACCATCTCCGTCCTGGTATGCAGGGACACCATCTCCGTCCTGGTATGCAGGGACCCCATCTCCGTTCTGTTATACATGGCCCCATCCTTATTCTGGTATGATTGACCCCAATCCCCATCCTGGTATGTATGGCTCCCATCAGAAAAACATTTAAAAAATTCCAAACCATTATACTTATGGTACCTTCCTGCACTCCCTCGCAGCATCTTGTTCCGATACCAGCAGCTGCTTTATGCTTGTAAGCGGCGCATAGCAGTGTCGTCATGCGCTGGCTTACAAGCAAGAGGACAGCTCCCGGAATACTTTTTTCTCTCCACACTGGGACTATATGCGTGAAGGGCAGTGAATATTCATTGCTCTTTAATAGCGGGCACAGTAACCTCAGCCGCTGGCTTGGTGCAGCTGCTGGGCGATTATGTGTGCCCCTACTAAAGAGAATGAATATTACCTACATTCCACTGTTATGTGAGATGAGAGCAGTGAATATTCATTGCATTAAGTAGTGGGCACACAGGAATGACCAGCAGCTGCAAGAAGCCGGCGGCTGCACCAACACAGTGCTTGCTATTAAAGTTAAATGGAATATTCACTGGTTTCCACGCCATGGGCATGGAACAGAGTGAATATTTTCTCTTTAGCAGCGGGCACAGGAGTTACCCGCAACAGCTGGCTTCTGCGACCTGCTGCTCCCCCACCTCAGCCAGAGCACATATATCCGGACTATAAGACGCACCCCCCATTTTCCTCCATATTTTGGGAGGAAAAAAGTGCGTCTTATAGTCCGAAAATACGGTATGTGTTTGTTTGGGAAAAGGACATTTATACTAATTTTAACACTACCTAGTGCAAAAATGGCTTGTTATGACAGTCATGTATGAACCGCTTAACTTCAGCCTAATAATATGCTTGTGGTTTTGTGATCCCCTTAAATAGATGTTGAACACATTACAATGGCAGGCCAGCAGCAACTCCTATTTTGTTTTATAACCTATGAACATTGCATCCCTAAATGCCTCTGAAGTCTGCCGATTCCATCTTCACTACATCGCAATGCTGGAAAATTCCTGAATTCTGCAACAAACATACATTTCTTTCTGTCAAACACTGCCGTAAGCTATTTAGGGCAACCCACATAAGTTTAAAATCGTGCCAAAAAACTTGAACAGTGCTGTACATAATGGCTACTTTGTAATTCAAGTATTACACCAAGATGGCTTTAATGAACCTGGTTTCTGTATGGAGTATCCATTTGAATGTTGTTAAAAGGGCCATGTGTATAGGAAGCTTTGAGTAAGCAATATTATTGCTGCTTATGTGTGAATAAAGTGCCTTCACATATGCTGGAAAATAAGATTAAGTACCTAGCTATGGATAATATGTATGTATAATGTTACTGCTATATAAACGTGTGTTTTTCATTCAAGTTTACAAATCACAGTATTAATACATTTTTAATATATTAAAAAAAAACAATTTTGTTTCATCTATTTGGTAACAAAACTTTGGAACTCAGATGATCGATGGGGACTCCACTAGCTGAATTGCCAGCAATCAGATTTATCACCTATCCTGTTCATAGAAGATTGATACCCATCTACAAATATACATAGCAAAGAGTTATTGCCATCTGGGATCTTTATGACATTTTCAGAAATGATGCATTCAGTGCAGACATTAATCCTTTTACAGTTTATTACCAAGAAATCTTATTCCTGCACTTGATAAAAACATACTGTATATTAGGCAGCAATGGCAACAACATAATGAAATATTAAAGGGTTTTGCACTCTTAGGAAAGTGAACCCCAAATGCTGCAAAAAAAAAAAAGAGCTGGTATTTACCCATGCCTATGGTTTGGGCTGCCGCAAAGATTCTCATTGTCCCCACTATAGTCAAAACTCAGACCATAGCAGCGTCGTGGAGCCGATGCCGGGTCCAGGAGGGTGAATACCTGCCCTATTATTTTAGAGGGTTTGGAGTCCACTTTCCTGAAAATAGAAAACCCCTTTAAAGTCTGTTTGTATCACTAGTGGTTTCTGTTCTTTGTTGCCATTAAAAATATGAGATTAAAAAAATAATTAAAAAAAAGAAGAAAATAGAGAGTGGAGAAAAAGGTTTTAATAAGTTACCAACTTCCAAGTTATAGAAATGGGAGTCTAATCCCGCCTCCCTCAGCGAGGTATTTCATCAAGTTTTCCAGAATGGTTATCAAGAAGACAACAATATAGACAAGCCATTATGACTCGTGTTGTTAAAAATCCAAGATATATGTACATGATCCCTAATCTTCATTCAAATTAGGGGGGCTGACAGATGTAGTCTGATGCAGACTGTATCCATCCGCAGTTGAAAGATCTTGGGACTTCATTTGACATCAGGATGTAACACAGAATAAATCAGGATCCACTCCTACATTCACGGCCCATCAGATATGACTCAAAAGGTGTCGGCTTTCTGTATATTCCATCTTACTTAATGACGGCAGATATGTTTTATTTAAGAGGATGCCTATAGTAATGACACAAAACTTAAGATTGAAGAGGTAGGTGGCATGTTCACTAACTAGTAGGAAACTGAAGGAATAGTGTGACTATCTACTAAAGAGGTAGGTGACGTGAGAGACAGCTGGACATTCAACAATACTGAAGGAGAGAGACATGAATGGTTGCTCATCCTTGAAGGCCACACCTTAAGTGCTTTTTCTTATTCCAGGAAGTTGGAAGCAAATAGATCAGATCAATCTGAGGTCTTCATAGATTAATAAACATAGTTCTGCTTGTTTCCTTCCAGCAGACCCGATTCATACAAGAGTCAATGCTTTCCTGGTATCTCACAAAAAGTCCAGCTCCAGAGCTTGATGTAGAGAGATTAGGTCATTATGGTTCGTAATCCTCCAGAAAGGCATGTTATGCTGTTCAAATACAAAACAATAAAACAAAAACTTAAAAACCTGCTTCTGTTCAACTTCAAATGCCAGTGAAAGGCTTTATTCACATGTTTCTTTTTGTACTAGTGCTTCACACATACATTATAATCATTGGGGAGACATAACCAAGCTTGACCATTTGTACCATCCCCAAAAATGAATAGCATACAGATGACATCTGAGTTGCATCCGTGTGCTGTCTGATTTTCATTACCATAAAAAAAACTGATCCAGCTCACGCAACAAATAAAAATATCTAAAAAATGTGTCAATTCGGCTCGTATTATACCAGTCAACCCTCCCCCTCCCCCCAACCACCACCATTTACCACTGGGGACGTTTCCTTTTTTCCCCTCAAAAACTTTTTTTTTATTTTTTCGTCCACAAATATATGAGGGCTTGTTTTTCGCAGGACGAGTTGTATTTTTGAAAGACATCATTCATTTTATTATGTGATGTACTGGAGAGCTGGGAAAACATTCCTAGTGCATTGAAATTGCAAAACACAAAAAGCACTTTTACAATTTTTTTTTTAATTTACTATGTTCACTACACGGTAAAACTGACCTGGCAATATGATTGTCAAGGTCAGCACAATCACAAAGATACCAAACATGTATTGTCATTTTTTATTTACGTGGTGAAAGACTGGAAATTTGTAAAAAAAACAACAAACAAACAAAAAAAAAACCTTTCCTTGTGTCGCCATTTTCCAAGACCCATATTGCTCTCAATTTTCAGGATATAGTTCTGTGTGATAGCTTATTTTTTGCACCCTGAGCTGATATTTTTATCAATACCACTCATACTGCATTTTATTGCAATGATGCAGCGGCCAAAAAAACAAACAAACGTAATTCTGGCATTTTTTTTCTTCTTGTTACGCTATTTACCAATCAGGTTGGGGACGCAGGATGGAGCAGCACATGACAGGATGGGGACGCAGGATGGAGCAGCTCATGACAGGATGGGGACGCAGGATGGAGCAGCACATACCAGGATGGGGGCGCAGGATGGAGCAGCACATGACAGGATGGGGACGCAGGATGGGAGCAGCACATGACAGAATGGGGGCGCAGGATGGAGCAGCACATGACAGGATGGGGACGCAGGATGGAGCAGCACATGACCGGATTGGGGCGCAGGATGGAGCAGCACATACCAGGATGGGGGCGCAGGATGGAGCAGCACATGACAGGATGGGGACGCAGGATAGAGCAGCACATACCAGGATGGAGACCATATACCAATATAAATGCTCGTCTTACTATAACAGAACAAAGAACCGCATGTATTGAGAGAGATATCAGACCAGTTTCAGCTGGTCCGATTGTCTATTGCAGCTACAGCGGTCGAATAAATTCTTGCGGTGGGAGGGAATGAGTGAGTTGCCCCGAACCTGGAATTTGCAGCTAGAAGCAATAAAACCTCTTCTACACACACATTTCAGCAAGCAGAAATAGAGAAGGGGGTTTTTAAGCCCACAGCATGGGTGCTAGCAGGCAAAGCTACAAAATCATATTACATTTCATACATTATCGTGACAGTGAGGATGGTGTGTTCAGGGTGATGAGCTGTGTTGCCTTTATGCCAAACATATCATTTGGCATTGTTTCCAAAAAGTTCCATTTTGGTTTCATCTGACCAGAGCACCTTCTTCCACATGTTTGGTGTGTTTCCCAGGTGGCTTGTTGCAAACTTTAAATGACACTTTTTATGGCTATCTTTGAAAAATGGCTTTCTTCTTGCTACTCTTCCATAAAAGGCGAGATTTGTGCAGTGTACGACTGATTGCTGTCCTATGGACAGACTGTCACACCTCAGCTATAGATCTCTGCAGTTCATCCAGAGTGATCATGGGCCTCTTGGCTGCATCTCTGATCAGTCTTCTCCTTGATTGAGATGAAAGTTTAGAGGGACAGCCAGGTCTTGGTAGATTTGCAGTGGTATGATACTCCTTCCATTTCAATATAATCGCTTGCACAGTGCTCCTTGGGATGTTTAAAGTTTTGGAAATCATTTTGTATCCAAATCCGGCTTTAACCCCTTAGTGACGGAGCCAAATTTTTTAAATCTGACCAGTGTCACTTTATGTGGTAATAACTCTGCAACGCTTCAACAAATCCCAGTGATTTTGAGATTGTTTTTTCGCGACACATTATACTTTATGATAATGGTAAATTTAGGTCAATATGTTTTGTGTTTATTTATAAAAAATATAACAAATTTGAGAAAAATTTAAAAAAATTAGCAATTTTCAAAGTTTGAATGATGATCCCTTTAATCCAGATGGTCATACCACAGCAAACCATTAATAAAGAACATTTCCCTCATGTTGACTTTACATCAGCACCATTTGTAAAATGTTCTTTTATTTTGTTAGCATTTTAGGAGGTTTAAAAATGTAACAGCAATTTTTCATTTTTTCAAGGAAATTTACAACATAAATTTTTTTAGGGAACTATCCATGTTTGAATTGACTTTAGGGGTCTCATATATTGGGAAACCCCCAAACGTGATACCATTTTAAAAACCGCACCCCCTGACATATTGAAAACTGCTTTCAGGTAGTTTATTGACCCTTCAGGTGCTTTACAGCAATTAATGCAAAGTGGTATGACAGAAATGAAAATGTGTATTTTTACCACCTAAATGTCGATAACTTCTGAACAGGTTACTACAGCAGTCAGACTCTAAAGGTAGCGTCACACTAGACTATATCGCTAGCGATCCGTGACGTTGCAGCGTCCTTGCTAGCGATATCGTCCAGTGTGACAGGCAGCAGCGATCAGGCCCCTGCTGTGCTGTCGCTGGTGGGGGAAGAAAGTCCAGAACTTTGTTTCGTCGCTGGACTCCCCGCAGACATCGCTGAATCGGTGTGTGTGACACCGATTCAGCGATGTCTTCGCTGGTAACCAGGGTAAACATCGGGTTACTAAGCGCAGGGCCGCGCTTAGTAACCCGATGTTTACCCTGGTTACCATCGTTAAAGTAAAAAAAACAAACGCTACATACTTACCTACCGCTGTCTGTCCCCGGCGCTGTGCTTCTCTGCTCTGGCTGTGAGCACAGCGGCCGGAAAGCAGAGCGGTGACGTCACCGCTCTGCTTTCCGGCTGCCCGGCGCTCACAGCCAGAGCAGAGAAGCAAAGCGCCGGGGACAGACAGCGGTAGGTAAGTATGAAGCGTTTGTTTTTTTTACTTTAACGATGGTAACCAGGGTAAACATCGGGTTACTAAGCGCGGCCCTGCGCTTAGTTACCCGATGTTTACCCTGGTTACCGGGGACCTCGGGATCGTTGGTCGCTGGAGAGCTGTCTGTGTGACAGCTCTCCAGCAACCAAACAGCGACGCTGCAGCGATCCGGATCGTTGTCGGTATCGCTGCAGCGTCGCTTAGTGTGACGGTACCTTAAGGTCGCTATTTGGTTGTGAATTACCATTGTAAACATCAGGACCACACAATCATGACCTGAGGGCACCAATTAGGATAAAGAGGAAGCCCCCACACTCTTTTAACCATTTATAATGATGTAGTCACTATTGACAGCAGCATCTAAAGGGTTAAACAGATATGGATGGTGCCAACACTGATCGTGGCTGATGCAGCAAGTTGTCAGCTATAGTGTACAGCCGACAGCTGCTGGATTGTCACCTGTGTGGGGATACTATTCTCTTCTATCTCAGGTCAGTTAAAAGACGTATTGGCTGTCATTAAGGGGTTAAACTTCTCTACAACAGTATCATGGACCTGCCCTGTTGCGTTCCTTGGTCTTCATGATGCTCTCAATCAGAACCCTGAAACTATCACAGAGCAGGTGAATTTATACAGAGACTTGATTACACACAGGTGGATTATACACTGCTCAAAAAAATAAAGGGAACACAAACAACAGAATATAACTCCAAGTAAATCAAACTTCTGTGAAATCAAACTGTCCACTTAGGAAGCAACACTGACTGAATCAATTTCACATGCTGTTGTGCAAATGGAATAGACAACAGATGGAAATTATTGGCAATTATCAAGACACACTCAATAAAGGAGTGGTTCTGCAGGTGGGGACCATAGACCACATCTCAATACTAATGCTTTCTGGCTGATGTTTTGGTCACTTTTGAATGTTGATTGTACTTTCACACTCGTGGTAGCATGAGATGGACTCTACAACCCACACAAGTGGCTCATGCAGGATGACATCAATGCAAGCTGTGGCAAGAAGGTTTGCGGTGTCTTGTCAGCGGAGTGTCGAGAGGCTGGAGTCGCTACCAGGAGACAGGCCAGTACACCAGGAGATGTGGAGGGGGCCGTAGGAGAACAACAATCCAGCAGCAGACCCGCTACTTCAGCCTTTGTGCAAGGAGGAACAGAAGGAGCAATGACCTTCAGCAGGCCACAAATGTGCATGTGTCTGCACAAACTGTTAGAAACCGACTCCATGAGGATGGTCTGACTGCCCGAAGTCCACAGATGGGGGTTGTGTTCACAGCCCAACAACCGTGCATGACGCTTGGCATTTGCCCCAGAACACCAGGATTGGCAAATTCACAACTGGCGCCCTGTGCTCTTCACAGAAAGCAGGTTCACACTGAGCACATGTGCCAGACGTGACAGAGTCTGAAGACACCATGGAGAGCGATCTGCTGCCTGCAACATCCTTCAGCATGACTGCTTTGGCAGTGGGTCAGTAATGGTGTGAAGTGGCATTTCTTTGGAGGGCTGCACAGCCCGCCTTGTGCTCGCCAGAGATAGCCTGACTGCCATTAGGTACAGAGATGAGATCCTCAGACCCCTTGTGAGACAATATGCTAGTGCAGTTGGCCCTGGGTTCCTCCTAATGCAGGGCAATGCCAGACCTCATGTGGCTGGAGTGTGCGAGCAGTACCAGCAAGATGAAGGCATTGAAGCTATGGACTGGCCCGCCTGTTACCCAGACCTGAATCTGATTGAACACATCTGGGACATCATGTCTTGCTCCATCCACCATCATCACGTTGCACCACAGACGGTCCAGCAGTTGGCAGATACTTTAGTCCAGGTCTGGGAGGAGATCCCTCAGGAGATCATCCGCCGCCTCATCAGGAGCATGCCCAGGCATTGCAGCGAGGTCATACAGGCACGTGGAGGCCACACACACTACTGAGCATCATTTCCTTGTCTTGAGGCATTTCCACTGAAGTTGGATAAGCCTGCAATTTGATTTTCCACTTTGATTTTGAGCATCGTTCCAACTTCAGACCTCCATGGGATATTAGTTGTGATTTACATTGATCATTTTTAGGGGGGGCGTGGTTTGCACGGGAGCAGGAGCAGACCTACTTTACAGGAGCTCCTGTAATTTCCCAGATCCAAGCTACTAAAAAGCTACAAAAAGTGGATTATTTGGGTCCTAAAGCTCTATCAACATGCCTGGAACTGACTCCAAGAAGAATGGACCCAGTCCTGTGAAGAGAAAACCTTCTCCAGGACAGAAACATAGCCGCGGCTCTGGAGGAGTGCTGTCCCTGCATGGAGGAAAGCATGGAGGATCTGCACAGCCGAAGCCGACACCCTGTCAGACCCCAGCTAAACCAAGGACTCCTGGAGTAAAGCTGATCTCCGGGGTGCAGACCAGCAAGAAAGCTCCCCTTCCAGCGGTGCTGTCACTGGTGAGTGGCAGCAGAAAGAAACAGGGAGCTGTGGTGGAACTGGGCGCCAGGATGAAGCAAGCAGCAGCTGAGAACAAAGAGATGACTCATCCTTTACAGGTGCCCGGCAAGCTGCAGCTGCCCAGCCAAGCACGGAGGAGCAGCCTAAACCACAGGGCACAGGAGTTTGTGCCGAAGACACTGACAGCTGCCGGGACCCGGAGTGAGACTGCGACTCTGACTGCTGAACAGGGGTCACAGAAAGGAATGCCGCTCTATGCAGAGAAAGCGGTAACGGGATCGCCCCAGGGGAGTTTCACACTGGAATTACAAGAGGGAGCGCTGCTGCATATGGAAAGGAGCGACAGGTTGCTGAACCAAGGGAACCTGGATAAAGAAGATTGCGCTACTACTACTGGAGTGGATTATAAAACACATGGAATTGAGAATGGAGAGGATCTAGGGACTTCTGTGTGGGTAAGCAATGTGCTGCACTACCCCATTTGAAACGAACAGTCATCTCCTTACAATAGCACTGCAGGGGGCTTAGCTGGGTTTACCAGCATTAAGGGGAAACATGACACTACTGAAGTACAATTACAGCACAGCCCTACTGTTGTAAGCCCCCCCTGCCATAACATCTTAGAGCTGCAGAGAGAGAATCCCAATGAAACACCACTAGGGGAAATATCTAGGAGTCAAAAAATTATAATGGATGATCTTGGGTTTAATTCTGAGTTTTATGAGTCCCTAATTACTTACTTTAATAGAAACGGAGCTACAGGAAGAAAGCAGGAGGGGGAAGGGGAAGACGTAGAAGATGTAATGACTAATATATCTAACAGCTGTAATGGATCCTTAGAGGGATCAGTGCGTTCAATATCAAACAAGTCATCTGTGAATAGTGAAGGCTTTAATTTCTCTGACTATGAAACGGATAATTATTCTGGATATTCTACATCAAGTGAGGCTCCCTGTGAGTCATCTAAATTGCCTAAAAAGCGCAGCTTTAAAAACTCTTCCCCTGCTTTATTAACATTGGAAGGGATCCCAGCATCTGATGACTATCCAACTGAGGGTTTTATGGTGTATCTCCTCAAATTATTTTTGACCACTATGAATATTTGTGGTAAAGATGTCATCCCTGATCCTAAACAATCATTTAATTCAAAGGCTTCCCAAGCTTTTATAAAAAAGCTTTTCCAAGAGATAATAAAATCTGTAAACTCTGTCACTGAGTCAATCCCCCTAGCATAGCTACTGGAACTTCACTTGCTCAAGAATCATTTGCATATAAAAACAAACTTGAAAAAAACGAACAAAACTTATCTCAAGCAACCTCTAAGCCTTCAGAATTATTGGAGGTGATTCAGAAAAAAATGGATCTTCTAAAAGCCAATTTAAACAACTTTGAGGATTTTAGAAGGAAGAATAACGTTAAGATCAGGGGTATACCAGATTCAATTCAGGCTTCCCAGTTGGAGAGTTATGTATCATCAATGATCTCTAACTTATTTCCTAACTCTACCGAAGGCCCTCTGATAGAAAAGGCTGTCAGAATACGCAGACCACTCACGCTTCCCAGGGATTTATCATGTGACGTCATTGTTACTTTTTACCCAAATTGGGTCAGGAACGCGCTCTTAGGTATCTCAAAAAATCCGAGATTTCTCTCTTCCCCTTACAAGCAACTAGTTTTTTATAAGGATTTGTCTAAAGTCACTCTCCAAAACAGGAGAGTTTTTTCGCATACCACAAGAGAACTACTGCGTGCAGGCCTCTCTTACTCCTGGACAAGATCATCAACCCTCCGGGTGAGACTTCCGTCAGGTTTATTTTATGTTGCCTCTCCAGGCGAGGGTATTGAATTTTTAAAACGCATTGGAATCAACTCCTCTGAAGCCACATCCAGTTCCCTACCAACAACTTGAAGGGTAACTGTTCTGGTTGAACAATCTACAAAGATCTGTTATTTGACTAGCTGTAACAACTTAATTCCACTTTAAAAGTTTTTATTTTTTTCGTTACTTGTTTGTTTCTTGGATCAAAACCGAACTTTCCTCCACTAGGTCTTAGGGGTGCCATGTGCACTCTGGGACTTGGGCAGGCATTATATCACACATTATGCGACCTTTAATCTACCGTATATACTCGAGTATAAGCCGAGATTTTCAGCCCAAATTTTTGGGCTGAAAGTGCCCCCCTCGGCTTATACTCGAGTCACGGTAGCGGTGGGGTCGGCAGGTGAGGGGCTGAGGGCGCTGAGGTATACTTACCTAGTCCCAGCGATCCTCGCGCTGTCCCTGCCGTCCCACGGGCTTCGGTGCTGCAGTTTCTTCCTCTCTTCAGCGGTCACGTGGGACCGCTCATTACAGAAATGAATAAGCGGCTCCACCTCCCATAGGGGCGGAGCCGCTTATTCATTTCTCTAATCAGCGGTGCCGGTGACCGCTGATAGAGAAAGAAGCTGCGGCACCGAAGACAGGAGGGGACAGCGCGAGGATCGCCAGGACTAGGTGAGTATAGCATATTCACCTGTCCTCGTTCCAGCCGCCGATCCATCTTCCCGGCCGGCGCCTCCATCTTCCCGGCGTCTCTGCTCTCTGACTGATCAGGCAGAGGGCGCGATGACGCATATAGTGTGCGCGGCGCCCTCTGCCTGATCAGTCAGAGCAGAGACGCCGGGAAGATGGAGGCGCCGGAACGAGACGCCGGGAGCTGCAATCAAGGGAGGTGAGTATGTGTTTTTTTTTCTTTATTGCGGCAGTAGCAGCGGCAGCACAGATTAATGTGGAGCATCTATGGGGCACAATGAACGGTGCAGAGCACCGTATATGGCACAGCACAGCTATGGGGCACAGTGAACGGTGCAGAGCACCGTATATGGCACAGCACAGCTATAGGGCACAGTGAACGGTGCAGAGCACCGTATATGGCACAGCACAGCTATGGGGCACAGTGAACGGTGCAGAGCACCGTATATGGCACAGCACAGCTATAGGGCACAGTGAACGGTGCAGAGCACCGTATATGGCACAGCACAGCTATGGGGCACAGTGAACGGTGCAGAGCACCGTATATGGCACAGCACAGCTATGGGGCACAGTGAACGGTGCAGAGCACCGTATATGGCACAGCACAGCTATGTATGGGGCACAGTGAACGGTGCAGAGCACCGTATATGGCACAGCACAGCTATGGGGCACAGTGAACGGTGCAGAGCACCGTATATGGCACAGCACAGCTATGGGGCACAGTGAACGGTGCAGAGCACCGTATATGGCACAGCTATGGGGCACAGTGAACGGTGCAGAGCACTGTATATGGCACATCTATGGGGCACAATGAACGGTGCAGAGCACCGTATATGGCACAGCTATGTATGGGGCACAGTGAACGGTGCAGAGCACCGTATATGGCACAGCACAGCTATGGGGCACAGTGAACGGTGCAGAGCACCGTATATGGCACAGCTATGGGGCACAATGAACGGTGCAGAGCACCGTATATGGCACAGCTAGGGGGCACAATGAACGGTGCAGAGCACTATATGGTTCACACCTATGGGGAAATATGAACGGTGCAGAGCACTATATGGCACAGCTATGGGGAAATAATGATCTATTTTTATTTTTGAAATTCACCGGTAAATGCTGCATTTCCACCCTAGGCTTATACTCGAGTCAATAAGTTTTCCCAGTTTTTTGTGGCAAAATTAGGGGGGTCGGCTTATACTCGGGTCGGCTTATACTCGAGTATATACGGTACTTTTATCTCACAGGCTATAAAAAACGTGTATACTAATATTACTGAGCATCATATAATATTGACTTTTCAGCGACGTTATCTGATATTCCACTTATTGTGTTTATAAGTAGGCATCATATTCATACAGTATATCTCTATACTTAGGCTACTTTGAATCCGACATGTATATTGTTGTTTTCTTTTTTAGGCCCAACTATTAAGCAACATTTTTCTTTACTGTAAATGCTTATTATTATTCTACTTCATCGCACAGGCTACTTTAATTCTGACTTGTATACTTTTGTCTATTCTCTTGGGCCTAGTTATTAAGCAACATTTTTCTTTACTGCTAATGCTTATTTTTACTATACTGCATCGCAAGACTAATTTATTTTCGTCACTTTGTTAGTGACATATATATGTAGTATATTTAAGCTACCATTTTATGGTCTGTTTTCTAATGCCTGATATTTCATTCCCCATTTCACTTGGGGATTCCTTTCCTTTTCCCTACCCTATGTTTATTTCCTTCCCCTTTCTCTCATTTCTACCTGTTTAAAATTGAAAATACCAATAAAAACGTTTGAAAACATTGATCATTTTTAGATTTTACTGTCAACGCATTCCACTATATAATGAATAAAGATTTACAACTGGAATATTTCATTCAGTGATATCTAGGATGTGGGATTTTAGTGTTCCCTTTATTTTTTTGAGCAGTGTATTTATCATCACTAGGCATTTAGGACAACATTGGATCATTCAGAGATCCACAATGAACTTCTGGCTGGAGTGAGTTTGCTGCACTGAAAGTAAAGGGGCCGAATAATATTGCACGCCCCAATTTTCAGTTTTTGAATATCCACAAAATTTTAAAATAACCAATAAATTTCGTTCAACTTCACAATTGTGTTCCACTTGTTGTTGATTCTTCACCAAAAATTTACATTTGGTATCTTTATGTTTGAAGCATGATATGTGGGAAAAGGTTGAAAAGTTCCAGGGAACCGAATACTTTCGCAAGGCACTGTATCTGCACCCTGTGATCACATCACTGGTGCATGGAATGATGTGCCCCCCTGCAGACGCATGTTAAATGCCGCTGTCAGAGAACGACAGGCGGCATTTAACATGCTAACAGACGGCTTTAGGTTTGGATTAAATCGGCCATCATCTTCCTGGAAAGAAGTCAAAGTCAGAACACAATGCAAATATAAGTCATTTGTCACGAAGGGGTTAGGTTATCTACAAAGAACAGACTTATTTACAAGTATTAAACACCTTAGTGGAAACTTGAGAATTTACACCTGAAGGTTGTTTGCATCTTTGGCTTTTTGATCAAGGGACGCAAGTCCTCAATGTGACATGATTTTAGATCGGTCAGATCTCAAGAAAACATTCTTGGGGTATAGTCAGACACTGTATAAAATCGGACAGATATTGTGCACGGTGTTCCAAAGTGGCCGACTGCTACAGCTTCATATATTTCTATGCAGCTGTCACGCTCGGGCAGAAAGAGCAGCCAGCCCGAGCATTGACATCCGATCTCAGTCAGATTTATGGGCGGCACGATGGCTCAGTGGATAGCACTGCAGCCTTGCAGCGCTGGAGTCCTGGGTTCAAAAACCACCAATGACAACATCTGCAAAGAGTTTGTATGTTCTCTCCGTGTTTGCGTGGGTTTCCTCCAGGCACTCCGGTTTCCTCCCACATTCCAAAGACATACTGATCGGGAATTTAGATTGTGAGCCCCATCGGGGACAGTGATAATGTGTGCAAAATGTAAAGCGCTGCGGAATATGTTAGCGCTAAATAAAAGATTATTATTATTAGTTATAGGGCCGTTTGACTTAGTCCTTAGGTACAGAAAAAGAACGAGCTGCAATGCACAGCTCAATCTTTTTGTTTCTGAAAAAAAAATAAACAAAGTAAAGCACATTATCTGAGCACTATACACCTTTGGACTAAGTCTAATTGTGATAAGATTAGAAAAATAATTTTAACCCCTTAACCCCTTCAAGACCTTGCCCTTTTCTGTTTCTGCGTTTTCATTTTTCGCTCCCCTTCTTCCCAGAGCCAAAACTTTTTTATTTTTCCGTCAATATGGCCATGTGAGGGCTTGTTTTTTGCAGGACAAGATGCACTTTTGAAAGACATCATTGGTTTTAGCATGTCATGTACTAGAAAACGGGAAAAAAATTCCAAGTGCGCTGAAATTGCAAAAAAAAGTGCAATCCCACACTTGTTTGTTGTTTGGCTTTTTTGGCTAGGTTCACTAAATGCTAAAACTAACCGGCCATTATGATTCTCCAGGTCATTACGAGTTCATAGACACCAAACATGTCTAGGTTACGTCTTATCTAAGTGGTAAAAAAAAAATCCAAACTTTGGTAAAAAAAAAACAAAAAAACAAATTGCGCAATTTTCAGATACCCGTAGTGTCTCCATTTTTCGTGATCTGGGGTCGGGTGAGGGCTAATTTTTTACGTGCCGAGCGAAGATTTTTAATGATACCATTTTGGTGCAGTAATGTTCTTTTGATCACCCGTTATTGCATTTTAATGCAATGTCGCGGCGACCAAAGAAAACAATTCTGGCGTTTCAAATTTTTTTTCTCACTATGCCGTTTAGCGATCAGGTTAATCCTTTTTTTTTTTTATTGATAGATCGGGCGATTCTGAACGCGGCAATACCAAATATGTGTAGATTTGATTATTTTATTTTGAAATGGGGGTGATTTAAACTTATATATATATATATATATATATATATATATATATATATATATATATATATATATATATATATATATTTTTTTTTTTAACTTTTGCCATGCTTCAATAGCCTCCATGGGAGGCTAGAAGCTGGCACAACTGGATCGGCTCAGCTACATAGCAGCGATCATCAGATCCCTGCTATGCAGCTGAATTGCAGGCTTGCTACCACAGGGAGGCGCTCACAGCAGGCCTTCATCAGTAACTATAGAGGTCTCAAGGACCTCTATGGTCACTATCCTGACGCATCGCTGACCCCCGATCATGTGAGGGGGGTCGGCAATGCGCAGCCGGAAGCGCCGGTTAAATGCCACTGTCAGCATTTGATAGCAGCATTTAACTAGTTAATAGCCGTGGGTGTATCGCGATTTCACCGGCCGCTATTGCGGGCACATGTCAGCTGTTCAAAACAGCTGACATGACCCGGCTTTGATGTGGGCTCACCGCCGGAGCCCACATCAAAGCAGGGGACCCGACCTCCGCTGTAATAGTACGGCGGAGGTCGGGAAGGGGTTAAAGACCAGGGGCAGACTGCCCCCCGAAGGAGCCCGCCACGCGAAATGTGCGTCGGGCAACTGATGCACACGTCACTCTCTCCCACATGGGTAAGAAAAGTATTTTTCCATCTTTTTGCACTATTACCGGCACTTTAATAATGTTCCATGGATGATATGATACTTGATCTTTTATACATAAGATACCATCATTTTGAACTAAACATTTTGTTAGTGGTGACTGCCATGCGAGTTATATCTTTAACTGGTGCCACTGTTGGTGGTTTTGAGTGATATGTGAGCCTTTTAGTGCATCTGAACTTTTTTCCTCCCCTTCTTTGTAATCGTCCTGTATATTGTCCTCAGGGTCATTGTTACCCAGTTTCTTATATATTTGTTAGATAATAAAATTTCTATTTGATTATTCATAATTTGTCTTACTATGTTTATTCATTGAGAACTGATTAAATGTATAGCGAAAAAAACTAAATACAGCTGCCATTTTAGTGTCCATATTAGTTTCAAGAACCCCCGAAGGCACAAGTAAATCGAACTTTAATCAGGATGGAGTTTTATGCAGATTCAATTTCACTACACTTGAACCAACTGGAGTAGAGCCAACTAATTTGGGAAATAAGTAAAAAGAGATATGAATGGCACTGAGAAAAACCGATCTTAGTACTCACTGATAAAGGATGAATGACCTGCTTCATTTGCCTGCATAACCTGCACTTGTTTTACCCGTAATACCTTGTCCATGATCTTTATTATGCAATAAAGGACTAAGGTTGTTTTTTCACCAAGAAGTGGAGTGTTGCTGCTTTTTTCTTGTTTTAATTTGGGAAATAACATTGCGCTTTAATGAGAAAATGTTTAGTAACATTAATAACAGTTTAATTGGACCAACACCACTACAAAAAAAATGCTTCATTTCTTGTACCTGCTTGGCAGCCATTTCTTCATCTCGGCCATCTCCAATAACCACATAGGTAACCTTCTTTCCAAATTTTGTCACTATTCTTTCAAAACAACTTTCTTTCCCTGAAAGTATAAGCAAATATTAGTAAGCAGCAAAGAAAAACACAAGATCATAATCATTCAAAGGACCACTCCATCTATTTTTTTTATTGCAGAGCTGGAGGTGGTGTTTCTAGTCTAAGGTCTCTGCACCTAGTCTTGTACTTATCAGACGTCATCTTCAGCTCTTCTGGTCACCCCTACGGTCCCCACGCTGTCTTCTTGTAATCACAACTTCTGACTGCCCACAAGTCAGAATTGTCGGTCACAAGCGCTAAATGCAAGTATATGAGTGGCTTTCATAGACTTGCTCTGGAAAGTGACCTCTGGCTTGCGTCAGCAAATACTGGAGACGCAGTAAGTCACAAACTGCTGTAGTTTACTTCTTTGCAAAATAAAAGTGTCTTTTAGGGGCAGCACGGTGGCTCAGTGGATAGCACTACAGCCTTGCAGCACTGGAGTCCTCGGTTCAAATCCTACCAAGGACAACATCTGCAAGGAGTTTGTATTTTTGCGCGTTTATTTATAGTTTGCGTGGGTTTCCTCTGGGCACTCCGGTTTCCTCCCACATTCCAAAGACATACTGATAGGGAATTTAGATTGTGAGCCCCATCGGGGACAGTGATGATAATGTGTGCAAACTGTAATGCGCTGCGAAATATATTCGCTCTTTATAAAAATAAAGATTAATATTTTAGGGTGTGACAGCAAACATAAAAAATGGTATGAATCTGGTATTGCTGTAATCGCACCGACTCAAAGAATAAAGTCACTTATACAGCACGTGGAACGATGTAAAAAATAAAATCAATTCTTCACCTGCTGATTTATTCATTCTGTCTCCCAAAGATTGCAAAAAAGACTTGACTCACATCTATCCTGTGCTCTACGCCAGGGGTGTCAAACTGCATTCTTCTGCATTCCTCAAGGGCTGCAAACAGGTCATGTTTTCAGGATTTCCTTGTACTGCACAGGTGATAATTTAATCACCTACACACATAATGATTACAGCACCTTGTGCAAAGCTAAGGAAATCTTGAAAACACGCATGATTTGCGGCCCTCGAGGAATGCAGTTTGACACCCCTGCTCTACGCTGATCGCTTACATCGGTGTTTCCATAGAAACCTCAAATACGTGATTCAGATGGAATCATGTCATAAGATTTCCTATAATGAGTCAGATGGAGACACTGTGGACATCGTTTTGCCAATGCAGCAGTGTGTCTCTTTAGGAGTGCATAAAAGCTCGGTCGGCTACGGTTTTGTGAACTTTTGAAAAGAAGGACACCGCGCTGAACAGAGGCCATACAGAGCCTAGAGTAACTCTGTAATGCAGCTTCATTATAGTGAATAGATCCCTCGGGATTTCATCTGAACCCTGTCACTGGGACATTTGGAAACCCTGAAGTAAGTGCTCAGTGTAGAGCGCAGGATAAATGTGAGCCCCAACATTATGTAAAAGGTACCCAAAAAGAGCTTCAATTCAATCCACAAAAGTCCCCAGTCAGATCAGTCATCTGTTAACAGAAATAAAAGGGGGCTTTTCCACGTTACTGTTAGTACAAAATGCGCTATGGCTCTTCATCCTCCAAAAGAAATCCAGCAAATTCAGAGCTCCCTTATCCAAATCCCACCCTCCTTTCTGAGACCTACAGTGTTGCTAAACCACTTTTAGGGTCCATATGATTTTCAAGGGTATAATTTCCAAACTGGGGTCATTTTAGGTGGGCATTCTGCTGTTCTAGCACTTAGGGGCTCTGTATATGGAGTGCACAAACTATTGTAGGAAAATCTGAGCTCCAGGAGGCAAATAGCACTCCTTCCGTTCAAAGTCTCGCTGTGTGGCTAAACAGTACTGTACAGAAATTTTGTGACAAATTTTAGTGCCACGTTTACCCATTTCCCCATGTGAAAATGTAAAATCTGGGGCTAAAACAACATTTTTGTGGTAAAAATGTAATGATTTTTTCTTCACTACCTAATGGGCGTCACTTTTGGGGGGTTTGTGCTGTTCTGGCACCTCAGGGGCTCTGCCAATGTGAATATGGCACCCTCAAACCATTACAGCAAAATCTGAACTCAAATATGGCACTTCTTCCCTTCCAAGTCCTGCCATGCCCCCAAACAGTAGTTTTCAACCACATATGGGGTATCGGTGTACTCAGAAGAAATTGCACAACAAATTTAGAGGTTCATTTTCTCCTGTTACCCTTGTGAAAATAAAACGTGTAGATAAGTATCCTTTTTGTGAAAAAAAAAGTTACATTTTCATATTTTTCATCTACATTTCATTACTTCCTGTGAAGCACCTGAAGGGTTAATTAACTTCCTGAATGTGATTTTGAGCACCTTGAGTGATGTAGTTTTTGGAATGGTGTCACTGTTGGATATTTTTTATCATATAGGCCCACAAAGTCACTTCAAATAGGATATGGTCCATTAAAAAAAAAAAAAAATGGTGAGAAAATGCTGATCAAATTTTAACCCTTCTAACTTCCTAACAAAAAAAATATATGGTTCAAAAGTTGTGCTGAGGTAAAATAGACATGTAGGAAATGCTATTTATTAACTATTTTGTATGAGACAACTCGTTTAAGGGAATAAGAAACAATTTTGAAAATTGGGAAATTTTCAAAATTTTCTCCAAATTTCTGATATTTTCATAAATAAACAAATTTTACCACTAACTTCACGCAGGATACAGGTTCAACACTGGCATTTGAAATGACAGTCTTGGTTACTGTATTTTTCGGATTATAAGATGCACTTTTGTTTCCCCAAATTTTGGGGGAAAGTGGGGGGTGCGTCTTATAATCCGAATCTGTGTGCTGTGCAGGAGGGGGGCGGCTCTGGAGTGGTGTCAGGGGGCTGTGGTGGGCTGGCTGCCAACTGCAGAGACAGCAGGAGGTCCTGTGCTCCCGCTCATTAGCCTCATGTAATATTCACTGCACCTGCTGTCCATCACCTCAGTGCTGAACCTGTGCCCAGTTGATTCACAGGGGAGCAGTGAATATCACATGTGCCTGCATCTCCCCCCCTCCCATCATGGATATGGCCCCAGTCACTCTTATATGCCCCCCCCTCCCCCTTTGCTGATGGCAGACACATAGTAACATAGTTATTAAGGATGAAGGAAGACTTTAAGTCCATCTAGTTCAACCCATAGCCTAACCTAACATGCTTTAACATGTTGATCCAGAGGAAGGCAAAAAATGTGGCAAATAGTAAGCTCCACTTTGGGGAAAAAAAATTAATTCCCGACTCCACATACAGCAATCAGACTAGTTCCCTGGATCAATGTCCTATCAAGGAATCTAGTATATATACCCTGTAACATTATACTTTTCAAGAAAGGTATCCAATCCCCTCTTAAATTTAAGCAATGAATCACTCATTACAACATCATACGGCAGAGAGTTCCATAATCTCACTGCTCTTACAGTAAAGAATCCGCATCTGTTATTATGCCTAAACCTTCTTTCCTCCAGACGTAGAGGATGCCCCCTTGTCCCTGTCTCAGGTCTATGATTAAAAAGATCATCAGAAAGGTCTTTGCACTGTCCCCTCATATATTTATACATCAACATAAGATCACCCCATAGCCTTCGTTTTTCCAAACTAAATAGCCCCAAGTGTAATAACCTATCTTGAGACCCCCCAGTCCTCTAATAACCTTGGTCGCTCTTCGCTGCACCCGCTCTAGTTCAGCTATGTCTTTCTTATACACCGGAGACCAGAACTGTACACAGTATTCTAAGTGTGGTCGAACAAGTGACTTGTTTAGGTTGGTTTCACATTTGAGTTTAAATCTGCAGCGTTTTAAACGCATCCGCAAGTGGTGGAAAAAACGCATGTAAACGCGTACAAACGCTGCGTTTTTTAGACGCATGCGTTGACGCATGCGGCTAAAAAAACATCGCGTTTGTACGCGTTTACATGCGTTTTTTCCTGCGTTTGCGCTTTTGGTACGCATGATGAGAAATTTCACAAGCTGGTTTTTGTTCGTTCTGCTTCACAAAAATCGTAATAAAAAGCAATCAAAAATGTCACGCCCGAAAATGTTACGCCCGAAAATGTTACTAATAAAAATGTCAACTCGTCCCGCAAAAAACAAGACCTCACATGACTCTGTAGACCAAAATATGGAAAAATTGTAGCTCTCAAAATGTGGTAACGCAAAAAATATTTTTTGGAATATTTTCAGTGTGTGACAGCTGCCAATCATAAAAATCCACTAGAAAAACCCCTTATAAATAGGAATCAACCCCCCTTCATCAACTCCTTAGTTAGGGAAAAATTAAAAAAATGTATTTATTTCCATTTTCCCATTAGGGTTAGGGATTGGATCCCTAGGGTTAGGGCTAGGGTTAGGATCCCTAGGGTTAGGGATTGGATCCCTAGGGTTAGGTTTAGGGATTGGATCCCTAGGGTTAGGGTTAGGGATTGGATCCCTAGGGTTAGGGTTAGGGATTGGATCCCTAGGGTTAGGGATTGGATCCCTAGGGTTAGGTTTAGGGATTGGATCCCTAGGGTTAGGGATGGGATCCCTAGGGTTAGGGTTAGGGCTAGGGTTAGGGATTGGATCCCTTTATCACCTTGATGGTGGGGGGTGGCTTATCAGTGTCTAGACTTGTTTTTCTCTATTGAAATGCAACCAAATGCTTGTGCTTAAAAACGCATGCGTTTACATAGACAGCAATGCTTTTTTTTTACGCAAACCATGTGCAATCGAACGCATGCGTTTCCTGGTGGCAAATAAACACCTCTAGAAATTACTAGATGTTGCATTTCCGCGGCAAGACGCAAGCAGCGAAAAAACGCATGCGTCAAACGCGGCCAAACGCGTACAAAAAAAAAATGCTTGCATTTTTAGTGTTAAATATAGGAAAACATGACGCATGCGTTTATATGCGGTACAAACGCAGCGTCACAAAACGCAAATGTGAAACCAGCCATAGAGGTAAAATTATGTTCTCATCATGTGCATCTATGCCTCTTTTAATGCATCCCATTATTTTATTTGCCTTTGCAGCAGCTGCCTGACACTGGCCACTGAATAGGAGTTTGTCATCCACCCATACACCCAGGTCTTTTTCATTGACGGTTTTAGAATTAAGCGCATAGTTATACATCTTATTACATCTACCCAAGTGTATGCCTTACATTTATCCCCATTAAAGCTAATTTGCCATTTATCAGCCCAAGCTTCTAGTTTACATAAATCATCCTGTAATATAAAATTGTCCTCCTCTGTATTGATTACCCTGCAGAGTTTAGGGTCATCTGCAAATATTGAAATTCTGCTCTGAATGCCCCCTACAAGGTCATTAATAAATATGTTAAAAAGAAGAGGGCCCAATACTGACCCCTGTGGTACCCCACTACTAACCGCGACCCAGTCCGAGTGTGCTCCATTAATAACCACCCTTTGTTTCCTATCCCTGAGCCAGCTCTTAACCCACTTGCACATATTTTCCTCTATCCCCATTATTCTATTTTATGTATCAACCTTTTGTGTGGCACCGTATCAAAAGCTTTAGAAAAGTCCATATACTCTACGTCCACTGGGTTCCCTTGGTCCAGTCCGGAACTTACCTCTTCATAGAAATTGATCAGATTTGTCCAACAGGAACGGTCCCTAGTAAACCCGTGCTGATACTGGGTCATGAGGTTATTTCTCTTCAGATACTCCAGTATAGCATCCCTTAGAACAGAGGTGTCAAACTGCATTCCTCAAGGGCCGCAAACAGGTCATGTTTTCAGGATTTCCTTGTATTGCACAGGTGATAATTTAATCACCTGCACAGAATGATTCCAGCACCTTGTGCTATACGAGGAAATCCTGAAAACATGACCTGTTTGCGGCCCTTGAGGAATGCAGTTTGACACCTCTGCCTTAGAATGCCCTTCAGGATTTTACCCACAGTAGATGTTAAGCTTACTGGCCTATAATTACCGAGTTCAGTTTTTGTCCCCTTTTTGAATATTGGCACCACATTTGCTATACGCCAGTCCTGTGATACAGACCCTGTTATTATGGAGTCTTTAAAGATTAAAAATAATGGTCTATCAATAACTGTACTTAATTTCTGCAGTACTCGGGGATGTATCCCATCCGGGCACGGAGATTTGTCAATTTTAGTGATTTTTAGACGCCGCCGTACTTCCTGCTGGGTTAAGCAGGTGACATTTAATGGGGAATTTTTATCACTAGTCAATTGTTCTGCCATGGGATTTTCTTGTGTAAATACTGATGAAAAAAAGTCATTTAGCATATTGGCTTTTTCCTCATCCTCATCCACCATTTCACCAAGACTATTTTTAAGGGGGCCAACACTATCATTTTTTTAGTTTCTTACTATTTACGTAGTTAAAGAATATTTTGGGATTATTTTTACTCTCTGGCAATGAGTCTCTCTGTCTCAATCTTTGCTGCCTTGATTTGCTTTTTACAGAATTTATTTAATTTTTTGTATTTATTTAATGCATCATCACTACCTACTTCCTTTAATTCTCTAAATGCTTTCTTTTTGTCACTTATTGCGCCCCTTACAGCTCTATTTAGCCATATTGGTTTCCTCCTATTTCTAGTAGGTTTATTCCCATACGGTATATACTGTGCACAGGTCCTATCCAGGATGCTAATAAATGTCTCCCATTTTCTTTGTGTATTTTTATGTCTCAGGATATCGTCCCAGTTAATTGCACCAAGTTCCTCTCTCATCCATTGGAAATTTGCCCTCCTGAAGTTTAGTGTCCTTGTAACCCCTCTACTACACATCTTATTAAAGGATACCTGAAAACTTATTTTGTGATCACTATTCCCCAAGTGACCCCCAACCCTTATATTTGATATGCGGTCTGGCCTGTTGGTTAATAATAGGTCTAGCAGTGCCCCCCTTCTTGTTGGGTCCTGAACCAGTTGTGAAAGGTAATTGTCTCTCATAGTTGTCAAAAACCGATTACCTTTGGTGGAACTGCAGATTCCCGTTCCCCAATCTATTTCAGGGTAGTTGAAGTCCCCCATAATAATAACTTCTCCTTGAGTTGCAGCTTCTTCTGTTTGCTTTGCGAGGATATTCTCCATTGCTTTCATTATTTTTGGAGACTTATAACAAACCCCTATCAGTAATTTATCATTTTTCCTCCTCCTCTTATCTCCACCCACAGGGACTCTACATTATCATTAGATTCACCTATATTATCACGCCGGATGGGTTTTAAGGACGATTTTACATATAGATACACCCAGTGCAACCGAGGAGCTGTGAGCACGGAGCCATCATCAGAAGGTGAGTTAAGTGTTTGTTTTTTTCATCATGTGCCTGCCAACAGCACGGGGGAAAGCACGTGTCTGCCAGCAGCACACGGGGGGAAGCACGTGTCTGCCAGCAGCACACGGGGGGAAGCACGTGTCTGCCAGCAGCACACGGGGGGAAGCACGTGTCTGCCAGCAGCACACGGGGGGAAGCACGTGTCTGCCAGCAGCACACGGGGGCAAGCACGTGTCTGCCAGCAGCACACGGGGGCAAGCACGTGTCTGCCAGCAGCACACAGGGGGAAGCACGTGTCTGCCAGCAGCACACGGGGGGAAGCACGTGTCTGCCAGCAGCACACGGGGGGAAGCACGTATCTGCCAGCAGCACACGGGGGGAAGCACGTGTCTGCCAGCAGCACACGGGGGGAAGCACGTGTCTGCCAGCAGCACACGGGGGGAAGCACGTGTCTGCCAGCAGCACACGGGGGGAAGCACGTGTCTGCCAGCAGCACACGGGGGGAAGCACGTGTCTGCCAGCAGCACACGGGGGGAAGCACGTGACTGCCAGCAGCACAGGGGGGAAACACGTGTCTGCCAGCAGCACACGGGGGGAAGCACGTGTCTGCCAGCAGCACACGGGGGGAAGCACGTGTCTGCCAGCAGCACACGGGGGGAAGCACGTGTCTGCCAGCAGCACACGGGGGGAAGCACGTGTCTGCCAGCAGCACACGGGGGGAAGCACGTGTCTGCCAGCAGCACACGGGGGGAAGCACGTGTCTGCCAGCAGCACAGGGGGGGAAGCACGTGTCTGCCAGCAGCACACGGGGGGAAGCACGTGTCTGCTAGCAGCACACGGGGGGAAGCACGTGTGCCAGCAGCACACGGGGGGAAGCACGTGTCTGCCAGCAGCACACGGGGGGAAGCACGTGTCTGCCAGCAGCACACGGGGGGAAGCACGTATCTGCCAGCAGCACACGGGGGGAAGCACGTGTCTGCCAGCAGCACACGGGGGGAAGCACGTATCTGCCAGCAGCACACGGGGGGAAGCACGTGTCTGCCAGCAGCACACGGGGGGAAGCACGTGTCTGCCAGCAGCACACGGGGGGGGGGGGGAAAGCACGTGTCTGCCAGCAGCACAGGGGGGAAGCACGTGCCTGCCAGCAGCACGGGGGGAAGCATGTGTCTGCCAGCAGCACAGGGGGAAGCATGTGTCTGCCAGCAGCACAGGGGGGGGGGCATGTGTCTGCCAGCAGCACATGGGGCATATAGTGACCGGGGGGGGGGGGGGGGGGGGCTGTACCTGCCACCAGCACTGGGGGCATATAGTGACCGGGGGGCTGTACCTGTCAGCAGCACAGGGGGGCATATTGTGACCGGGGGGCATGTGCCTGCCAGCAGCACAGGAGGGCATGTCCCTGCTAGCACAGGGGGAGAATATTGTGACCGGGGGGCATGTGCCTGCCAGCACAGGGGGCATATAGTGACCAGGGGGGCATGTGTCTGACGGTACAAGGGTGCATATAGTGACCCAGGGGGGGCATGTGTCTGCCAGCACAGGGGGGCATGTGCTAGCACAAGGATGGGGGTTATATAGATACCAGGATGAGGGACATATGATTTGTAAGACGGACACTGGCATTATAAGACAGACCCCCATTTAACAAAAAATTATTTTTTTCTCTTTTTCTTCACCAAATTTGGGGTGCATCTTATAATTAGGTGAGTCTTATAAAGCGAAAAATACGGTAATTCCCCCCATTATATGGATGCATATAATATAATATAATGATGTTACCTATTTTTGTGGCACTGTATATGTTCTCAATTGGCAAAATTTCTCCCAAGCCATACAGTAAAACTTTTGCAAGTGCCGGTACTAGTTGTGTTGTTGTTATTAACACGTTAACACAGTTCTTTCTGTCAAAAGAAAAGAAGAAAGCAATAAGTTTGCTATATAAGTGACTAGAGGAAACATCGAAGTAGGGGAGACAATGGCAAAGCTGTTATAATTACACTAAAAGTCTCACATGGTCCTCAAAATAATTGCATTTATTTCAAAGGGAATCTGTCAGTAGGATCAACCCTCCTAAGCCGTTTATATAGGCATATCAGTAACTGAAAGCTGAATAAAATGATACCTTTCATATTTGTGATATGAGGTATTATTCCAGAGAAATACATTTTGCTTACATGTAAATGAGCTGTTCGGGGATATTGGCAGGACACTGATCTGAATGAGAACCTGCCTCCAGAGCTTATCTTTTTTTAAAAGGAATCTGTCACCTCATTTTTTGCATATAAGCTGCGGCCACCGCCATTAGGGGCTTATCTACAGCATTCTATAATTCTCTGCCCTGTTGAGTGCAGAGCAAAGTACTGCAGTGCGCAGGCGCTTGGAAAGGTCAGAGGCCCGGAGCCGAAACAGAAGCAAGGAAGAGTAACAACAAAAGGGAAGAAAAGATCATGCCCACATGTACGGGAACACCTCACCATATAAAAATGCAATACTTTATTGGCAAGTATCAAAAATACATAAAGACAAAACACAAGCGATATTTTTTAAAAACACTAAAATTGCAAACATGCAACACAGACCTATACAAGTATCATGCCCTGATATAGGGGCAATGATAACCCACATCAAAATTCCCAAAAGCAATAAATACAAAAAGGCTCTTAAAACATGATCAATTATGTTATATATCTGAAGCACAACAAAGGATCAATATATATGGCTACATTAATATCACAGTACCATATGGGCCCAAAAGAAAAAAATCCCAAGATTGTTAAATATACCTAGTTCAGAGCGCCAAGAAAAACTTTCTAATTATTATTACATGTGAAATGAGGGAAAAAATGTTAATAAAAAGATGAAAAAAGTAAAAAAAAAAGTTGAGAGGGTGCGAGGATTAAAGGGAACCTGTCACTCCGTTTTTTCAGATTGAGCTAAAAATACTGTTAAATAGGGCCTGCGCTGTGCGTTACAATAGTGTATGCAGTGTACCCCGATTCCCCACCTATGCTGCGAAATACATTACCAAAGTCGCCGTTTTCGCCTGTCAATCAGGCTGGTCAGGTCAGGTGGGCGTGGTGACATCGCTGTTTCTTCCCCAGTTTTCCGTTGGTGGCGTAGTGGTGTGCGCATGTCCAAGTGCCGAATCCACTGCGCGCAGGTGAAGAAAAAGAGCGCGATCTGCGCTATTACCCTTGTCATCGGTGGGGGCGGCCATCTTCCTGAGGCCGCGCGTGCGCAGATGGAGTGCTCTGCTGCACGGGGCTTCAGGAAAATGGCCGCGGGATGCCGCGTGTGCGCAGATGGAGATCGCGGCGGCCATTTTCCCAAAGCCGAGTTTGCATCTCGGCTTCAGGAAAATGGCCGCCGCAATCTCCATCTGCGCACGCAGTTTTTTGTATTTTTTACATTCACCATGAATTTGGAGACTAGGGAATTGGCATGGAGAGGCCAGATTGAGAATGTCTTTGGTTCGGTGGGTACAGAGACTGTGCAGGATGGGTCTGCAACTAGTTTATGCTCAGAGATCATTAGCCTTCATAAATCATTCACAAAAAGATGGTGGAATGTTAAGAGCTTGGAGGAGTATAATAAGTTGGGTATTCTCCCTAGAGGATTGAAAGTAAAAATTTTCCCAGCGTGGGAAGCAGATAATGATTTCAAACACACCTGGGAGGCAGGTCTCTTAAAATGTTCCTCTATTCTAATTAATCTGTTGATTGATCATGACTGTAACCTTATGGGTAAATTGAAGGACAAAGTTAAGGAGAAGGAAGCTCAGTTAAGTGTTTTTGATGCACAGAACATAGTATCACCTTTTCAACAAGGTCTAAAAGAGACCATTGAGACGTTTGAAAAAGACATCATACAAACGAAAGAGATAATTTCTTCACAAAGGTGATTTTGAGAATCAGCAAATTTTTAAATGGACACATCATGGTAATGGACGGTTTAACAAATTTAGTGGCCCAGATAAAAAGAAGCCAACCACCTCTGTGACAGTTGGCGATTCTTCCACCAGCGATTTTTTCTTTTCAGGCACAAGCGACCAAGAAAGCGCAATAGAAGAGGTTGACGAAAATCAGCCAAATCAAAGGAAGAAGGGACGGCGATATCAGGCATGGTCTCCAACGCACAAGAGACCGCTGAGACACAACAGGAGGAAATAACATCAATAACCAACGATAACAAAACAGGTAATTTACAAATAATAAGTTTATCAGATTATTTTTTTGTCTAATGAAGAGAGACCGTTGCTAGCGAGGGGGTTGTCTTTCTCCAATGAATAGGTTGGATAAGTTCACTGTTACTAAGGATGTGTATCTATTCTGCAGGCAACTTGTCTTTAAGCTCTTATATCATCAGCCCTCCATCGATTCTTTACCCCAGGACGAGAGACAAGTTTTTAATGATCTTATACAGTTACTTGTGGAGAACGAAGGTCCTAGGAGCAATGAAAGTCTACCTTCACAAGCTACACAGTCTTTCTCGATTTCCACTATGATCCAAATTTTCTTTGCAATGGTAAGTCAAGACATTGCCAAACTAAGGTTAAAAAACAAACAAGGAGAAAATTTGGGATTGAGGGAAAGACTTATTTTGACTAAACTAAAGGAAAATCCATCCTTTACAATTAAGGAAGCAGACAAAGGCAGGAACATCGTATTGTGGCCTATTGATATGAACTTAAAAGAAGCACGGCGACAGCTGAGTTGTTCTGACTTACCAAGCATTGCCTTCTGATCCCACAGACATCTTTAAGAAGAAATTGGACCGTCTTCTTTTTTCGGACAAAATCACATATTGGACAACAGGGAATTTAAGTTTTTGACCACACCTTCTCCGATTGTCCCGACCTTGTATCTACTCCCAAAGATTCATGAGTCAACTTAAGAGCCACCAGGGAGCCTGATAGTATCTGATATAGGCAGCCTTTATGAGAGGCCTCGTATATATTTGAACCACTTTTTACAACCTTTTGTCAACCATCTAGGTTCATATGTCCAGGATACCTGTTGTGAATTCTGTGGTCAAGCTCCCTCCTGTGGTCATGAGTGGTACTTCGGCTGGTTCAGTCTTTGAGCTTTCTCTGGTGGATGTGAGTGGGGCTGCGGCTTCTGAGTTTCCTTACTCAGGTGACGAGGTTAAGTCGTTAGGTGCTGCTCTATTTAACTCCACCTAGTTCTTTGTTCCTGGCCTCCAGTCAATGTTCCAGTATTGGTCTTGCTCTCTCCTGGATCGTTCTTGTGGCCTGTCTGCCCTGCATAAGCTAAGTTTTGCTTGTGTTACTTTTGTTTGCTATATTTTCTGTCCAGCTTGCTATATTGGTTTTTCTTGCTTGCTGGAAGCTCTGAGACGCAAAGCTATCTTTCCTATCCTCGGTCTATTCAGTAAGTCGGGCCTCACTTTGCTAAAATCTATTTCATCTCTGTGTTTGTATTTTCATCTTAACTCACAGTCATTATATGTGGGGGGCTGCCTTTTCCTTTGGGAAATTTCTCTGAGGCAAGGTAGGCTTATTTTTCTATCTTCAGGGCTAGCTAGTTTCTCAGGCTGTGCCGAGTTGCATAGGGAGCGTTAGGCGCAATCCACGGCTACCTCTAGTGTGGTATGATAGGATTAGGGATTGCGGTCAGAAGAGTTCCCACGTCTCAGAGCTCGTCCTATGTTAGTAACTATCAGGTCACTTTGTGTGCTCTTAACCACTAGGTCCATTGTGGTTCTGAATCACCTGTTCATAACAGATACCTCCCATTTAATTCGACAGTTACAGGATTTAATTGTTCCAGAGGACACCATACTTGTTACGATGGATGTCACATCGCTATATACGTGCATAGGTCACGCATTGGGCATTGAGGCGGTTTTGTTCTTCTTGAACCAACAAACTACAAGAGATCGCAGACATCAGTCCCTTATTGTAGACATACTATCTTTCATTCCCTCTCTCCAATAGCTACTTTGTTTTTGATAGGGTGCTTTGCAAGCAGATCTCAGTCACTGCAATGGGTGCTCGCTGTGCACCCTCCTATGCCAAACTCTTCATGGGTTGGTGGGAGGAGACACGGGTGCGCCCGTTACATGCCTTTCAAACCAACGTTTTCCATTAGTTTCGTAATATTGATGACCTCTTGGTTCTCTGGACGGGGTCTGAAACTGAATGTAAGGACATAATCACCACGTTGAATAATAACACATTCAACATCTCTTTGACAGCTTCTCTTTCCACAACATCAGTGGAATTCTTGGACCTCAAGGTGATGAAAGTTGGCTGTCAGATTCAGACCAAGATCTACCGTAAGACGACTGCTACAAACAATTTGCTCCATTTCTCAAGTTTTCATCCTCAGCACCTGAGGAAAAGTCTCCCCAAGGGCCAATTTTTTAAGGGTAAGGCAAAATTGTAGCTCTGATGCTGACTTTCATGAAGGAGCGCGTGATTTAACTGCTTGTCTGTCCGAAAGAGGGTATCCCTGCAAAGTTATATCCCGAGCTTTTGAGCATTCCTTGAAAAGTGACAGATCGAACCTTCTACAGCCCAGAGTCAGGGACGACACTTTCACAACCAATCTAATAACAGTATATAACAACCGATGGCAGGACATTTACAATATCTTGGGAAAACATTGGGGCATTTTGCTAAATGAACCGAAACTTTGAGTCTTTCTATCCGATACACCTAGGATTGTTGCCAGGAGGGCCAGGAATTTTAAGGATTACCTTACCTCGAGTAATTTCAGGAGACCAACCACGAAGTTGTGAACAAGGAGCCGTTTAAAAGGGTCTTTTCCTTGCGGCAGTTGCAATGTATGTCCCCATATGATCACTACTGACGTTCTGACCCTTTCGGTTTTTCCAGAAAGGATAGAAACGAAGCTGTATTCCAATTGTCGATCAAGGAATGTGATTTATTTACTGATTTGCCCAAGTCTGAAGATATATGTTGGGCAAACAAGCCAAGAAGTCAGATGAAGGGTCCAGCAGCACATATTGAATATTGGCAAGGCAAAAGTAGATAAGGAAAATGGTAAGCCTATTTCATCAGTTGCATCACACTTTTGGAGTGTCATGACAGTAGACATTGCAAAATATGTATTATGATCGTGGACCAGGTTTCTGGCAATATTCGTGGTGGTGATCTATCCAAGGAGCTTCTCCGTCAGGAATCCCGCTGGATTTTTAATTTATAAAGTATGTCACCAAATGGACTAAACGAGGAGCTCCTCTTCTCTGGTTTCTATGGCTGATTCTAGCCTGTGCTGCATTATGTGTCTTTACTTTGACTTACCATCTCATATTATGTATTTTCTATTCCTCCTTTTAGATTTTTGCTCTACTTGAAAACTCTAAATTGGTTGAAAAAAATATCTTCGCATGTTCACCAAAGTCAAGCTTCTCATTGCATTCATCCAATAATGTCTGGCTGACCTTCACAAGACTTCCATCTGTTTTTTGAGGACACTGTTCCCCAATATTCATATGTGTAACCGTCTTTAGGTTATGTACTTCATACATTATGTTTAAAGTTTTCTTTTTAAAATGATTTAGATTTTTTTTCGGCAGTTTACTTAGTTTCACAGTATTATATTGGCATCTCAGGGTTTTTCCTTTTGCGTTGTTCCATCACAGTACCATATGAGATTTTCTCCTGTATTTTGAACTGAAGTATACTTGTTTCAACTCCTCCCTTTTTAAATCGTTACACACTACATGCACTTTTTTTTTTTAACGTCATTGTGCGTATTCTGCTATTTTTCTTATGTGCATCAGCACAATTATGTTCATGTATGCACATGTTGGGTTTTGGTGTATGCATAATTATTTGTTTTGGTTACGCCCATTTCTAATTCTAAAATAATAATAAATAAAAATAATAAAACCATCAAACTCCACACATGTTTCATAGGCTAATGAATGATCTTTACAACTCTGCATGGTGCTTGCGTTTTTGAAAGCAGTTAAAAAAATACTTTTCCAAAAAATATATGAAAAAAATAACTGACCATGGTCTCCAGTTTTGATATTGGTGAATGGATGTGTGCTGTTTGTAAATCGCGGCGGTTATTTGTACAAACTAACCTATATGCTCACATTTTGAACATTATTTAATGCTGAAAAACTCCATGTATGCTATTGCATATGTGCATAATATATATATATATATAGATAGATAGATAGATAGATAGATAGATATATAGATATATATATAGATAGATATATAGATATATATATAGATAGAGAGAGAGAGAGAGAAAAATTAGAACAGCATCATATTACCAAACTTGCGGTGCAAAGCTCTCCAAACCAATATTCAAATGGTTCCAATAATATGAGAAAAAAGGAAAACCGCACACACACACAAAAAAAAAAAAAATTGGTAGAAAAAAGTGGGCTTTAATGCCTGGACGGCGTGGCAACGTTTTGGATTTCCAATCCTTTTTCAAGCCTTTCAAGGGCTTGAAAAAGGGTTGGAAATCCGAAACGTTGCCACGCCGTCCAGGCATTAAAGCCCACTTTTTTCTACCAATTTTTTTTTTTGTGTGTGCGGTTTTCCTTTATATATATATATATTTTTTTTCCTTTCCTATCTCAGTGGTTATATGTTTGAACCATACCTAAACGGCGCATCCTTATTTTGGCACTTGTATAAACCCATCTGTTCTATGGGCCTGCACATTGCATATTTTCATTTGGGTAATGTTGGGATTGTCAGCGGCCTGGGCGCATGCGCAGATGGGGTTTGCGCTCTGTATTCGTCATGTGGCAATGCCCCACTCATGATACAACTGCACGTGCGCTTTTGTTTGTATACATGTGTACTTGCTTTTTCCCACGCATGTGCAGTGTGGACAATAATGAGCTCATACGAGATGTGCGCGTCTTAATTCCCTTTGTTGCATGCGCAGTATCGCTTTCATAGAACTTTATTGCCTAACGTTACTTATGAACATGGACATCGCTCCATGCGCTTGACCACTATAGATCTCCTACACAGGTGAATACTTGTTTAATCTTTATGAATGTGTATATATCTGTTGGACTTCTAACACAGCATGCTATCTTTTCTCCGAGGAAGCCGCAACTTTTGCGGCGATACGCGTGGGAACCTATCCCACATCTCTTCCCCTCTAGCTTTTATGGCTCAGTTCTGAACCCCAGGATCAATGGATATGAGGGCATATTTTTTTGAGGAATGGGCTTGTTAGTCCTCGCCCCTCTCTCCTTTTTTTCATTTTTTTCCATCTTTTTATTAACATTTTTTTCTCATTTCACATGTATTATTAATTGGAAAGTTTTTCTTGGCGCTCTGAACTAGGTATATACAACAATCCTGGGATTTTTTCTTTTGCGCCAGAATACTACTTTTTGGGCCCATATGGTACTGTGATATTGATGTAGCCATACAGTTACGTCCATATATATTTGGACAGAGACAACAAATTTTGGTTCTAGACATTACCACAATGAATTTTAAACAAAACAATTCAGTTGCAGTTGAAGTTCAGTCTTTCAGCGTTCATCCATTAAAATTGGATGAAGGGTTTAGGAGTTTCAGCTCCTTATCATGTGCCACCCTGTTTTTAAAGGGACCAAAAGTAATTGGACAATTGACTCCAAGGCTATTTCATGGACAGGTGTGGCCAATCCCTTCGTTAGGTCATTCTCAATTAAGAAGATAAAAGGCCTGAAGTTGATTTGAGGTGTGGTGCTTGATTTGGAAGGTTTTGCTGTGAAGTAAACATGCGATCAAAGGAGCTCTCCATGCAGGTGAAACAAGCCTTCCGTAAGCTGCAAAAACAGAAAAAACCCATCTGAGAAATTGCTACAATATTAGGAGTGGCAAAATCTACAGTTTGGTACATTCTGAGAAAGAATGAAAGCACTGGTGAACTCATCAATGCAAAAAGACCTGTGCGCCCACGGAAGACAACAGTGGTGGATCATCGCAGAATAATCTCCATGGTGAAGAGATACCCCTTCACAACAGCCAACCAAGTGAACACTCTCCAGGAGGTAGGCATATCAATATCCAAATCTACAATAAATTGTAAACTGCATGAAAGTATATACAGAGGGTTCACTGCAAGGTGCAAGCCACTCATAACCATCAAGAATAAAAAGGCTAGACTGGACTTTGCTAAAAAACATCTAAAAAAGCCAGCACAGTTCTGGAAGAACACTCTTTGGACAGATGAAAGATCGCCCTCTACGAGAATGATGGAAAGAGAAAAGTATGGCGAAGGCGTGGTACAGCTCATGATCCAAAGCATACCACATCATCTGTAAAACACGGCGGAGGCATTGTGATGGCTTGGGCATGCATGGCTGCCAGTGGCACTGGGTCACTAGTGTTTATTGATGATGTGACACAGCACAGAAGCAGCCGAATGAATTCTGAGGTATTCAGAGCCACACTGTGTGCTCAGATCCAGCCAAATGCAGCCAATCTGATTGGTCGTCATTTCATACTACAGATGGACAACGTCCCAAAACAAAGCCAAGGCAACCCACGAGTTTATTAAAGCAAAGAAGTGGAATATTCTTGAATGGCCAAGTCAGTCACCTGATCTCAACCCAATTGAGAATGCATTTCACTTGTTAAAGACTAAACTTCAGACAGAAAGGCCCACAAACAAACAGCAACTGAAAACCACCACAGTGAAGGCCTGGCAGAGCATCAAAAAGGAGGAAACACAGCGTCTGGTGATGTCCATGAGTTCAAGACTTCAGGCAGTCATTGCCAACAAAGGGTTTTCAACCAAGTACTAGAAATGAACATTTTATTTACAATTATTGAATCTGTCCAATTACTTTTGATCCATTTAAAACAGGGTGGCACATGTTAAGGAGCTGAAACTCTTAAACCCTTCATCCAATTTTGATGTGGATACCCTCAAATGAAAGCTGAACGTCTGAACTTCAACTGCATCTGAATTGTTTTGTTGAAAATTCATTGTGGTAATGTCTAGAACCAAAATTAGAAAAATGTTGTCTGTCCAAATATATACAGTCATGGCCAAAAGTATTCACACCCCCACAATTCTGTCAGATAATACTTAGTTTCCTCCTGAAAATGATTGCAAACACAAATTCTTTGTTATTATTATCTTCATTTAATTTGTCTTAAATGAAAAAACACAAAAGAGAATGAAGCAAAAAGCAAAACATTGATCATTTCACACAAAACTCCAAAAATGGGCAAGACAAAAGTATTGGCACCCTCAGCCTAATACTTGGTTGCACAACCTTTAGCCAAAATAACTGCGACCAACCGCTTCCGGTAACCATCAATGAGTTTCTTACAATGCTCTGCTGGAATTTTAGACCATTCTTTTTTTGGCAAACTGCTCCAGGTCACTGATATTTGAAGGGTGCCTTCTCCAAACTGCCATTTTTAGATCTCTCCACCGGTGTTTTATGGGATTTAGGTCTGGACTCATTGCTGGCCACCTTAGAAGTCTCCAGTGCTTTCTCTCAAACCATTTTCTAGTGCTTTTTGAAGTGTGTTTTGGGTCATTGTCCTGCTGGAAGACCCATGACCTCTGAGGGAGACCCAGCTTTCTCACACTGGGCCCTTATGCTGCAAAATTTGTTGGTAGTCTTCAGACTTCATAATGCCATGCACACAGTCAAGCAGTCCAGTGCCAGAGGCAGCAAAGCAACCCCAAAACATCAGGGAACCTCTGCCATGTTTGACTGTAGGGACCGTGTTCTTTTCTTTGAATGCCTCTTTTTTTCTCCTGTAAACTCTATGCTGATGCCTTTGCCCAAAAAGCTCTACTTTTGTCTCATCTGACCAGAGAACATTCTTCCAAAACGTTTTAGGCTTTTTCAGGTAAGTTTTGGCAAACTCCAGCCTGGCTTTTTTATGTCTCGGGGTAAGAAGTGGGGTCTTCCTGCGTCTCCTACCATACAGTCCCTTTTCGTTCAGACGCCGACGGATAGTACGGGTTGACATTGTTGTACCCTTGGACTGCAGGGCAGCTTGAACTTGTTTGGATGTTAGTCGAGGTTCTTTATCCAACATCCGCACAATCTTGCATTGAAATCTCTTGTCAATTTTTCTTTTCCGTCCACATCTAGGGAGGTTAGCCACAGTGCCATGGGCTTTAAACTTCTTGATGACACTGCGCACGGTAGACACAGGAACATTCAGGTCTTTGGAGATGGACTTGTAGCCTTTAAATTGCTCATGCTTCCTCACAATTTGGTTTCTCAAGTCCTCAGACAGTTCTTTGGTCTTCTTTCTTTTCTCCATGCTCAATGTGGTACACACAAGGACACAGGACAGAGGTTGAGTCAACTTTAATCCATGTCAACTGGCTGCAAGTGTGATTTAGTTATTGCCAACACCTGTTAGGTGCCACAGGTAAGTTAGAGGTGCTGTTAATTACGCAAATTAGAGAAGCATCACATGATTTTTTGAACAGTGCCAATACTTTTGTCCACCCCCTTTTTTATGTTTGGTGTAGAATTATATCCAATTTGGCTTTAGGATAATTCTTTTTGTGTTTTTTCATTTAAGACAAATTAAATGAAGATAATAATACCAAAGAATTTGTGATTGCAATCATTTTCAGGAAGAAACTGAGTATTATCTGACAGAATTGCAGGGGTGTTAATTTTTTTGGCCATGACTGTATGGACTTAACTGTATGCATATATATATTTTTTTTGATCCTTTATTGTGGTTCAGATATATAACATAATTGATCATGTTTTAAGAGCCATTTTGCATTTATTGCTTTGGGGAATTTTGATGTGGGCTATCATTGCCCCTATATCAGGGCGTGATACTTGTATAGGTCTGTGTCGCATGTTTGCAATTTTAGTGTTTTTAAAAAATATCGCTTCTGTGTTTGTCTATGTATTTTTGATACCTGCCAATAAAGTATTGCATTTTTATCTTTTCTTCCCTTTTGTTGTTATGCTCACTTTCAAGCCCATGGTGAGCCCTCTTGTCTTTAATTGACTAGCGGTGCCCTCCACCTACTGCAAAATAGAAGCAAGGAAGAGGACGTCATCGCATTAAGATGGGAGGCGCCAGACACGCGACACCCATCGGAACGGACTGCCCCCCAGGGTGAGTATAATAAAACTTGTTTTTCTTATCTTTCAGGGGGGCTTATCTACAGCATTCCAGAATGCTGTAGATAAGCCCCTAATGGCGGTGGCCGTAGCTTATATGCGAAAAATGAGGTGACAGATTGACTTTAACAAGAGGTTTTAATTTAACCCTCCGTCACATACAATATTCGGACTAACGAGTTCACATAAAATGTGCCTGTCAGGCGCCTGCTGGAAAAATACCTATAATATCTAATGTTTGCAATTTCAGTGCTCTAAAAGTGATCAGTGACCTTCATAGGGATGTAATAAAAGAGACTACACATAATCAGTTGCAAAAAAAAACATTTACTTAACATAAAACTAATAACTATGAAATACAAACTTTTCAAAACTCCCGCCAAATAGTCCCCAGTTCGACACTCTCAAAAAAATGTACAAAGAAAATTTTTGAACACAAACTTAATTTTAAGGTACCTTAAGTACTATTAAAAACATATTCAATCAGAAGTAGATGCTGAGGTTTCCCCAGAAAAGTCACACTTGCAGAGCAAATAGCAAGAATTACACACCATTTTTGCATGTGTCAGGCAAATTGCTTTATGACATTTGAGACATTCATAATTTGAAAGCCTTCTGGTTCCGCTTTCCGTTTGGTAGGTGGTGCATCTCCTTCTTTTGTGAGGTGGTGCAGATGGTGACTTTTCACCATCATCTTCTGGGCGGAACCTTTTGAGCTGAACTTGAAGGCGAGAGGGGATACCGATTGTTTTCACGCTTCTCCTGCGTAGCTCTCCAAGTACTAGTTCATGGGCCAATTTTTTCAGATACAATCGTCTACGGAGTGGTTCAGGCTTGTTTTCAAGATAAATTACTTGTGAATTTATACCACCCAAATTCAACATAGCAAAAAATATGACCATTGGCCAGCGTTTGATGTTTCTGCTGACGTTGAAAGTGGAGCACATCTGATCTGCTGTATCCACACCCCCTTTGGTGGCATTGTAAAATGTAATTATCTCCGTTTTTTTTTCTGCCCCAGTCCCAGGATCGATGGCAGCATCATCATGAAGTATTGATAGAAGAAGTACGATTTTTTTGGCATGTGCTACATAGGAAACTAAAGCCTTTCCATTATGGAATGCAAACATACTGCTGTACTGTTGTCTCTCTTACAAACTGTGGCGGCAATTCCCTTTTGTTTTTTCTTACAGTTCCCACATATGACAGCTTCTGAATTTTCAGATAATCAATCAGATCACAACTTGTAAACCAATTGTCAGCTGTAATATTGCGACCCGATCCAAATAAGGGTTCAGCCAGTCTTTTTACAACATCAATGGGTTTGTTGCTCACACAGTAAGGACCTTCTGGTTGTTTTCCTGCATAAACTTCCAGGTTGTAAGTGTAGGTCTTACTGGCATCAACAAGGGCATAAATTTTTATTCCATATTTGTTTGGCTTTGATGGAATATATTGACGAAAGGCACATCTACCACGAAAACCAGGGAGCATTTCGTCAATAGTGAGATTCTCTCCAGGGTAATAACTTTGTTTACAGTTTACAACAAATCTTTGAAATATATCACGAATTGGAGCAAGTCGGTCATGTGTTTTGCGTTCGGTTCGGGTAGTTCTGTCGTCAAACCGAAGGCAACGAATTAGAATCTTGAATCTGTTTATGGACATAACAAGGCTAAATTTTTCAACTCCATCCCCATCTTTACCCCAAAGTTCCTCCAAACTTTGTCTATTTGCCCTATAAGCTCCTGCAAGGTGCAGTAATCCAAAAAAAGCACGCAGTTCTATTTCATCTGTGGGCTTGATGGCTCTGTTGCAGATGTACTTGTCCTTTATAATGTCTATATATTGGTTGGTATATGTGACAATAGAGTCCAGAATGTCATCTGTAAATATACTGTTCCAGCATTCAACTGCAGTTTTTGCATTACGTGCTGTTCCTATTACTGCAGGAAGGTGAGTAATAATGTTTAAAGGTTCCCTATGTTTTTTCTGGAATGGCTTCTTGTTCCATTTAGTATTTTTATCTTTTCCAATATAATATGATCCAACTTCTTCATCCTCACCACTGTCACCATCTTGCTCTGTTTCAGAATCCAGGACACATTCTTCCACCTCATCATGAGAATCAATCTCACTTTCCTCTCCTAAATCCTCATTCAGTGTGAGGTCTCTATCATCTAACAGCATGTTTGTTACTTCCTCAACATCAAGTTGTTTGGATAAATTGTACATTTTCCTCTCCATTTCAGCAGATAATCTGAAGCAAGAGAAGGAATATGTTAGGGAACTACTGTATATGCCTGAGCAGCACACTTTCTTTTATAAAATCTCCCTTATTTCTATGAAATATCCTCACATTTTATGCTATACATTCATAAAACAAGCTAAATAAACTATTGTGATGAATAAAAACATAAAATACCAACCTTACTGAATGTGACGTATTCACATACAATGAGCCTGAGAGATCTGTGCAGCTATATCCTCTCCCCTGAAGCTCTGAAATCCAACTGTGATATCAGGTTTCACAGACCTTCAAGAGACAGGAGACTACCTGGAGGGAGGGGGGTTTCCTCACAATCTGGTGAGGAAGGAGAAATGAAAGTAAAAGAAGCGCCTGTCAGATCAGTTGTATGTGACGGAGGGTTAACTAAGCTCATGGATTTCTCTGGAACAATACATTAAATGACAGATATCAATGTATCATTTTATTCAGCTTCCTATGACCTTTGTGACCATATAGACTGCTTAAAAAGGTTGACCCTACTAACAGATTTTCCTTCAAAGATGTTGCCTTCCCACAAATTAACGTATCATAAAGACCTAATCCGGGACTTCTAGCCATATTGGTATGCCCAGTGAACGGTAATGGCACTGAAGCTTTGCTAATTCCATTAACTGAAGATGCTGGCTATAATATACAGCCTACATGTTGCGGTCCAATCCACTGGGTTGAGGGCTCTTTCACCCCACCAGCACTGCATCATGGGTGCAGATTCATTGCCATAACATTTGAGTGGCACTAACAAAAACTCAGGTGTGCCATAAATGCCTGGTGGAATTGCATGTCCCCTTTCTCACAACTAAATACCGGTCAATTAAAGTCAGTCATACATGTAAACCAAATGTTTCTATTAAAACATACTTGTCCTGTATAAAGTAAACCGCCAAATGTCAAAATAAAAAAAATAAAAATAAAAAAAGGCTCTTGGAAATGTAGTTGCGCTTTATGAAATGTTCTATTGCGCAAAGTTAATAAAACAAACGATACATATTTGGCATCATCATAATTGCAATAAATTACAGCATTATAGCAACACTGCGTTAATTTAAAATACAAAAAAAAAATGTGGAACTGTGTTTTTCTTTATCCCATCCCCACCAATGTCAGGGTACAGAGTGTGCTGCGTCAATGTCCAGTTTATCCTCCTATACAAGCCCCTTTCAGCTGCTGTTTGGCAAGCTCTGAACTCTATACTCTGTGTAAGAGCTTTCCTTTTCTGAGCCTCTGTGTTCGCTACACTAGTACTCAGGCAGGAAAATTCTCATACACAGACTGCTAGAATATAGCCAATATTGCGGAGCAGCAGTTCAGAGACGTGGAATCCGGACACTTTTTCTGCAGCACAGAGTTTGGATACGGAGGAAGCAAAATAAGGTAATTATGTACTGTATATTATTAAAAAAAAATGTATATTTTGCATTGCCTGGGGGAAATTAACCCCACTCCCTCCCATAGTTATTGTTTAATAACTAAACAATAATTAAATAAATCGGATGTACTTTAACAAAACCAAACCACTCACAAATTTTCCCACAAAAAGGAAAAAAAAAAAGAAAAAAGAAAAAAAGGGCTTGTACAGTTCCACTGAGAGAAAAGCTAATGTATCCTTCACACTAGAGTTATTGAAACGGAATGAATGGTAAATGTATCAGCGCTTACCTTGACTGGATAAGTAGTAAACATTTTAATGCAGTTCCTAACCAGCCATCTGTTAAGGTCTCTATATCAGCTCTCAGCCTCTGGAGAGAATCGCGCCTCTGTGGGCTGAGCAGTGCTGGCAATGAGAAGGAAATTACTACATTAAATACATGCCGGGCACTACAATTCATTTTCTCATTATGTGAGTAGATGATCGAAGTTGTACTGTTACAGTAAAATAATGCTCTTTACATTTTCAACTGACTAAGGAAAAACACTTGTGGAATAAGACATACATTTCTGATGAAATCTAAGTCATGCATTTTGGATTCTTTTGTTTCACCCAAGAGGTCAGTAGTATGTTCTGAGGATCTGCTCCTGTGGTTTGACCACACTCACTTCTGAATGTAGGCCTGAGATTCTGCAGTTTTTTTTTCACTGATAGGGATGTGTAAAATAGGGAGTGGAGAGGGTGGGATGAGAGATGAGAAAAACAAAGACCTTTCTCCATGTTCTTCCACCTGTCTGTGAAAAACACACAGCACACAAATGGCGTCCAATTATTTTATGGACCCAAAGAATTTACCGTAATTGTAGTTTGATCCGACACTCTGATCAATATCGAACATATCTGTGCAAAATTACATGTGAATTGCCCCATTAATACATTACTTGTTTTACTCACTTATATAGTACCATTAATTCCACAGCACTTTACAGACATCTTCATCACTGTCCCCATTGGGGCTCACAATCTAAATACCAGTGTACATTCTCCAATATACATTTATTTTTTTAAAGCCCCACTCGAGCGTTTATATTTTTTCATATTACAGGAATCAGTGCAGAGTGAATGAATCTATCTGGAAATAATCAGTGAGAATTGCTTCTAATCTTAGAAGTCACCTTTTCTGATAGGTGTGGATTCTGTCATCCTACTGTAGCTTGGCTGAGCGGCAGGGTGGTGATCAGCAGAGCGGGAGGTGCTCGATGTGGACGGACAAACACTCCGTTGTGCCTGGCAGATCTGATCCCTTGTTGATGTTTTCTCCTCAAACTGGCCCTGTAGCCCACTCGTTTAGCCCATGTGATTTTGATCCACTTAGGGTATGTTTCCACGTTCAGTATTTGCTGCGGATTGGAGGCTGCGTACAGCCGCAGCGTCCAATCCGCAGCAGCCAGGTGTTACAGCATAGTGGAAGGGATTTTATGAAATCCCATCTCCACTATGCGTTCAAAGACTCAGGTGGCAAACATGTGTATATGCACATATATACACATGCCGTCTTTATAGAATTCAGCATATCTATTTATCTTGTGGAGACGCTCAGTCTCCACAAGATAAATATCGCAGTCTATGTATAGGATGCGGTGATTCCACATGGTTCAATGAACACACGCGGAATCACCGCGCATACAAAAGACGGCAGAGCTGCGTCCAAAACGCTGCCAATACTGACTGTGGAAACATACCCTTACAATGGCCAATCATCAGGAATGAGTGTAGGAACACATATTTCCCAATAATCAGTCTAAACAGGCTTCCAATAGCCCAACGAATAAGCAAAACTATATTTAAGTTTCTTTAAAAATTAGCATTCTCAGCAGTACATTATCATGTGTAAGCAGTAAATGTGCTACTGAGAACTGCCTAGGTCAATGATATTCCAAGTGTACTGAATCGTACAATCGTATTAATGATCGTTCCACTAAAATGGCAGTGCGGTTTGCATGTTTAGACAGAGGCTGGTGTATTAATCACAGTTACAAGGCAAATTCAGCCTCCTAGCTGCAGAACAAGTTGACAATCTACCAACATCCAGTGATTTTAGGATCACTGGCTTCCTGATCTAATAGATACAGCCCACAATGGACCAAAACAATACAGATCTCTCACACATGCTCACGGACATGTGTCATAAGTATCAATAAGAGATCATCCTGATCTGTATAACGAATGCCATTTCAGCACCGTGTACACAGTAAATCAGAGCGACAAAATGATAAATCATCTCTGCTTTCCCAGTGGAGAGTCTGGCTGTGTCTGCCAACTGGTTCCCCACCCATGCAGAATCTGTTACAGGCTGCTTACTCGGCACTGACGTTTTAGAAGGTCAGTGCAGGTAAAGTGTGGACCGACAAGATGTTTAAAGCTATGTGCCCACGTTGCAGAATAGAAGCAGATTTTTCTTCATCAAAACCGCACACCCTTGCCAGGGAAAACGCATGCAGATTTTGATGCATTTTTTCTAAGCGTTTTAGTACAAAAAGTTGGGACAAAAAAAAAAGGCTCTTATTAAGTCATTTCCTAGTCCATCCCCTCTTCTTAATTTTATTTTCTTGCTGGATTCAAGATGCCACAAACCCCAACCCTAGCCCAACCCTAACCCTAGCGCAAAAATCATTACAGAACCAGACATGATATGACACATGGTTTACATACAGTAAACCATGTCATATCAAAACAATTTTTTAATGCAAGTGTTTAATAAATTTAGCAGTTTGTGTTAGGAAAAATTTGGAACTCTAGGGGTTAAATTTAAGGCTATAATTGCGGGGAAAAATTGCGTGGGCTCCCGCGCAATTTTCTCCTCGAGAGGGAAAGCCAGTGACTGAGGGCAGATATTAATAGCCTAGAGAGGGACCATTGTTTTTGCCTCCCCGGTTAAAAAAAATCTGCCCCCAGCCACCCCAGAAAAGGCGCATCTATAAGATGCGCCTTTTCTGGCACTTAGCTTCTCTCATTCTGTTGAGGAGAGCCATAAGATCAAATAGTTAATTAACCTCAAGACGTACAAGATTGAGAGAAGCAACCCATAACGTGTATTGTTTATCCTTACATTAGCTTTCTCAGATCAGCGAGACCCTAAAGATGGCTGCCATTTCCTGTTTCCTCACACCATGTGCTGATATCCAAGATAACGCCCACAATAAGGTGACCTCATGGATCCACCCACAGTGACGCCCACCTTGATGACCTCATGGACCAACCCACCCTGATGACCTCATGGATCCGCCCACGGACTTGCTCATTGCCCAACCCACTAACCAATGGAATACATCCGATCACTCCCATTTTAGAGATAACCGAGACCCCCTTACAGGGGTTATATAAACCTGTGTTCTGACTAAATAAAGGCCTTGGAGCTGAGCCGCAGACTGATCAAGGAGAGTTTACATCTGTGTGTGTCTGATGTTATTTCTTTAGTGCGCACCTGATCAATATCCATTAGGCCAGGAGTATGCAACTGGAGTGAACATTTCTTAATTGTTCAACCTAACCTATTTGGCGACCAACGTGGGGTCAGCAGAGGAAGAGCCCTGAACCCTGAGGACCGGCGAGTGGAACAGCAGGACGCGCTGAATACCCCGAACCTAGAGACTGATCATCTCATTATCAGAACACGGCAAGTCTGCTTATTTTTATAATCTGTATTCTTTACCTGTGTCCTTCGGGGTATCCTGTGCAGATTGCCTGACCGTGTCCGGTTTTCGCGGTATCTAAGACGGCAGAAGGGTCTCGCCGCTGCTGGTCATTTAATTGCAAGAACCGTCACATGTTTTAGTTGCCTACTGCCTGTTACGTGTTGTGAAGAGGGGAGATGACTGGCAGTTAAGAAAGCAAGCGGATTTTTCAGTGTTAAAAAAAAAAAAAAAAATTGTCTGTGGTACAGTACACGGTTGTCACCTGTGATACGATTTTCAGTTCTGTGTAGGAGAAACTAGGACCTGGAGTGAATTGACTCAGCCTAGAAGGGGCCTGTTATCTTGGAGTGAGTTGACTCAGTTCGAGCCTAATAAATTTAGTTTTGCCTTGTAACTTGGAGTGAATTGACTCAGCACGGGGCCTGGTAATTTAGGAGTAATTTGATTAAGTAGGGAATAATTGGTTTGTAAAGTACGGAACACGGAAGTCAGACAGGGACCACGTGACAAGAAGCAATAGTAAGTGTGTACTGCAGACTCAGTTCTCTTTAGAATCTCAGGTTTGAGTAATATATATCTATCTATAGAAACATGGAGAAATTAATGCAGTTCTGCCGTATTGGCACTAAGCCAAATTCAGATGGCAAGTTAGACCCGTGTACATTAGTGGCGACTCGTGAAGGGAAGAGTCATGTTAAACAATGTAAAAAGCTCATGAAGTTGTGTGGAATGCCAGAAGGGGGAGGTAACCGCCTCTGGAGTGGAAGATTGTCTTGAAAGAAAGAAAAGGTATCCTAGAAGATAATGGATTGTTGCCTACTGCTAGGGCATGGGAAAGAGTCTCTGAAAGTCTGTATAGAGAAAACTGGGTTGAAGAGGAAAGGAATAAAAAGGGTAGTTTTGAGTTATGTGTAATACAAAAATATATCCTGTGAGCGGCCACCACCGTATAACGGTGGCCCAGAGCCATGTGCTAACTCTTGCGGCAGCCATTTTGTGGATGGGCCATGTGCTTATTCTGATGGCAGTGGCCATTTTGTGGATGGCAAATGTGTTAATGCTGGCAGCAGCCATTTTGTGGATGGCAAATGTGTTAATTCTAACTGCGGCCATTTTGTGGATGGCAAATGTAATTCTGACGGTGGCCATTTTGTGGATGGCAAATGTAATTTTGGTGGCAGCCATTTTGTGGATAGCAAATGTGCTGTTCCTGGTGGTGAACATCTTAGTCTAAGGGTATGTTTCCACATTCAGGAAACGCTGCGTGTTTGACACTGCATTGAGCCGCAGCGTCAAACATGCAGCCTCCAGATGTTACAGCATAGTGGAGGGGATTTCATGAAACCCCGTCTCCACTATGCATTAAAAGACACATGCGGCATACCTGCGGAAACGGATATGCAGCGCGTCTTAAGAACGCAGCATGTCCTTACATTGCAGAAACAACGCAAGGACAACGCAGGTGACCTGCCAGTGACCTCAGGTGCAGATTTGGTCAGGATTTTACCTGCATAAAATCTTGACCAAATCCTGATGCAATCCTGAACGTGGACACATACCCTAAGTCTACACACCACATCACCAAATCCTTGTTACCCAGTAATGACCACTAACGGCCAATACTATATTCCTTTGGGAAGTGAACAGGCTTTACCCATGCTTCCAGTCCCAGTGGTTTCCAATGAGGCACCGGCCCATTCCCCTATCACTCCTGTCGTGAATCCAGCAATCCTCCCACCTGGATCGTCCCTGGCACAGACCCTTTCTACTGTCACTTCCACTGCCAATTTAGCCGCACACCCGCACGAGATGCTCCAAGCAACTGCCTCTCCTCCCAATGCTTCCACTACAACAGCACTCTCACGCAGTCTACCTAACCCTATATTCAGTACCTCACAGGCTCTCGCAGCCAAGCACACACCTGTATGGGACGGTGGCAACTGTATCAAGGGGGGGCTCAATCTGGGAGGGGAATACCAATAGCATAGGAAGCACAAAAGGGAGGGAATGTTGGCAACCTATTTTTGAAAAAGAACTTCCTGAGGGACCTTTGTTAGTGGTGGGAAAGGGTGACATAATGCAAACGGACGCCATTGTTAATGCTGCCAATTCTCGGTTAGAGCACAACGGAGGTGTAGCTAGAGCTATAGTGGAAGCAGGAGCGGCGACTATTCAAGCTGACAGTCGAATCATTGTTAAGTCAAATGGTCAGATAGCTGTTGGGGACATAGCGGTGACTAAATCTGGCAATCTTCCGTGTAGAATGATCATACACGCTGTGACCCCTATTTTTGACCCTATTCATCCAGGCGTTAGTACTCAACAACGTCGTGCAGCAATAACTCGCATTTTAGAGTATGCTAATGTTAGTGAGCAGATTGAGACCTAGACAATTCCCGCCATTGGTGTTGGCATTTTCGGTTTTCCTGTTCATGCATGTACAAGAGAAATCGTTGGAATTATAATAAACAAATGTAGCCCCCCCCCAAGCATTTGCTGCCTCTCTGAAATCAGGTTAATTAGTAATGAGGACAGGACTGTTAAAGCCTTTATGACTGCCTGCGTCACCTGGACCCCACAACATGTTGGAGCTGCCCAAATAAAGCCCCTCATTCCAGGATTGTTACCTCCTCCTGCTCCTCATACAAAAGTGATTACATCTGTACTCCCGATGCCATCTCTACTCCCGCCTCAGGTGCCACCACCAACAGTGCCAATGCACATGTCTGAGGAGCCCATCCTCTACATCAAGTTTACACCCCAGCAAGCTGCTACTCTGTTGAACCAACTTCCAGATCCAGAAAAACAGCCAATGCCTTTGTTCAGAAGCATGCTTCAAATCCAAAGGAATTACTCAGCCACGTGGCAAGATCTCATTTCCCTGGCAAATCTTAAAGCAGGCGATGCATATTGGCCTGTTATGAAGATCGCGTTCAATGATGCCTCACTTGCCAGTGACACCACATGGGACTCTGGTATTTTGTTCTGCCAACAACTTAAGACATGGGCCTCGGATTAGTTGGCTGATCAGTCAACATCTTTCAAGGATGTCACGCAGGAACCAGGGGAATTGGTGGAGCGATCTGATACTCGCCTAGCTCAAATGTTTAAGGACTTTGGCTTCAGTAACCAAATAAAAGTTCAACAGACACTGCTCGTCTACTCTTTTGTTGAAGGCCTTCAGGAAGCCCTGAGAAAGCAATTTCAAGCAATCAGACCTGAATATGCTACATTGGATCCTAAGGATGTTTTAACGATAGCTATGGGATTAGAAAAAGCACTCTCTTGGAATTTCAAATTCTAATATCATCTGAGGACATCCAGTTCTCTTAATGGCTCCACACGACAATTGCTATTCTTGCAACCTAAACATCGGTTGGTGCAGCGTCATATGAGACTCCAATGTTCGCTCTTGGTTCCGGATAATGTTACTCTTGTCCGCTGCACCATCCTCAAACCATCCATGCTGCTTCCTCTTTCCAGTGGGGATGTGGACGATGATGCTGATGCTCTCAGTGAAGATGCTTCTACACACTCAGAGGAGGATTATGACTGTCTTGAACAAATGCAGGAAGAAGTAGCCTCCAAGAAAAACGTGTCTGAAGACCCATTCCCACATGCTGACCTGACGTTCTTCACTGATGGTTCCAGATTTGCAGATCAAAAAGGAAGGTTCCATATGGGATATGCCGTGGTTACACATGACCAGTTCATCTCAGCCAGATCCCTACCACCGCACATGTCTGCACAAGAAGCGGAACTTAAGGCTTTGACAATGGCTTGTCAGGAAGCAACCGGTGACATTATACACAGGACCTCTGTATATAGTATACAGTGTATAGTGTCAGTGTACAGGTTACACCGACTCACTAGTGACGTCTCTAGGTAAAGTCCTTCATCTTTCATCCAGCACAGACCGACAATCACTTCATCCAGCCAGGACTCGTCTCTGCAGGAAATAACAGTTATCTCGAGCTCCGCTTGCAGAACACATTACTTAATTTTTCCCAACATCTACATTACACCACATGAAGAAAAAGAGGCAACATCGTGTCACTCTACACAGTAACAGGACCGCCCACCCATTTAAAACTATGTCCTCAAAAAATAAAATAAATACATCACTGCAGTAATAATATCCCCCATCCAGGCCCCGTGTATCTCATTCCTGGCTCCATTCATATGTTCTCCCATCCTGCCCCATCAGTCTCCAATCATGCCCCGTATCTACATACTGCCAGTGTGTCCAGCGTCTCTGGCCCCAGTGTGTCCAGCGTCTCTGGCCCCAGTGTGTCCAGCGTCTCTGGCCCCAGTGTGTCCAGCGTCTCTGGCCCCAGTGTGTCCAGCGTCTCTGGCCCCAGTGTGTCCAGCGTCTCTGGCCCCAGTGTGTCCAGCGTCTCTGGCCCCAGTGTGTCCAGCGTCTCTGGCCCCAGTGTGTCCAGCGTCTCTGGCCCCAGTGTGTCCAGCGTCTCTGGCCCCAGTGTGTCCAGCGTCTCTGGCCCCAGTGTGTCCAGCGTCTCTGGCCCCCAGTGTGTCCAGCATCTCTGCCCCCAGTGTGTCCAGCATCTCTGCCCCCTTTCCCTCCCATCTCTGCCCCCTTCCACCACCCCCCCCCCCCCCCCTCCACCCCCGTATTGCCGTTCAAAATTACAAAAAAAAAAAAAAGTTCTCACCTGTCCGGGCTCCTTCGGCGAAGGAACTCCCTCCAGCAGCGCGCACTCGTCGGCAACTGACTGGCGTCAGACGCCGGCAACGTGCGCGCTGCGGCTGATGTCAGCTGCTAGCCTCCGATTGGCTGGCAGCTGTTAACTATTGACGTGCGGGCACGCTCTCTCACATCAATAGCTTTTAACTGCCGCAGCGCCGTAGGGGCCTGGTGAGCAGATGAGACGGGGCCAATGCAGGCCCCCTCTGCCCACCGGGCCCATACGCCAGTCAGGGCAGTAATGCCCTGATGGCGGCGGGCAATCTGAGCGGTAGCCCAGGGCCCCCCACACCACTGGGCCCTGGGGTACCGCCCAGATTGACCCTATTATAATCCGCCCCTGCCAACATGACTGCCAGAGTGACTGTTAAGAGACTGATGACTGAAGTAGTATGCAGATATGGGGGCCCAGAGGTAATTGAGAGTGACCAAAGACCCACGTTCATTGCAGCACTGACTAAGGAACTATGGACATTGGTGGAAGCTGATTTGAGTTTAGATACTCCATATCACCCACAGAGCAGTGGGAAAGTAGAAACACTGAATGGCACCTTCAAAAATAAAATAATGAAAGCCAGTTAGGAGGTCAGACTTTGACAGACATTTTGCCCGTTGCCTTATACTCAGTCAGAAACACTCCAAGGGGTCCCACTAAACTCATACCATTCAAGATTCTTTTTGGGGGGCCTCCAAGGTTGGGTCAATATTTTCCACAACAGCTAGCCTTAGGAAGTGATACTCTTGTAAAATTATGTAATTGCCCTTACTAAAGAACTGTCAGTAACACATGTACAAGTTTTATCATCCATTCCAGGTCCAAATTCCAGTGAAGGTACCCATGCTTTCCAACCTGGTGACTACGTGCTGGTAAAGAAGTTCATCAGAAAGACATCCCTGGAGTCGAGATTTGAGGGTCCCTACCAAGTGCTCCTGACTACTCCTACTTCGCTCAGGGTTGCTGAGCGCCTCCTGGATCCATCTCTCACATTGTAAACTTGTTAGACAGTTAGGGACAGAGTAGGATCTGACCTGCTTATCAAAGTCCAGCTACAAAGGGAGGTTTTCCACAAGGGAAAACTTGTCTCAATTTGGTGAAAACTCCAATTCCCCCCTCCCGGGCGAGACGGGCAGATCTAGGATGTGTTACATCAGGGTGAGTCAAATGTGTATTTTATGTAACCATGGAGATGGGAGATTGGAGAGTAACAGATCCAGCAGGTAGGAAAGTCCCAAGGACATGGGTAATACGCTCCGATATACCTCCTCGATATACCCATAATTGTCACTCATTCTCTGGTGTCAATAGCATCCGTATTGTCATGAAGCCTCTGATGTCATAGTGACACTTAACACTGGTGGGTTAGGGAACCATGATGGGATCAAGAAAAAAAAAAAAAAAAGGTAAATAAAGTATTTAGGGGGGACTGTTGAGGAGAGCCATAAGATCAAATACTTAATTAACCTCAAGACGTAAGAGATTGAGAGAAGTGACCCATAACGTGTATTGTTTAACCTTACACAAGCTTTCTCAGATCAGTGAGACCCTAAAGATGGCTGCCATTTCCGGTTTCATCACACCATGTGCTGATATCCAAGATAACGCCCACAATAAGGTGACCTCATGGATCCACCCACAGTGACGCCCACCTTGATGACCTCATGGACCAACCCACCCTGATGACCTCATGGATCCGCCCACGGACTTGCTCACTGCCCAACCCACTAACCAATGGAATACATCCGATCACTCCCATTTTAGAGATAACCGAGACCCCCTTACAGGGGTTATATAAACCTGTGTTCTGACTAAATAAAGGCCTTGGAGCTGAGCCGCAGACTGATCAAGGAGAGTTTACATCTGACTGTGTGTGTCTGATGTTATTTCTTTAGTGCGCACCTGATCAATATCCATTAGGCCAGGAGTAGGCAACTGGAGTGAACATTTCTTAATTGTTCAACCTAACAATCCCACTGCCGTGTAGAAGTGGCATATGGGGTAATAATGGGTTAACGTCACCTTGCTATTGAAAGGTGACATTAATCCGGGTTAATAACGGAGAGGTGTCAATAAGACACCTATCCATCATTAACCCTAGAATAGTAAAGGGCTAAAAAAGACACATTAAATTAAAAAATATTTTAATGAAATAATCACACCAAGTTTTCACAAAATTTATTATTCCGCTAATCCAAAAAAAAAAAACCCTTGTTCTGTAAACAAAAAAAAAATAAAAATAAAAAAAAATAAGAGGAACAATATCCATACCTCTTCGCAGTAGTCAGGACCCACGCCGTAAATCCATCACAAAGGGTTAATTAGTTTACAACGAGGATCGGTGCAAATGCTACCGGCCCCGCTGTAAACCACTGCAGAATGAATTAAATCATCTCTACGCAGGCTCCCCAGCTGACCGGGATGAACTGATTCGTGTGGGAAAATTTCCCACGCTCATGGGTTCACCTCTGGTCAGCCATGAAGTCAGCACAGCCGCATTGAGTACCGCTGACTTCTTTGGCTCCCAACGAGTTCACCCAAGCTGCACTCGAGAGAACTCGTTATACAATGAACGGGGTCGCTTTACAGCCCCGTTCACTGTATCGGCGGAGGCGGTTTAGAGCAGCCACATGTTATGTGGCTGCTCTAAACTTTAGATCATCGTGGGACACTCGTTTAAAATGGATTCTACGGAGGGTAGGTATCTTTTGTGGTTTGTTATTTTACTTTTATTAAGGTGAACAAGGTCTTCAGGTAATTAGATGTCTAGATGAGTATATGGAATTTTTTTTTCTTTTTTTTTTTTTAAGGTGGTGATCGGCGTGGACAGGTATACATAATTTATTTCCACAGGTAACCACTGGTCACCAATGAAAATTTATTTTGGGGACAAATTAAAAAAAAAAAAAAATGGGCAAAAAAAACAACAAAGGGATGAAATTAATAATATAGGGCCATGCAAAAAAATAAAAATAAAAATAAAATATTTTGAAAAATGAGGGGGGCAATAAAAAAATATCTGGTCGGGGCAAAAAAGAAAAAAAAAAAGATTTTTTTTTTACAGCAGGAACAGTTCCAGCTGATCCTGTTGCCACTAAAGGGGAACAGACATAGGCCAATGGGAGTAGTAGTCTCATCGGCCTATGTCTAGTTACACACACAGCAAATACAACACACACAGACACTTACCACACTGATCACAAGGGACATCCAGCGCCATGCGATCATATCAGTCCATGTTAGCAGCCATCATCCAGGAAAGATGGGAATGATCTGGGATTCTCGTCTTCCTGGATTATGGGATGCTCATGGGATGGCATGGTGGGACACCCAAGATGTCACTTCCTATTTGCTGCGCTTTTGATTTACAAAACCGCAGCACATGCGCTAGAAATCTGCAAACATTTGTAATATTTGCGGATTTCAAGCATTCCAATACAAGTCTACGGCGGCAGAATCGCTGCGATTCGGCAAAATAAATGAACATGCTGTGTATTTTTCGGCGATGCGATTCCGCTGAGGGAAAATACGCAGCATGGGCACAGCAATTGCAGATTGCAATTTAATTTAATTGGATGCGTTGTTAGCGTTTTTTAAGCATTTCCGCAGCGGAAACGCTTAAAGAACACAACGTGGGCACACAGCCTAAAGTCTGTGGGTGGTCCAAAATACACGGTGTTCCAAATTATTATGCAAATTGGATTTAAGTGTCAAAGATTTAATTGTTTTGTTTTTCAAATAAACTCATGGATGGTATTGTGTTTCAGGGCTCAATGGATCACTGAAATCAATCTTAAACACGTGATAATTTGTTTTCCTGGTGTTTCAAAATAAAGGAAAACTACTTAAAATGATGTTACACATTACTAAGCAGGCAACAGTTTTCAAGAAACATGGGAAAGAAAAAGAATCTCTGCTCCCTAAAAGCATCAAATACTGCAATGCCTTGGTCAAGGGATGAAAACATTAGATATTTCCCTAAAACTTAGGCGTTATCATTGTACTGTTAAGAGATTTGTGGCTGAATCTGAGCACAGACGTGTTCGTGCTGATAAACACATAATGAAGGTTTCTGCCAAACAAATTCATGGGATTAACCCCTTAGTGACAGAGCCAATTTGGTACTTAATGACCAGGCCAATTTTTGCAATTCTGACCACTGTCACTTTATGAGGTTATAACTCTGGAACGCTTCAACGGATCCCGCTGATTCTGAGATTGTTTTTTCGTGACATATTGTACTTCATGTTAGTGGTAACATTTCTTCGATATTACTTGTGATTATTTATGAAAAAAACGGAAATATGGCGAAAACTTTTAAAATTTTGCAATTTTCAAACTTTGTATTTTTATGCCCTTAAATCAGAGAGATATGTCACGAAAAATAGTTAATAAATAACATTTCCCACATGTCTACTTTACATCAGCACAATTTTGGAAACAAAATTTTTTTTGTTAGGGAGTTATAAGGGTTAAAAGTTGATCAGCAATTTCTCATTTTTACAACACCATTTTTTTTTTAGGGACCACATCACATTTGACGTCATTTTGAGGGGTCTATATGATAGAAAATAATGAAGTGTGACACCATTCTAAAAACTACACCCCTCAAGGTTCTCAAAACCACATTCAAGAAGTTTATTAACCCTTTACGTGCTTCACAGGAACTGAAACAATGTGGAAGGAAAAAATGAACATTTAACTTTTTTTTGCAAACATCTTAATTCAGAACCATTTTTTTATTTTCACAAGTGTAAAAACAGAAATGTAACCATAAATTTTGTTATGCAATTTCTCCTGAATACGCCAATACCCCATATGTGGGGGTAAACCACTTTTTGGGCGCACCGCAGAACTTAGAAGTGAAGGAGCGCCGTTTGACTTTTTCAATGCAGAATTGGCTGGAATTGAGATCGGACGCCATGTCACATTTAGAGAGCCCCTGATGTGCCTAAACAGTGGAAACTCCCCACAAGTGACACCATTTTGGAAACTAGACCCCTTAAGGAACTTATCTAGATGTGTGGTGAGCACTTTGAACCCCCAAGTGCTTCACAGATGTTTATAACGTAGAGCCGTGAAAATAAAAAATCGCTTTTGTTTACACAAAAATGATCTTTTCGCCCACAAATTCTTATTTTCACAAGGGTAACAGGAGAAATTAGACCACAAAAGTTGTTGTGCGATTTCTCCTGAATACGTCGATACCCCATATGTGAGGGTAAACCACTGTTTGGGCGCACCGCAGAGCTTGGAAGTGAAGGAGCGCCGTTTTACTTTTTCAATGTAGAATTGGCTGGAATTGAGATCGGACGCCATGTCGCGTTTGGAGAGCCCCTGATGTGCCTAAACAGTAGAAATCCCCCACAAGTGACCCCATTTTGGAAACTAGACCCCCCATGGAACTTATCTAGATGTGTGGTGAGAACCTTGAATGCCCAAGTGCTTCACAGAAGTTTAGAATGCAGAGTCGTGAAAATAAAAAATATTTTTTTTTCCACAAAAAAGATATTGTAGCCCCCAAGTTTTTATTTTCACAAGGGTAACAGGAGAAATTGGACTGCAATAGTTGTTGTCCAATTTATCCCGAGTACGCTGATGCGCCATATGTGGGGGTAAACCACTGTTTGGGCGCACGGCAGAGCTCGGAAGGGAAGGAGCGCCTTTTCGGAATGCAGACTTTGATAGAATGGTCTGTGGGCATTATGTTGCGATTGCAGAGCCCCTGATGTACCTAAACTGCAGTAACCCCCCACAAGTGACCCCATTTTGGAAACTAGACCCCCAAGGAACTTATCTAGATGTGTGGTGAGAACTTTGAATGCCCAAGTGCTTCACAGAAGTTTAGAATGCAGAGTTGTGAAAATAAAAAATATTTTTTTTTCACAAAAAAGATATTGTAGCCCCCAAGTTTTTATTTTCACAAGGGTAACCAGAGAAATTGGACCCCAGAAGTTGTTGTCCAATTTATCCCGAGTACACTGATGCCCTATATGTGGGGGTAACCCACTGTTTGGGCGCACGGCAGAGCTCAGAAGGGAGGGAGCACCATTTGACTTTTTGAGCGCAAAATTGGCTGTCGTGTTTGGAGACCCCCTGATGTACCTAAACAGTGGAAACCCCCCAATTCTAGCTCCAACCCTAACCCCAACACACCCCTAACCCTAATCCCAACCTGATCCATAATCCTAATCACTAACCCTAACCATAATCACAACCCTTACCCCAAAACAACCCTAATGTCAACCCTAACCATAACCCTAATCAAAACCCTAAATCCAACACACCCCTAATCCTAATCTCAACCCTAACCTCAAACCTAACCCTAATCCCAATACACCCCTAATCACAACCCTAACCTTAACCCTAATCCCAAACCTAACCCTAATCCCAAGCGTAACCCTAATGCCAACCCTAACCCTAATACCAACCCTAATCCAAACCCTAATCCCAGCTCTAACCCTAACTTTAGCCCCAACCCTAGCCCTAACTTTAGCCCCAACCCTAACCCTAGCCCTAAGGCTACTTTCACACTTGCGTCGTTTGGCATTCCGTCGCAATCCGTCGTTTTGGACAAGAAACGGATCCTGCAAATGTGCCCGCAGGATGCTTTTTTTGCCCATAGACTTGTATTGCCGACGGATCGTGACGGATGGCCACACGTCGCGTCCGTCGTGCACTGGATCAGTTGTGTTTTGGCGGACCGTCGGCACAAAAAAACGTTCAATGAAACGTTTTTTTGTACGTCGCATCCGCCATTTCTGACCGCGCATGCGTGGCCGTAACTCCGCCCCCTCCTCCCCAGGACATAGATTGGGCAGCGGATGCGTTGAAAAACTACAGCTGCTGCCCACGTTGTGCACAATTTTCACAACGTGCGTCGGTATGTCGGGCCGACGCATTGCGACGGCCCCGTACCGACGTAAGTGTGAAAGAAGCCTAACCCTAAATTTAGCCCCAACCCTAACCCTAAATTTAGCCCCAACCCTAACCCTAACCCTACCCCTAATTTTAGCCCCAACTGCTGTTCTCCTGCCGGCCGGCAGATGGAGACAGATGGCGGGCGCACTGCGCATGCGTCCGCCATGTTCTTCTGCCGGCGGTCAGGAGGAGCAGCAGCAAGAGGATCCAGGGACACAGGTGAGTATTGTAGGGTCCCCGAATCCCCTTATTTCTCTGTCCTCTGATGTGCGATCACATCAGAGGACAGAGAATTACACTTTACTTTTTTTTTTTTTTTGCGGTCGCCGGTAAACAGTTAATTACTGGCGATCGCAAAACAGGGGTCGGTAAAAACCGACCCCGATCATGCTCTTTGGGGTCTCGGCTACCCCCGGCAGCCGAGACCCCAAAGATTCTCCCGGTGCCAGCCAGTGGGCGCACTGCGCATGCGCCCGCCATTTTGAAGATGGCGGCGCCCACCGGGAGACACGAGGAGCATCGGGGGAGCTAGGTGAGTATTGGGGGGCCACCTGGGACCCCTTTTCTCTGTCCTCCGATGTGCGATCACATCGGAGGACAGAGAAATTAAAAAGAGATCGCGTTTTTTTGTTTTTTTTTGCGATCGCCGGTAAACGGTTAATTACCGGCGATCGCAAATGCGGGGTGGGTTAAAAAACCCCCGAATCATGTTCTCTGGGGTCTCGGCTACCCCCGGCAGCCGAGACCCCGGAGAAAATCGGCCTCTGTGGGGCGCTATTGACTTTTTTCCACAGCGCCGTTAATTAACGGCGCTGTGGTTTAAGTACAGTTAGCGGCCGCCGTTAAAAGGCGTATCGGCGGTCGCTAAGGGGTTAAGAGAGCAGCTGCCAAAATACCATTACAAAGCAGCAAACACTTATTTGAAGATGCTGGTGCCTATGGAGTCCCTCGAACCTCAAGGTGTAAGATCCTTCAAAGGCTTGCTGTGGTGCATAAACCTAATATTCAGCCACCCTTAAACAGTGTTCACAAGCAGAAATGGTTAAAGTGGGCCCAGACACACATGAACACTAATTTCCAAATAGTCTTGTTTTACTGATGAGTGTCAAGCAACCCTGGATGATCCAGATGGATGGAGTAGTGGATGGTTGGTGGATTGCCACCATGTCCCAACAAGGCTGCGACGTCAGCAAGGAGGTGGAGGAGTCACATTTTGGGCCAGAATCACGGGGAAACAGCTGGTTGGACGCTTTAAGGTTCCTGAAGGTGTAAAAATTACCTCTGCAAAGTATTTAAAGTTTCTGACTGACAACTTTCTTCCATGGTCTAAAAAGCAGAAACGTGCCTTCAGGAGCAAAATCATCTTTATGCATGACAATGCACCATCTCATGCTGCAAAGAATACCTCTGAGTCATTGGCTGCTATGGGCATAAAAGGAGATAAACTCATGGTGTGGCCACCACAATACGTCGCAATGCGTCATTTATGGGAAAAAACGCATCCTGCAAAGTTGTTTGCAGGATGCGTTTTTGCCCCATAGATTAACATTAGCAACGCATTGCCACAAGTTGCAACCGTCGTGTGACGGTTGCGCCGTGTTGTGGCGGACAGACGGGAGCAAAAAACGTTACATGTAACGCTTTTTGCTGCCGACGGACTGCTTTTTCCGACAGCGCATGCGCGGCCGGAACCGCCCCACCTCCCCGCACCTCACAATGGGGCAGCGGATGCACAGGAAAAATGCATCTGCTGCCTCCGTTGTGCGGTGCATTCACTGCTAGCGTCGGAACCTCGGCCCGACGCACTGCGACGGGCCGAATCCGACGCTAGTGTGAAAGAAGCCTTAGGAGGTTTTGGAGTTAAATAGCTGTTTTGTTCAGTGAATGTGACCTCCTAATGCTTCAAATTCCACAAATGAGCATTTTCAGTTCTTTAAAACATATTATGCACAGTAGAATCTCTATACATTTGATAATTTGGAACAGTGCATTTGAGTTTTTATTCATTTTGGAGATTATACTGTTATCATTGGCAGGTTTCTTCAATAAAATTTGATGTATAATCTAACGGGTGATGACTTTTATTAGACTGACAGTCATTTGCACCGACCATTTAGGAAAATCCGAGAAAAATATAATTTGCATAATAATTGGGAACACCGTGTATATATAACATACATGCGGGCCTAGATTTTACCCTTAATTTCTTACACTTATTACCTTCAAAGTTTGTGATCTATTAGATTATTATTGTATAACTAGATGGTGGCCCGATTCTAACGCATCGGGTATTCTAGAATATGTATGTATATAGCAGCCACATAGTATATAGCACAGGCCAAGACATTCTTGAATACCCGATGTGTTAATACAAGCCACGCAGTATATAACAGTGGCCATGCAGTATATGACACAGGCCAAACAGTATATAACGCAGCCCACACAGTATATAACACTGCTCACATAGTATAGAACACTGCCCATGTAGTCTATAGCAGCCATGTAGTATAACGCAGTCCACACAGTATATAACACTGCCCACGTAGTATATAGCAGCCATGTAGTATATAACGCAGCCCATGCAGTATATAACATTGCCCACACAGTATATAACACTGCTCACATAGTATATAACACTGCCCACGTAGTCTATAGCAGCCATGTAGTATAACGCAGTCCACACAGTATATAACACTGCCCACGTAGTATATAGCAGCCATGTAGTATATAACGAAGCCCACGCAGTATATAACATTGCCCACACAGTACATAGCAGCCATGTAGTATATAAAACAGCCCACGCAGTATGTAATACAGCCCCACGTAGTATATAGCAATGTGGGCACTATATGCGTGGTTAAAAAAAAAGACTTAAAATAAAAAAATAAACATATACTTACCCTCCGAAGGCCAATTGAAGTCCTGGCGCCTGTGTGCGGTGCACGCGGCAGCTTCCGGTCCCAGGTTGGTATGAGCGTAGGACCTGTGATGGCGTCGCGGTCACATGACCGTGGCGTCATGGAAGGTCCTTCTCGCATAGCATCCTTAGCACCTGAACCTGCCTCTTGCACTGCCGAGGACACGGCGCCACGTCGGAGAGCGAGAATAACCTTTTTTTTTTTAACCCCTTTTCCGACCCATGACGCCACGTAGGCGTCATGAAAGTCGGTGCCAATCCGACCCACGACGCCTATGTGGCGTCATGGAAAGATCGCGTCCCTGCAGATCCGGTGAAAGGGTTAACTCCCATTTCACCCGATCTGCAGGGACAGGGGGAGTGGTAGTTTAGCCCAGGGGGGGGGGGTGGCTTCACCCCCCCGTGGCTACGATCGCTCTGATTGGCTGTTGAAAGTGAAACTGCCAATCAGAGCGATTTGTAATATTTCACCTATTATAACGGGTGAAATATTACAATCCAGCCATGGCCGATGCTGCAATATCATCGGCCATGGCTGGAAATACTAATGTGCCCCCACCCGACCCCATCGATTGCCCCCCCAGCCCCCCGATCTGGCCGGTACACTGCTCCGGCTCCCCTCCATCCAGTGCTCCGCTCCCCCCCGTGCTCTTGTCCGCTCCCCCTGTGCTCCAATCACCCCCCCCCCGTGCTCCAATCACCCCCCCTGCATTCCGATCCACCCCCCCCCCCCCGTGCTCCGTTCCACCCCCCCGTGCTCCGTTCCAGCCCCCCCGTGCTCCGTTCCACGCCCTCCGTACTCCGTTCCATGCCTGCCGCGCTCCGATTCCCCGCCCCGTGCTCCGACCCCCTCCCCCCCCCGTGGTCCCCACCCCCCGTGGTCCCCACCCCCACCCCATCATACTTACCGATCCTGCCGGGGTCCCGTCCGTCTTCTCCCTGGGCGCCGCCATCTTCCAAAATGGCGGGCGCATACGCAGTGCGCCCGCCGAATCTGCCGGCCGGCAGATTCGTTCCAAAGTGCATTTTGATCACGGAGATAGATTATATCTCAGTGATCAAAATAAAAAAAATAATAAATGACCCCCCCCCCCCCCCCCCTTTGTCACCCCCATAGGTAGGGACAATAAAAAAATAAAGAAATTTTTTTTTTTCCACTAATGTTAGAATAGGGTTAGGGTTAGGGGTAGGGTTAGGGTTAGGGCTAGGGTTGGGGCTAGGGCTAGGGGTAGGGGTAGGGTTAGGGGTAGGGTTAGGGCTAGGGTTTCGGTATGTGCACACGTATTCTGGTCCTCTGCGGATTTTTCCGCTGCGGATTTGATAAATCCGCAGTGCTAAACCGCTGCGGATTTAACGCGTTTTTTTCTGCGCATTTCACTGCGGTTTTACAATTGCGATTTTCTATTTGAGCAGTTGTAAAACCGCTGCGGAATCCGCACAAAGAAGTGACATGCTGCGGAATGTAAACCGCTGCGTTTCCGTGCAGTTTTTCCGCAGCATGTGTACAGCGATTTTTGTTTCCCATAGGTCTACATTGAACTGTAAACTCATGGGAAACTGCTGCGGATCTGCAGCGTTTTCCGCAGTGTGCACATACCTTTAGAATTAGGCTATGTGCACACGGTGCGGATTGGCCGCTGCAGATTCGCAGCAGTGTTCCATCAGGTTTACAGTACCATGTAAACATATGAAAAACCAAATCCGCTGTGCCCATGGTGCAGAAAATACCGCGCGGAAACGCTGCGTTGTATTTTCCGCAGCATGTCAATTCTTTGTGCGGATTCCGCAGCGTTTTACACCTGTTCCTCAATAGGAATCCGCAGGTGAAATCCGCACAAAAAACACTGGAAATCCGCGGAAAATCCGCAGGTAAAACGCAGTGCCTTTTACCCGCGGATTTTTCAAAATTGGTGCGGAAATATCTCACACGAATCCGCAACGTGGGCACATAGCCTTAGGGTTAGGGTTGGAATTAGGGTTGTGGTTAGGGTTGTGATTAGGGTTATGGCTACAGTTGGGATTAGGGTTAGGGGTGTGTTGGGGTTAGTGTTGGAGGTAGAATTGAGGGGTTACCACTGTTTAGGCACATCAGGGGTCTCCAAACGCAACATGGCGCCACCATTGATTCCAGCCAATCTCGTATTCAAAAAGTCAAATGGTGCTCCCTCACTTCCGAGCCCTGACGTGTGCCCAAACAGTGGTTTACCCCCACATATGGGGTATCAGTGTACTCAGGATAAACTGCGCAACAATTACTGGGGTCCAATTTCTCCTGTTACCCTTGTGAATCTAAAAAAATGCTTGCTAAAACATCATTTTTGAGGAAAGAAAAACGATTTTTTATTTTCACGGCTCTGCGTTGTAAACGTCTGTGAAGCACTTGGGGGTTCAAAGTGCTCACCACATATCTATATAAGTTCCTTGGGGGGTCTAGTTTCTAAAATGTGGTCACTTGTGGGGGGTTTCTACTGTTTAGGCACACCAGGGGCTCTGCAAACGCAATGTGACGCCCGCAGACCATTCCATCAAAGTCTGCATTTCAAAACGTCACTACTTCACTTCCGAGCCCCGGCATGTGCCCAAACAGTGATTTACCCCCACATATGGGGTATCAGCGTACTCAGGAGAAACTGGACAACAACTTTTGGGGTCAAATTTCTCCTGTTACCCTTGGGAAAATAAAAAATTGCAGGCTAAAAGATCATTTTTGAGAAAATAATTTTTTTATTTTATTTTCATGGCTCTGCGTTATAAACTTCTGTGAAGCACCTGGGGGTTTAAAGTGCTCAATATGCATCTAGATAAGTTCCTTGGGGGGTCTAGTTTCCAAAATGGGGTCACTTGTGGGGGAGCTCCAACGTTTAGGCACACAGGGGCTCTCCAAACGCGACATGGTGTCCGCTAACAATTGGAGCTAATTTTCCATTCAAAAAGTCAAATGGCGCGCCTTCCCTTCCGAGCCCTGCCGAGTGCCCAAACAGTGGTTTACCCCCACATATGAGGTATCGGCGTACTCGGGAGAAATTGCCCAACAAATTTTATGATCCATTTTATCCTACTGCCCATGTGAAAATGAAAAAATTGAGGCGAAAAGAATTTTGTGTGTGAAAAAAAAGTACTTTTTCATTTTTACAGATCAATTTGTGAAGCACCTGAGGGTTTAAAGTGCTCACTAGGCATCTAAATAAGTTCCTTGGGGGGTCTAGTTTCCAAAATGGGGTCACTTGTGGGGGAGCGCCAATGTTTAGGCACACAGGAGCTATCCAAACGCGACATGGTGTCCGCTAACGATGGAAATAATTTTTCATTCAAAAAGTCAAATGGCGCTCCTTCCCTTCCGAGCCTTACCATGTGCCCAAACAGTGGTTTACCCCCACATGTGAGGTATTGGTGTACTCAGGAGAAATTGCCCAACACATTTTAGGATCCATTTTATCCTGTTGCCCATGTGAAAATGAAAAAATTGAGGCTAAAAGAATGTTTTTGTGAAAAAAAGTACTTTTTCATTTTTACGGATCAATTTGTGAAGCACCTGGGGGTTCAAAGTGCTCACTAGGCATCTAAATAAGTTCCTTGGGGCGTCTAGTTTCCAAAATGGGGTCACTTGTGGGGGAGCTCCAATTTTTAGGCACACGGGTGCTCTCCAAACGTGACATGGTGTCCGCTAAAGAGTGGAGCCAATTTTTGATTCAAAAAGTCAAATGGCGCTCCTTCCCTTCCAAGCCCTGCCGTGTGCCCAAACAGTGGTTTACCCCCACATATGAGGTATCAGCGTACTCAGGACAAATTGGACAACAACTTTCGTGGTTCAGTTTCTCCTTTTACCATTGGGAAAATAAAAAAATTGTTGCCAAAAGATAATTTTTGTGACTAAAAAGTTAAATGTTCATGTTTTCCTTTTTATGTTGCTTCTGCTGCTGTGAAGCACATGAAGGGTTAATAAACTTCTTGAATGTGGTTTTGAGTACCTTGAGGGGTGCAGTTTTTAGAATGGTGTCACTTTTGGGTATATTCAGCCATATAGACCCCTCAAACTGACTTCAAATGTGAGGTGGTCCCTAAAAAAAATGGTTTTGTAAATTTCGTTGTAAAAATGACAAATCGCTGGTCAAATTTTAACCCTTATTAACTTCCTAACAAAAAAAAATTTTGTTTCCAAAATTGTGCTGATGTAAAGTAAACATGTGGGAAATGTTATTTATTAACTATTTTGTGTCACATATCTCTCTGGTTTAACAGAATAAAAATTCAAAATGTGAAAATTGCGAAATTTTCAAAATTTTTGCCAAATTTCCGTTTTTATCACAAATAAACGCAGAATTTATTGACCTAAATTTACCACTAACATGAAGCCCAATATGTCACGAAAAAACAATCTCAGAACCGCTAAGATCCGTTGAAGCGTTCCTGAGTTATTACCTCATAAAGGGACACTGGTCAGAATTGCAAAAAACGGCAAGGTCTTTAAGGTCAAAATAGGCTGGGTCATGAAGGGGTTAAATTATTATTATTTGTAACATTAGATCTTTTTACTATTGATGCTGCATACGCAGCATCAATAGTAAAAAGTTGGTCACACAGGGTTAATAGCTGCGTTCATGGAGTGCATCACACCGCGGCATAACGCGGTCCATTAACGCTGCCATTAACCCTGTGTGAGGGCTGACTGGAGGGGAGAATGGAGCGGGCACTGACTGCGGGGAGCAAGGAGCGGCCATTTTTCCGCCGGACTGTGCCTGTCGCTGATTGGTCGTGGCAATGGTCGTGGGAGTTTTGCCACAACCAATCAGCGACTTGGATTTCCATGACAGGCAGAGGCCGCGACCAATGAATATCCGTGACAGACAGAAAGACAGACAGACGGAAGTGACCCTTAGACAATTATATAGTAGATACAAAACTCCTCCAAAATTTGTGCAATGCCTTTAAAAAGTACCAATAAAGAGCAACAAGATGGGTAATACAAAAAGTACACAGGGTGAAAGGAATCCAATCATATGCTGCCTTAATCAAACATTACTCACTTACCACTGACATTGCCCTTGTATTTCTCATAAACCTCAATGACTTTCCGATAGCGAAATGCCAGCTTTCTCATCCAGTCCATCCCACCTTGTACCCCAGTGCCAGTGGGATGATTCCGGTTCACTGTGGAACTATTAAATCCATCTGTGGTAAAGCTGTAGTTACTGAAATACAAGAAAGCAATTTAAAACTCGCTCAACTCAAAACTGAGAATTTAGAAAACATTTATTCAGGCTATGAAATACATAGCCGTCTTGTCAGGTTGATCCGAACATCCATGTGTGACCACCCTGGTCAGCAATGAACACCTCTGAACCAACAGCCAATTGAACTGGATGTAGATGGAACACAGCAGAAGAGCACGCCTAGTCCCGCTACAATGGGCGCATGCAATCCAAACTCTGTATACGATAGTTACTCTTTATTGTTCTGCTAATGGTAGCAAAAAATAAATAAATAAAGGGATTGGCCAATGCTTTCATATTGGTGGCCTAACCTTAGGATAGATCCATCAATATCTGATCAGTTGTAGAGCAGAGCAGCTGCATAGTGGCCACAGATCCACTCTTACATTCGAATAGGGGCAGATGAGCAGTATCCGGATGCAGCCCCTATTCAGTTGATGGAGCTATGCACCTCCATCGATCTATAACGATGGTCTATCCTTAAGAAAAGTCAATGTCAGGAGTACTGGACAACCCCTTTAATTGTGAATTTCTACAGTGTTTTTTCGGCAGTGGAAAAAAATGCAGCACCCACATGTTACATAAATGTAAAGAACATTTGCATGTTACTGTACAATGGGGCCATAAGGCAGAAAGAAGCAATGGTATCCATCAAGAATATGGTCACTGTCAGACATATACCTCATGAGCATATACACCCGACAATAGCAGAAACAGTACACTTCGTCTTACGATCCACTATCACTTGTATCTGACAATCTCTTAGTAACAATGGCCGTTTCCGTGTGTCTGCATGTACGGCCTATTATGGGGTATTGGTCCACCGGAGTTATATATGATTTTTATTTACTTTTATAATGTCTGGTTTTCTTGGATACACAAAGGATGGTGATGAACCACAAGGTGCAAAAAAGTCACTTCATTAGCATAATCTTTGAAGAGCACAGTAGCCACCAGTGCCAATCATGTTCAGAAGTCACATTTTTTATGTTAATTATTGCTATATTCCACACCTTCTGGGGTGTGCTTGTGGTACTCCTCTTTCTAGAATCTGCTCAGGTTCTCCTTTACTGGACAGATCTGGGAGATGTGACTAGATTTGTGGAGAGCAGTTTGAGTGGGAACATTAAGTATTTATAAAACTCATCTCAGTCCAGTTAGCTGCTCTTAGTGTGAAGAAGCAGGTGAAGCATCCCTCCCGCCCTCCCAATATCTTAAAAAAAAAAAAAAAAAGATTTATTTGTCAAACATAGACCCTACACTTATAAACCACAGGCTGAACAGATCTGAATTCAATATTGACACGGTTTAGTTTTTTAGTATTTTTTTTTTTTTTTTATGTATGATGCCGTTGAGAGCCCAACTTGAATTTTGGTTCAGATGTGGCTAGGAGAATAGGAGGAACATATTAAATTTGCAAAAAATTCACATTATCTTGATTTTGAAATGTTGCATTTGATTCCGCATGGGTAAAATATTAACAAAGAAGCTCTTGTGACTAGGGTTGATCGATCACCCTAAACTCGGATTGGAAAGGATCGGTCCGATCGCACTTGAAAATCGGCGAGCGGAATTTTGATCCTCATTGAAGTCAATGGGGATTAAAAAAAAAATAAAAATCGGAATTCCTAAAACACCTATTTTACATTGTGGTGTTTTCTAAATGACTGAAACTGTGCGGGCCTCTCGGGGGGTCTATGCGGGCCTCTCGGTGGGGGTCTGGGCGTGTGTGTGGGCATCGTCCGATGGAACTACAAGTCCCATCGGGCTATGCCTGCTACAATGACAGTGATTGACACATTAGCCAACGATGGTACAGTAGTAGTCCCATCATCCGGCTAATGTGTTGAATGTAAAAAAAAAAAAAACACAAACATACATACAGCATACATACTACATACATATATACATACATTACATACAATACATATAACATACAGTACATATAACAGAGTACATACTCACCATCACTTGTCACTTTGATCCCCAAAGCCAGTGTCACCTGTAAAAAATATTAAAATAACAAACAAAATACCCCCTGATCCGCAGAAATCCACGAGTGTCCCACGACGATCTCCCGTGGAGAGCAGCAGCATCAGCTGATGCGAACGCTCTCTAGGGGCTCCAGGAATACAATGACGAAAGTTCCCACGCAGCAATGGCATAAAGTGAGACCAGTGAATTACAGTAATCTCTTAGTGATGCACTGCAGGAGCCATTGTCTCCTGTCAGTGTGTGTCACTGGAGGTCACCTGATGTCACTGTTCTAAAGGGGAGATCGTCGTGGGACACTCGTTATTAATTGGACTGCGTCGGACAGGGTGTATACGGTTTATTATTTTACATTCTTTGCAGGAGCTGAAGTATGGTAAGCATGGTTAAATTAAGAATAATAAAATACTTTTTTCTGGCTGTGTCTTTATTTTGTTTTTAACTCTTTCACTACTCTAGGATTAATAATGGATAGGCATCTTATTGACGCAGGGAGATCGGTGCCCTTGAAGGCATCCCACGTCGCAGGAGAGGATATGGAGAGGCGACACTCTCCGCGTTCGCCTGTTGATGGTTCGGGGAGATCAGATCCTTGAAATTATCCGTCGCCCCTTCATTGTAGAAAGTAAAATCAAGAATGTAAAAAGGTAAAAATAAAATAAAGAGTTTTGCGTCTGAATAGCAGACCCATCCGTGTGCCTCGTACGGACACTAAGCAAGAACTGGTTAGCTGAGAGCCAGCAGGAGCGTGTATACTGCAGGGGAGGAGATCACTTTCTTTGTATCACTTAGTGTCAGCCTCCTAGTGGCAGCAGCATACACCCACAGTCTGTGTCCCTCAATGAGGCGAAGGAGAAATTTTTTTTTTTTTTTTTTTACACTTTATAACATTGTCCCAGGGTGGGACATCACTGTATCATGTCAGATCGCTGATCTGACACTTTGCATAGCACTGAGTCAGATCAGCGATCTGACAGGCAGTTTAGGAGGCTTGCTGGCACCTGCTCTAAGCAGGCGGTGACAAGCCATCTCACTGAAAGACCCTGCGGCCATCTTGAAGCCTGGGGTCTCCATGGAGACCAATAGAACAACGCGATCGCATCGCGTTGTTCTGGTGGGAGAGCGCAGGGAGACCTATGTCACTGCCACTACTGACAGGGTATCAGAGGGGTTAAATGCATACTAGTACTGCGGCTGTGAGAAATGCAGTTCCCGCAGCGCAATACTAATAAGGCACATGTCAGGAAGGGGTTAAGGGCATAAAAATTAACTTTGAAAATTGCTAAATTTTCTCCAATTTACATTTTTTTCCCAGAAATATGCGCAAGTCTTATCGAAGACATTTAACAATATCATGAAGTACAATATGTCATGAAAAAGTACTCTCAATCAGTGGAATCTGTTGAAGCGTTCCAAAGCTATTACCTTAGAAAGTGACACTGGTCAGAATTGTAAAATTTGGACTGGTCAGGAAGGTGAAAACAGCCTTGGGGTGAGTAAAGGGGTTAACGTAATGAAAGAAGAGCTGAACTAGAGTGTGCTGTATTCAATTATTCCTACTGAATTTCCAAAAGCTAATATTTAAATATTGTAGGATGTTGTGGTAAATTGTATACGGTGTATAAAAAAAACCGCCCACCTTAAATCTTGACCATTGTCATCAGATGCCACATCTTCAACATGAACCTGATCACACTCCTAATGATGCACAATAATTTAATAATGTTAGAAATACTGTTTTCTTATCAATGTCAAATAATTAAATCTTAAGGCTGGTAAATGGCTGTATTTCTACATGGAGTCTTGCATCGTAAATAAATTACCAGTAAAGCAATGTGTGACATGAAGTGATCTTTAAACACGTCTATTATACCAGAATTCAGCAGACAGGTAAGGTTATTCCCATCTTGAGCACTGATGATCCATTTCTTGGTCCCTTGCCTATCAACAATGCTCAAGATGGGAAAACCCTTATCAGGAAATTAAAAACTCTACAACATATCAAGAAATGTTAGGGACATTCTTACCTCCAAATCATTGAAAAATAAATGTGTGTCTGCCACTTCAAAGATCATTTCTTCCATGGCCAAGCCTGAGCCTACCACCAATGTTGGGTCCTAAACATACGGAACATAAAAATAATTTATTATACTATAACTTTATGTTAAATGTGCACAGACAGACATACCGTGATTCCTGAAAGGGGTACCAATTGCTACAGCTAGGAAATGGTTTCACACAACAAAATGCACATGCACTGATCTATACAATACAGATATTAAATTAGCAGATTTATTTCCCAGGGATTAAGAACATGATATTTTACACACACATTCTGTATGCATTTCACACTGGTCTACATAAATGATAAGGGTTTCCATAGGAAAAATCTAAAAACTGCTCTTAAGGTACCTTCACACTAAGCGACGCTGCAGCGATACCGACAACGATGTCGATCGCTGCAGCGTCGCTGTTTGGTCGCTGGAGAGCTGTCACACAGACAGCTCTCCAGCGACCAACGATCCCGAAGTCCCGGTAACCAGGGTAAACATTGGGTTACTAAGCACAGGGCCACGCTTAGTAACCCGATGTTTACCCTGGTTACCGTTGTAAATGTAAAAAAAAAAAAAACACTGCATACTTACATTCCCGGTGTCTGGTCATGTCCCTCGCCTTCAGCTTCCCGCACTGACTGAGCGCCGGCCGTAAAGTACAGCGGTGACGTCACCGCTGTGCTGTACTTTACGGCCGGCCAGCGCTCACCAGTCAGTGCGGGAAGCTGACGGCGAGGGACATGACCAGACACCGGGAATGTAAGTATGTAGTGTTTTTTTTACATTTACAACGGTAACCAGGGTAAACATCGGGTTACTAAGCGCGGCCCTGCGCTTAGTAACCCGATGTTTACCCTGGTTACCAGTGAAGACATCGCTGGATCGGCGTCACACACGCCGATCCAGCGATGTCAGCGGGAGATCCAGCGACAAAATAAAGTTCTGGACTTTCCTCAGCGACCAACGATCTCCCAGCAGGGGCCTGATCGTTGGTCGCTGTCACACAACGATTTCCTTAACGATATCGTTGCTACGTCACAAAAAGCAACGATATCGTTAACGATATCGTTATGTGTGAAGGTACCTTTACTCATAGTCAGATGTTTGTCACCCTTCCCATGAAATTAGGCAATTAAGGAATGTTGAATTGGTTCAACAACCCAATTCCTTTAAAGAGGGGCAGTCTGCACAGGTTCTTCTCACATAAAAGCACAAGACATGAGACCAACCAAAACTAGGTCCTTTCTCTCTAAAGTCTCCATTGCAACTTTAAGGTTGGATTATTCAACATGTACCATTGGATGTCTGAATATATCTACACTAGCTATTGAACCCGTTCTACGCCCGGGTGGCGAGCATTTATATTGGTATATAGTCTCCATCCTGGTATGTGCTGCTCCATCCTGCGTCCCCATCCTGTCATGTGCTGCTCCCATCCTGCGTCCCCATCCTGTCATGTGCTGCTCCATCCTGCGTCCCCATCCTGTCATGCGCTGCTCCCATCCTGCGTCCCCATCCTGTCATGTGCTGCTCCCATCCTGCGTCCCCATCCTGTCATGTGCTGCTCCATCCTGCGTCCCCATCCTGTCATGCGCTGCTCCCATCCTGCGTCCCCATCCTTTCATGCGCTGCTCCCATCCTGCGTCCCCGTCCGGTCATGTGCTGCTTCATCCTGTCATGTGCTGCTCCATCCTGCGTCCCCATACTGCCTCTGACCCGCTCGGCGCCGAGTGCTGGGGGGCCTGAGCAGGCCGGGACACCGGCGTGCTGTGGGGGGTCAGGTGCCGGTATCACCGCCAGCTCAGGCCCCCCAGCACTTACTATATTCACCTGTCCTCCGTTCCACCGCTGTGCGCCGCCATCTTCCCGGTCCTCTGGCTGTGACTGGTCAGTCAGATGGCGGCGCCAGCGCGCATTAAGCGCATCATCGCGCCCTCTGAACTGAAGGTCACAGGCCGAGGACCGGGGAGATGGCGGAGCACAGCGGTGGAACGGAGGACAGGTGAATATAGCAGATATTCACCCTCCTGGCGGTCCCTGCTTCTCCGTTGGAGATCGCGGCGTGTGTTCAGTGTTAACGCATACCGCGATCTCCCGGGAGCGTCACTCTGTGAGGCCCAGACTGCGCCGGCGCTTGCGCTTGCGCAGTCTATAAAGGCTTCGAACAGAGTGACGCTCCCAGCGTTATATTATAGATTTGGTTACTTTGAAAAAGGTCTACAAGTGAAAATACTTATTTTGAGGTAAAGCTTGCACTAAAGCAGGCCAAACATTCTGTGTTTTCCAAAAATAAAACCGGTTCGTATTACAGTGCTGGTCACCATTATAAGCACCTCTTCCATTTTTTTCTTAGACTGCACAATATCTTCCCAAATAAATGGAAATGTACCATTGTTATAGCCTCAGGATTTTTTAATTAGTGGTCCAAGCTAATACAGCAATAAAACATTGCTTTTCAACTTACAAGTTGCAATTTCAAAGAAGAAAGAGTAAACAGCATGTGCAGCAATAAAGGCACCCCTAATTAATACTTGGTGGCACACCCTTTAGCATTAATGACAGCTTCCAAATGTTTCTTGTAATCATCTATAAGCTTCTTGCACTTCTCAGGTGGTATTTTCTCCAACTCTTAGGCTACTTTCACACTTGCGTCGTGTGACGTCCGTCGCAATGCGTCGTTTTGGGGGAAAAAACGGAACCTGCAAATGTGCCCGGTATGCGTTTTTTGCCCATAGACTTGTTTTGCCGACGGATCGTGACGTATGGCCATACGTCGCGTCAGTCGTGCACTGGATGCGTCGTGTTTTGGCGGACCGTCGGCACGAAAAAGCGTTCAAGGGAACGTTTTTTCATAAGTCGCGTCCGCCATTTCCTACCGTACATGCGCGGCCGGAACTCCGCCCCTCCTCCCCGGACTTTAGAATGGGCAGCGGATGCGTTGAAAAACTGCATCCGCTGTCCATGTCGTGCCAAATTTTCACAACGTGCATCGGTACGTCGCGCCAATGCTTAGCGACGGACCAGTACCGACGCAAGTGTGAAAGAAGCCTTACTTTGAAGCTTGTTCAAGATCTTGAATGTTTGCAGGGTTCTTTTTTCCCAGGGTTCTTTATTGAAAATCTTTGGGTTGAGCTGGAGAAACAAAGTTGAGGTCAGGAATCATTGATAGACATTTTAAAATAGTCCAACACCAACGTCATCTTTCACTGGCCAATTCATGTTACATGGGCAGAGACAATAACCGGTGATTCTCATTTGTGATTTACCACAGGGAGTCAAAATGTGTCAAGTCGCAGCCCTTTTTCGTTTTTGCGCTTTCGTTTTTCGCTTTCCTCCTTCCCAGAGCTATAACTTTTTTTATTTTTCCGTCAATATGGCCATGTGAAGGCTTGTTTTTTTGCTGGACGAGTTGTGCTTTTGAACAACACCATTGGTTTTACCATGTTGTGCACTAGAAAACGGGAAAAAAAATCCAAGACTGGTGAAAATGCAAAAAAGGGCAATCCCACACTAGTTTTTTGCTAGGTTCACAATGCTAAACCTGACCTGCCATTATGATTTTCCAGGTCATTACGAGTTCATAGACACCCAACATGTCTAGGTTTTTTTTTTATCAAAGTGGTGAAAAAAAATTCCAAACTTTGCTTAAAAAAAAAAAAAAAGATAAAAAAAAAAAAAAAAATTGCGCAATTTTCCGATTCCCATAGCGTCACCATTTTTCGTGATCTGGGGTTGGGTGAGGGCTAATTTTTTTTGTGCCGAGCTGGTACGTTCTTTTGATCATTTGTTATTGCATTTTAATGCAATGTTGCGGCGACCACAAACTTAGTTCTGGAGTTTTGAATTTTTTTCTCACTACGCCGTTTAGCGATCAGGTTAATTCTTTTTTTATTGATAGATCAGGCGATTCTGAACACAGCGAAACAAAATATGTGTAGATTTGATTTTTTTTATTGTTTTATTTTGAATGGGGCGAAAGGTGGATGATTAAACTTATATTTTTTTTATTAAAACTTTTTTTTTTTTTTTTTTTTAAACTTTTGCCATGCTTCAATAGCCACAACTCGATCGGCTCTGCTACATAGGAGCTCAGATCGCTCCTATATAGCTTAATTACAGTCTTGCTATGAGCGCCGACCACAAGAGTGGCGCTCACAGCAATCCGGCATCAACAACCATAGAGGTCTTCAAGAGACCTCTGGTTGTCATGCCGAGGCATCCCTGACCCCCAATCACGTGACGGGGGTCAGCGATGCGCGCATTTCCAGCCTGATGGCTGGAAGCGCGATTTAAATGCCGCTGTCAGCGTTTGACAGAGGCATTTAACTAGTTAATAGCGGCGGGTGAATCGAGATTCCTCCCACTGCTATTGCGGGCACATGTCAGCTGTACAAAACAGATGACATGTCCTAGGCTTTGAGGTAGGCTCACCGCCGAAGCCCACATCAAAGGGGGAGATGTGACATGCGCCGTACTAGTACAGCGCATGTCACGAAGGGGTTAATGTAAAGGGTACCAATACCAGTTATCACGATAATGTAAAAATGTCATAATGTGAGATTAGTTCTAGAAAGTACCATGTCACAGAGACACACACTGCAGTTTCGACCCCGCTTTCTCCCCCTCTGCATTCGCTCATACAACAAACAAAGCCCTATGGCAGATACTGTGCAACTTGATACCAATGTGTTTATAGCTTTTAAACTGCAGACGACCAAACCCGTAAAGCCACTCATTACCCCCTCCCCTTTCCCAAGGAATGTCTTTGTCTGGTGACTCAAAAAACGTAAATAGTAGGAAAAGAGTGCATTTCATTACTCAGCCCACTCAGTGATATCATGACAAGAGGGCATATCTTTACCCCTGCTGAGTTGTGAGTGAGAGCTGGTCCAGGAAGCGCGCTAACAACAGCTCGTCAAAGCTGTGCTCATGCATCTGGATCTATGGAAGCCCTTTCTTCTCCATGGCACACGCTGAAATTATCTGAATGCTATGTAAATGTTCTATTCAATTTTAATCCCATTTTATTTGAAATTTGTAATGTACACATGATCTTGTCTTTATAATATCTTTTATAAATATTTTTTATTAAAAATATAATTTACTAGCTTTTCCCTTCATGCTCTATAAACGAACTGTCGCTTCCTCTGAAGTGAATTATGCTACTGATTTTGGTTGGCTCCGGACCCATTAATTCTTAGGAAATCGGTACTGGCGGTAGCATACTTTGTTCGATGAGATTGGTAATCTTTGTAGCGACAGCGGTGTTGATAATTATTATTCCTGCCTGAGTGGGAGTAGTTAAAGCGCCCTCGCTGCAGTGTGCCCAATAGCCAGTAAATAGCAGGCAGCCTTTCTGGCGACTAATTACTAGGTGCAGTACCTAATCTGACCTGAGGGTAAGGGGGCACCAGAGAGCTGTAAGTTCAAAACCGGAACTGGGAAGTGGGATATAAATAAATCCCCTTCAGAAGGAACCAGGGGCACCGGTTCGTGACAAATTGGTGTGAATAGTGGGGTTGATAAAGGTATCCTCCCCGGGATCCCTGACATATTGTTGGGATCCATGACATATTGTTGGCAGCACTGTGTGAACTGTGACACCAGTGTCACAGGGCAGATTCTGACCTGCGTTTTCTGCCACAGAAAATTCCACAGGCAAATCTGCAACGTGTGCACATAGCCTTCGGTTTTACTATTTTTCCCTCTAATTGTTTTTTGTTTTAAATTATTGTTTATTATTTGCTCTTTTGTATTTAACGCAAGGGCTAGTCTATACAAAAAAAAAAAAAACTTTCAATGGATTCACTTTTTTCAGGAGATATTCCACGTTATGTACTTACACTTCATGGGTGCCAATAACGATGAGCAAGACTATTAGGCACACATTGCGGATTTTGATATGTTTCCGCAGCGTTTTTGGATGTGCGGAATTGCATCAAATCCGCAGTGTAGTGCACAACCAATGTTAGTCAATGGGAAATGTCAATTCTTTCTGCGGATCTGCAGCACTTCTGCACCCATTGACTTCCATTGAGTCAGGCAAATCAGCAGCAAAACTGCAGGTTTTAAGAGATCTGTGGTTTTGCTGTGGAGTTGCATGCGAGAAATGCTGCAGATCGGGAGAAGAGTGTGTGAGCGGAGACAGTGTGCGGTGACTGTGTGCATGTCTATGTGCGGGGTCTGTGTGTATGTGGATGTCTGCGGGGCTGTGTGTATGCGGGTCTGTATGTAGGCAGGCATCGTCCGATGGGACTACTAGTCCCATCCGTCTATGTCTGCTGCAGTGACAGCTAGCCGATGATGGGACACTAGTAATCCCATCATCCGGCTACTGTGTTCAAATGTAGAAAAAACAAAAACCACATACTCACATTGTCATGATTCACACAGTGACTGTCACCCCTACGTCACGGATCGGGGTGACTTTAGGCCAACAGACGGCTATCACATGTGCAGTGGGGCTTATCTTAGTTTTCCCTCCACTGCTACACTGTGATGAAAACACACACAAGGCTTTTGACCTCTTAGTTTACCGTAGTGGCTTATTTTAGTTATCCCACTGCTCTACAATATAACACGAACTGCAGGGATTTATGTATATCCCGCTTTACAGTTCCGCTTGAAAACTTGCAGCTCTCTGGCGCCCCCTTACCCTCAGGTCAGATTAGGTACTGCACCTAGGATAGTCGCCAGAAAGGCTGCCTGCTATGTACTGGCTATTGGGCACGCTGCAGCGAGGCAATATAAATACTCCCACTCAGGCAGGAACAATAATTATCAACCCTGCCGTTGCTACGACGACTCCCAAAGTCACAGAACAAGGTATGCTGCCACCAGCTTCGATTAACGGGTCCGAAGCTAACCCAAAACAGGAGCGTAATTCCCTTCAGAAGACTTGGGGTACGTTTTAGAGCAGGAAGAACGAAAACTAGTAATTTAAATATTTTACTCCGAAAGATTAGGCAGTGTTTATAAAAATATTACAAGGATGTTACAATAAGAGACAATTGAAAGCAATTATAAAATAACGGGACTAAATGAGAAAAGGTAAAATTCACACGTTCTCAGATCATTTTCAGGCAAAACCCATGTTGGTAGGTGGAGCCCCAAATGTCCCAGTGCATCATGAGGTCTGGGTAGGAACAGCTCCTCAGGCAAAACTGAAGGCTTGGTTAAGTGGAGTCACTTATACCTGCAGCCTGGTGACATCACTATAGGGGTTGAGTTAACATCGCCCTCCCCACTCCTCAGCTGTACAGTTTTCTCCAACAATTCTTATAATTCTCGTATCTTTGCTCCCGAACATGTCAGAATCACAGCACACCCCTCATTCATCTTCTTTTACAATTGGCTTTCTATAGGTACCAAAATCGGGCTAGTTGGGACACACAGTTCCGGAGAAATCCGTACTTGTACCTGTTGGGATAAGAGGCTCACGCTTACAGTGTTTGGCAGATCTACCGATGGAAGTTAGCAATATGTACTTATTATTTTCATAGCTCAAATCGGTGGCCCAATATCTTTTTATAATAGAACAAAGACCCTCATGGATTTTGGGAGGCCTAGACCAGTTTCAGCTGGTACAATTGTCTATTGCGGCTACCGGTCGTATAAATTCTTGTGGTGGGAGGGAATAAGTTGCCCAGAACCTGGAATTTGCAGCTAGAAGCAATAAAACTTCTTCTACACATACATTTCAGCAAGCAGAAACACAGAGAGAAGGGGGGTTTAAGCCCACAGCATGGGTGCTAACAGGCAAAGCTACAAAATCATATTAGATTTCATACATTATCGTGATACACATACACTACATACTCACCATACAGCTAAAGCACTCGATCACCTGTAAAAAAAATAAAAATAAAAAAATAAACCAACATTGTGCTCCCTGTTATACTCCTTGTTCCGACGTAATCCATTTAATAGCAAGTGTCCCGGGACGATCTCCCATGGAGAGCTGTCACATCGGGAGATGAGACTGCTCTCCAGGGGACTCCGGTGATACAATGACGGAAGGTAACCTTTGTAGTGTATCACTCCGCCATCAGAGGTAAATGGAGTTCATGCTGTTACCGGCAACGCTGCGTGGGAAAATTCTCACGCAACATTGCTGTAAAGTGAGACCACGAACTCCGGTAACCTCTTCAGTGATGCACTGCAGGAGCCATTACCTCCTGTCAGCACATCGCAGGAGGGCTATAGAGCAGTCACATCTCCAGATGTGACTGCTCTAAAGGGGAGATTGTCATGGGACGCTCATTGTTAAATGGATTACGTTGGAACAGGGAGTATTTGCGTTGGTTTATTTTATTTATTTTCAGGAGATTGAGGGCGTCGCATGGATTAGCAGTACAATAAATGTGGGAAAAATGTGTTTAGTGTTTTATTTCATTAAAATAGTTTTGGCTGTGTCTTTATTTAACCCCAATACAACTATAGGATTAGTAATGGATAGGTGTCTTACTGACACCTTTCCATTACTAAGTCGGCTTGATGTCACCTTACAATACAAAGGTGACATCAATCCTCAAACTATTACCCCATATGCTACCACTACAGGGCAGTGGGAAGAGAGAGGGCTAAGTGACGGAATTGGCGCATCAGAGATGCACCATTTCTGGGGCGGCTGTGAGCTGGTGTTTGTAGCCAGAGGGGGGCCAATATCCATAGCTCCTTCCTAGGCTATGAATATCAGCCCGCAGCTGTCTGCATAGCCTTTTCTGGCTATCAATTATAGGGGGACCTCACGTCATTTTTTGGGGGGTCCCCCTATAATTAATAGCCAGTAAAGGCTAAATATTCGGAAGAAAAAGTAGATGAGATCCAGCTCCATAAAACGTGTTTCGATCCGAAGATCTTTTGATGGCTTTGAAAAAGATCTTCGGATCGAAACGCGTTGCCGTTTAGCCTCTCCAGCGCAGGGGCTTCATACCGGAGGGCGCCTGAACATTCTATGTTTGTGGAATTTTATCGTTTGGATACCAATAAATATTACGTTTTATGGAGCTGGATCTCATCTACTTTTTCTTCGGAGGATTTACTCGTTTGCCTGCAACGGAGATCCGTGCACCTGCGATCGTCATTGGTGAGCTGGCTGCTTTTTCTTTTATATGATAAAGGCTAAATATACAGCTAAGAGGTGATATTCATAGCCTGGGAAGATCCATGGGTATTGACCCCTTCCTAGGATATAAACAGTTGCCCCCAGTCACTGGTTTTCCCTCTCTGGCGCAGAAAATTGCATAGGAGCACATGCCATTTTTTTTTCAATTTTATTTTTAAATTAAAACAGATATTACGCTGAAGGCCGGGGTCACACTTGCGAGAAACTCGCATGAGTCTCGCACCTCAATACCTGGCACTGCCGCCGGTACTCAGGACCGGAGTGTATTTCTATACAGCTGAATGCTCCGGTACAACTGCCGGCGGCAGTGCCGAGTACTGAGTTGCGAGACTTGTGCTAATTTCTAGCAAGTGTAGTCCCTGTCTCAAACAAGATTTTGTGTGTGTGTGTGTTTGTCTAACTCTTTACGTACCATTTTATTATGTTTATTACTAAGCAGCATGTTCATTCTTTGTGCGGAATCGCGGGGATTCCGCACACATAGGAATGCATTGATCCGCTTATTTCCCGCATGGGGCTATGCCCACCATGCGGGAAGTAAGCGGATCATGTGCGGTTGGTACATAGGGTGGAGGAGAGGAGACTCTCCTCCAGGCCCTGGGAACCATATAATTGTTTAAAAAAAAAAAAAAAAAAGATTTTATCATTTTTAACAATATATCTTTTTTTACTATTGATGCTGCATAGGCAGCATCAATAGTAAAAAGTTGGTCACACTTGTCAAACACTATGTTTGACAAGTGTGATCAACCTGTCAATCAGTTTTCCAAGCGATGCTACATATAATTTGGAAAACGCTAGCATTCTGCAAGCTAATTATGCTTGCAAAATGCTAGTGTTTAGCGGGGATACGCATGCCATTCTGCATGCGCATTTCCCGCGGCAGGAGCTGCAGAAATTCCGCGGCAATTCTGCAATGTGTGCACATAGCCTTAAAATGATAAAATGAAATCATGAAATCCATCTTGTGGTTGTTTAACCCCTTCATGACACTAGCTTTTTTCGTTTTTCGCTCCCTTCATTCCCAGAGCCATAACTTTTATTTTTGTCAATATGGCCATGTGAGGGCTTATTTTTTGCGGGACAAGTTCTACTTTTGAACGACACATCGTGTACTAGAAAACGGGGGGAAAAAATCCAAGTGCTGCGAAATTGCAAAAAAAAAGTGCAATCCCACACTTGTTTTTTGTTTGGCTTTTTCGCTAGGTTCACTAAATGCTAAAACCGACCAGCCATTATGATTCTCTAGGTCATTACAAGTTCATAGACACCAAACATGTCTAGGTTCTTTTTTATGCAAGTGGTGAAAAAAATTCCAAACTTTGCTAAAAGAAAAAAAAAAACGGGCGATTCTGAACACGGTGATACCAAATATGTGTAGGTTTGATTTTTTTTTTATGGTTTTATTTTGAATGGGGTGAAAGGGGGGTGATTTAAACTTTTATATATTTTTTATTTTTTTCATATTTTTTTAAAACTTTATTTTTACTTTTGCCATGCTTCAATAGCCTCCATGGGAGGCCAGAAGCTGGCACAACTCGATCGGCTCTGCTACATAGGAGCGAAGCATAGATCGCCCCCCATGTAGCAGAATTACAGGCTTGCTATGAGCGCCGACCACAGGGTGGCGCTCACAGCAATCCGGCATCAACAACCATAGGTCTTTAACAGACCTCTGGTTGTCATGTCTAGGCATCATTGACCCCCAATCACGTGACGGGGGTCAGCGATGCGCTCATTTACGGCCCGATGGCTGTAAGCGCTAGTTAAATGCCGCTGTCAGCATTTGACAGCGGCATTTAACTAGTTAATAGCGGCGGGTGATTCGCGATTCCACCCGCCGCTATTGCGGGCACAGGTCAGCTGTTCAAAACAGACGACATGTCCCAGGCTTTGAGGTAGGCTCACGACTTGGACGTACTATCATTTTCAGTTAATGAGACTCTTGTGCTGCTGGGTGGTCCTGTGTTTTGTTTGGGGGGGTCTATATGTGGTGTTCTGCTTACATATTCATCTGTATGGCTTCTGACAAGTCGCTGATCCTTCACTGACCTGCCCCCTATTTTACATACTGCATATATGATGATGTGTTTATAAAAAAATACAATTACATTTAGCAAAATGGCGCCAGCGAACTAGAATGTAAAGCATTATGGCTAAAAAAAAGGTCAGGTAAAAAAAAAATTACCTTCATCAAAATGGCGCCATGAGCGCTGTAGCGTCTCTTGTTTTCCGATAGATGCTACTGTGCATGCACGGCTGTCATTTTACTGCAGCCACATTTTTTTTCTCAAGCAAAATGGCGCCGCGAGTGCAATTATGTTAGAGAAAAAAAAATTTGGCTGCAGTAAAATGAGATAAATGCTACTGCGCATTCTCCCCCGCCATTCTGATGAACGTAATTTTTATTTTACCCAGCAATAGTATAGGCATAATGCTTTGCTAGTAATAATGCTTTGCTCAGGCGCCTACACTTTGCTCAATGTAAATGGATTTTTTTTTTTTATAAACACACCATAGTATATGCAGTATGTAAAATAGGTGGCAGATCACTGCAGGATCAGTGAACTGTCAGAAGCCATACAGATGAATATGTAAGCAGAGCATCACAAAGCACCCCCAACATCACGTGAATCTCATTAACTGAAAACTACAAATAGAGATTAAACAACTATCAAGGTATCATTTTTATGAGTATAACAGCGCCAACCTGTGTGCCAGTCCCTGAGGGGAAAAAAAAAAGTCTTCACTTGAGGTATTGATGCCAAATCCCTCTGAAACAGAATAGCCAGGGAGGGAGTTGAGCCGACAATTTTGCTTCCTATCAGGATTGTAAGGAAGAGAGCTACATTGGCAAGGAAAAATTATAAGCGAAATACTAGTAGACTCACACCAGGGTCACTCCATGTCAAGTGAACTAATGAATATTACCACTATATTTTTAATTAATTTGAGAATTTGTTCATTGGTAATACCGTGTTAGAGGTTGCAAAATGCAAAGAAATTTTTTTTAGTTTTTTAATTTTCAAGGTTCTGAAAAAACGTGAATTTCTGAGTTGCATGACTTTCGCCTCATAACTCAGGTAAAAAACAAGATGAAGAAATGGGAAAAACACCATTTAACTCAGAACAGCACAAGCTTTAAACAGGTATGTCACAAGAGTACACTTGTTAATATTTTATCCAATGTGGAATGAAATGCAAAATTTCAAATGCATTTCTAAAAAATCAATAGGATATTAACTTTGCAAAAAAAAATAAAAAAAAATCACATGTGCCATCTATGCTCCTAGCCACATCTGTACCAAATTTAAGTTGGGCTCTCAATGGGATCATAAGTAAAAAAATAAAAAAATAACAAAAAAACCCATATATAAACAGCCAATCTGTCAATTCAAAAATCTTGAATTCAGACCTGTTCAGATTTTTTTTTTTTTTTTTTTTAAATATAGAGGGCGGGAGGGATGCTTCACCTGCTTCTTCACACTAAGAACAGCTAACTGGACTGAGATAAGCTTTATAAATACTTAAATGTTCCCACTCAAACTGCTCTCCACAAATCCAGTCACATCTCCCAGATCTGCCCAGTGAGGCTTCGTGCACACGTTGCGGATTTCCTGCGGATCCGCACCGTTTTTTTCCATACAAAAACGCTGCAGATCCGCAAGTGATTTACAGTACAATGTAAATCAATGTAAAAAAAAAAACCAATGCTGCGCTAATGGTGCGGAAAATTCCGCACGGAAAAGCTGCAGATTAAAAGAAGGAGCATGTCACTTCTTTTGTGCGGATCTGCAGTGTTTCTGCACCCATCGACTTGCATTGAGTCAGGCATTGACATTGAGTCAGCTGTTTTGAAAATTGGTGTAGTGAATGTCCAGCTAGCAATCTGACTAAAGCAGGAAAGAAAGATGAAAGAGCGCCTCTACATCCTATCCATTCTCACAAACCAAACAAACTAGTAGCTCTGGACCATGTGACACTTGCTCCTTCTCGTTCAGGCTACACTTAAGGGCAGTCTCACACGTCCAGATAATTCCGGTACCGGAATTATCCGTGTCCGTGTGCCCGTGCGTTTCTGTGGCACATCAGTGTGCCGCCCGTGTGCCACACGGAGCGTGCAGGAGACAGCCCTAGAGATAACTAGAGATAAGCGCTGTCCCCGGCATCTGGTGCTGAAGCTGCCATTCATATCTTCTCTGCAGCAGTGTTTGCTGTAGAGAAGATGTGAAAAATCCTTTTTTTTTGTTCATGTTTAAAATAAAGATCCCTGTCCCCACCCCCCTCCCAACCCCTGTGCGCCCGCCCACTGTTATTAAAATTCTCACCCGGCTCCCTCGCAGTTTCCTGTCCTCGCCGCACCTTCTCCTGTATGAGCGGTCACGTGGTGCCGCCCATTACAGTAATGAATATGCGGCTCCACCCCTATGGGATGGATCTTTATTTTAAACACGAACAAAAACAAAAAAAAAGGATTTTTCATATCTTCTCTACAACAAACGCTGATGCAGAGAAGATATGAATTGCAGCTTCAGCACCACGTGGGGGGGGACAGCGCTTACTGTAGCGCTGTCTCCTGCATGGCACGCGGACTGCACCCGGACAACGTCCGTGTGCGGTACGTGTTTTACACGGACCCATTGACTTTAATGGGTTCGTGTAATACGTGCGCTCCCACGAACACTCACATGTCTCCGTGTTTTGCACACGGACACTCGGTCCGTGAAAACACGCTGACATGTGCAGAGACACATTGATTTGAATGTGTCTACGTGAGTCTGTCTCCGGTACGTGAGGAAACTGTCACCTCACGTACCGGAGCCACTGACGTGTGAAACCGGCCTAAGCGCTTACAATAGTGGATCACTATTCCAAATGGATTGCTGTTATACCTGTCAAAGATCTCGCTGCACGTACGACTGCCATCACATTTTACCATGAGTATGTGAAACACTATGGATGTCCAAAAGCTGTCCTCACAGATGGTGGACCAGCCTTTGAGTTTCAACTATTTCATGAACTTTGCCAATTTCATGAGTGCAAAAAGCTAGGAACAACAGCTCACCATCCTCAAGGAAATGGCCTTTGCAAATAGGTAAATCAAACCTTCATCAATATGTTACGTACTGCTTCGGTCACCAAACAAGCTGAATGGCCTGAATTACTTGATGAACTAGTGGAAATCTACCATTGTTCTAAAAGTTATTCACTAGTGATGAGCGAGTATACTCATTGCTCGGATTCTTGGAGATTTAGTTTCCATCGCCTCAGCTGAATGATTTACAGCTGATAAACAGCTTGAATACATGTGGGGATTCCCTAGCAACCAGGCAGCCCCCACATGTACTTAGGCTGGCTAGTAGCTGTAAATCATTCAGCTGTGGTGATGAAAACTAAATCTCTGAACACTAACAAATACTTGGAGATCACCCGAGCGTGCTTGGGAAAACCCGAGCAAAGAGTATACTCGCTCATCACTATTATTCACCTTTATACCTCATGTTTGGAAGACAAGGTCAACTACCGAAGGACTGTGCACTAGGAATTCAGGTGCCAGATTCCATGAACTCTTTGCCAAAAACTGATTGGGTTTCTGAACATCAGCGTAAAATGCTTGAAGCGCAAGAGATTGCGGATTGTTGCATGGTAGAAGCTCAAAGAAGTCAAGGAGAATAAAACTTGCGAGCTCGGTGGAGATTAAGTATGGATGAAGAAGTTTCACCGTTTGGGAAAGCTAGATCCACTCTGGTAAACAGAACCAAACACCATTAAAGCCATTCCATACCCTGAATCGGATGTCTATGAAGTACAAAAACCAGGAAGAATTCCGCAATTTGTTCATCGCAATCGCTTGAAAATTTGCATTAAAGAGGAGCTGCCAAACCAGCCTACACTCAATAGCGGATTGTGCCTACTTAGAGTGGGTACGGAAATTATTCAGACCCCTTTAAAGTTTTCACTCGGTTTCATTGCTGCTATTTGGTAAATTATTATTATTCATTATTATAGCACTATTTATTCCATGGCACAAGTACAGAAGATAGGACCCTGCCCGAGAGGGCTCACCGTCTACAGTGGATGGGTGAGGATACACTAGGAGAGGGCAAAGCTGGTTGTGTGGCGGTTCAGTAGACTGAGGTTCACTGCAGGTTGTTGGCTTGTTGGAAAACGTGCGTCTTCAGGTTCCTTTTGAAGGTTTCTGTGGTAGGCGAAAGTCTGATGTGTTGGGATAGAGAGTTCCAGGGTATGGGGGAAGTACGGGAGAAGTCTTGAATGCGGCTGTGGTAAGAAGAGATCAGAGGAAAGTAAAAAAAGGAGATCTTGAGAGGATCAAAGGTTGCGTGTAGGTAAGTACTGGGAAACCATGTCACAGATGTATGGAGGAGACAAGTTGTGGATGGCTTTGTATGTCATAGTTAGGGTTTTGAACAGGAGCCTCTGGACAATAGGAAGCCAGTGAAGGGTTTGGTGCTGGGGAATAACAGGGAGACCGGTGGATTAGTCAGGCAGCCGAGTTTAGGATAGATTGCAATAGTGCAAGAGTGCTAGAGGGGAGACCAGAAAGTAGGAGGTTGCAACAGACGAAGCGGGAGATGATGAGGGTGTGCATGAGCGTTTTTGCAGTTTCCTGGTCAAGGAATATACGGATCGGAAAATATTTTTGAATTGGAGTCGACAAGAGGAAGCAAGGGCTTGGATATGTGGCTTGAAAGAGGGCAGAGTCGAGGATCACCCCGAGGTACCGAGCATGCGGGACTGGGGAAAGTGAGCAGCCATTGACATTGATGGATGGGTCTGGTGGAGGGGTAGAGTGAGATGGGGGAAAGATGATGAATTCTGTTTTGTCCACGTGTACAGTTTTAGAAAGCGAGCAGAAAAAAAAAAGATGAAATAGCTGACAGACATTCTGAGATTTTGGTCAGTAAGGAGGTGATGTCAGTTCCAGATAGGTAGATTTGAGTGTCATCGGCATAGAGCGGATACTGCAAACCGTGGGATTCTATGAGCTGTCCCAGGCCGAAGGTGTAGATGGAGAAGAGTAGGGGTCCTAGAACTGAGTCTTGGGGAACACTGACAGGCAGGGGGTGAGGTGAGGAGGTGGTGTGGGAGAGGGAGACACTGAATGTCCGGTCTGTTAGACATGACAAGATCCAGGATAAGGCCAAATCTGTGATGTCAAGAGATGAGAGAATCTGTAACCAGAGGGAATGGTCCACAGAGTCAAAAGCAGAAGACAGGTCCAGGAGGAGGACAGTAGTGTAGTTTGGCTTTGGCGGCTAATAGGTCATTGGTGACTTCAGTTAGGGCAGTTTCAGTTCCAACTTCAAAAAAGTTCATTTTTTCTCATTAATGTACTCTCTGCACCCCATCATGACTAACCCCCCTCCAGAAATGTAGACATTTTTGCAAATTTATTCAAAAAGAAATACGAAAATATCACATGGACATAGGTATTCAGACCTTTGCTCAGTATTGAGAAGCACCCTTTTGAGCTAGTACAGCCATGAGTCTTCTTGGGAATGATGCATCAAGTTTTTCACACCTGGATTTGGGGGTCCTCTGCCAGTCTTCCTTGCAGATCCTCTCCAGTTCTGTCAGGTTGGATGGTGAACGTTGGTGGAAAGCCATTTTCAGGTCTCTCCAGAGATGCTCAAGTGGGTTTAGGTCAGGGCTCTGGCGGGGCCAGTCAAGAATGATCACAGAGTTGTTCTGAAGCAACTCCTCTGTCATTTTAGCTGTGTGCTTAGGGTCATTGCCTTGTTGGAAGGTCAACGTTTGGCCAAGTCTGAGGTCCAAAGCACTTTGGAAGAGGTTTTCATACAGGATATCTCTGTACTTGGCCGCATCCATGTTTCCTTCAATGGCAACCAGCCGTCCTGTCCCTTCAGCTAAAAAAACACCCCCATAGCATGATGCTGCCACCACGTTTCAATGTTGGGATTGTATTGGGCAGGTAATGAGCAGTTCCTGGTTTAAGCCACACATACCGCTTAGAATTATCACCAAAAAGGTCTACGTCTCGTCAGACCAGAGAATCTTATTTCTCAGTCTTCGAGTCCTTCATGTGTTTTTTAGCAAACTCTATGTGGGCTTTTATATGTCTTGCACTGAGGAGAGACTTCCGTTGGGCCACTCTGCTATACAGGCCTGACTGGTGGAGGGCTGCAGTGATAGGTGACTTTGCAGAACTTTGTAGAACTTTCTCCCTACATGATCTCTGAAACTCAGCCACAGTGATCTTGGGGTTCTTCTTTACCTCTCTTATCAAGGCTCTTCTCCCACAATTGCTCAATTTGTCTGGACGGCCAGGTCTAGGAAGACTACTTCTTCAAACATCTTCCATTTAAGGATTATGGAGGCCACTGTGCTCTTACGAACCTTGAGTACTGTAGAAATTCTGTTGTAACTTTGGCCAGATCTGTGCCTTGCCACAATTCTATCTCTGAGCTTCTTGGCCAGTTCCTTTGACCTCATGATTCTCATTTGGTCTGACATGCACTGTGAGCTGTAAGGTCTTATATAAAAAACAGGTGTGTGCCTTTCCAAATCAAGTCCTATCAGTTTAGTTAAACACAGCTGGACTCCAATAAAGGAGACCGCATGTGACTTAAATAGTGTGTCTGAGAAAAGAGTGAATACTTATGACCATGTGATAGTTTTTCTTTTTTAATAAATTTGCACAAATTTCTACATTTCTGTTTTTTCTTTTTTCAATCAACATGGGATGCAGAGTGTACATTAACCCCTTAAGCCCCGAGGGTGGTTTGCACATTAATGACCGGGCCAATTTTTACATTTCTGACCACTGTCCCTTTATGAGGTTATAATTCTGGAACACCAACGGATCCCGGTGATTCTGACATTGTTTTCTCGAGACAAATAGTACTTCATGATAGTGGAAAAATTTCTTAGATATTACCTGCGTTTGTGAAAAAAAACAGAAATTTGGCGAAAGTTTCGCAATTTTCCAAATTTGAATTTTTATGCCCTTAAATCACAGAGATAGGTCACACAAAATACTTAATAAGTAACATTTCCCACATGTCTACTTTACATCAGCACAATTTTGGAAACAAAATTTCGTTTTGTTAGGGAGTTATAAGGGTTAAAAGATGACCAGCTATTTCTAATTTTTACAGCACCATATTTTTTAGGGACCACATTACATTTGAAGTCATTTTGAGGGGTCTATATGATAGAAAATAACCAAGTGTGACACCATTCTAAAAACTGCACCCCTCAAGGTGCTCAAAACCACATTCAAGAAGTTTATTAACCCTTCTGGTGCTTCACAGGAAATTTGGAATGTTTAAAAAAAAAAAAAAACATTTAATTATTTTTCCACAAAAAATTTAATTCAGCTCCAATTTGTTTTATTTTACCATGGGTAACAGGAGAAAATGGACCCCAAAAGTTGTTTTCCAATTGTCCTGAATACCCAGATACCCCATATGTGGGGGTAAACCACTGTTTGGGCGCATGGCAGAGCTCGGAAGGGAAGGAGCAGCATTTGACCTTTCAATGCAAAATTGGCTGGAATTGAGATGGGACTCCATGTTGCTTTTGGAGAGCCACTAATGTGCCTAAACATTGAAACCCCCCACAAGTGACACCATTTTGGAAAGTAGACCCCCTAAGGATCTTATCTAGATGTGTTGTGAGAGCTTTGAACCCACAAGTGTTTCACTACAGCAGCGGTCCCCAACCTTTTTGACCTTGAGAGCCACATTCAAGCACAGAGAGGGTCACGAGCCACATTCAGCTCCTGAGAGCAACATTCTGCTTCTGTCCTCCTCAGAGTTGTGTCAACCAAAGCCACCATTCTGGGTATAATGATAACCGAAGCTTTTCCACAGAAATCACTCCAAAGCAGTACACTGAGATCCAGAAGTTCCCACAATGGCCCAATTCAGTATTATCCCATCAAGGACTCCTAAGGCTGGGTTCCCATTGCGTTATGGGACCGCGTTAAACGGACAGCGTTGCACGGCGAAATTAACGCCGTGCAATGCGGCCGTTAACGCGCCCATTCACGCTAATGGGAACGCGCTACACTAGCGCGTGCCATGTTCGGCACGCGCTAGCGACGCGCCGGAGATTCCTGGCGCGCCGCGGACGCTGCTTGCAGCGTCCGAGGCGCGCCCGCTGTCCGTTCCCCGCTCTCGCAGATCGGGGATCTGCGAGAGCGGGGACGTTACCGCGACCCCATAAAAAACATTGCGTTAGCGCAAACCGCTAGCGCTAAACGGATTGCACTAACGCAATGTGACCCTAGCCTAACACACTGTTGCATCCAGCTTCAAGAACCTCCTCTAATAGGTAATATAATCCTCCAGCACACCATACCTAAAACATCTCTAAACCCTTAAGACCAGTATATGTGCATGCAGATCTGATCATCTGTGCTGGGCTACTCAAAAATTTACAATTTTGAGATGTACTCTTCATATCTGTTTGCTAGACCTGGAACTAATGCACCAAGCTGGCAGACAGTCGCGAGCCATAATTCCTGGGACCGCGAGCCACATGTGGCTCCTGAGCTACAGGTTGGGGACCCCTGCACTACAGTTTATGACGCAGAGCCATGAAAATAAAAATTCTTTTTTTTTTCCACAAAAATTATTTTTTATCCCCCAGTTTTGTATTTTCCCAAGGGTAACAGGAGAAATTGGACCCCAAAAGTTGTTGTCCAATTAGTTCTGAGTAAGCGGATACCCCACATGTGGGGGGAACCACCGTTTGGGCGGATGGCAGAGCTCGGAAGGGAAGGAGCGCCATTTGGAATGCAGACTTAGATGGATTGGTCTGCAGGCGACACGTTGCATTTGCAGAGCCCCTGATGTACCTAAACAGTAGAAATCCCCCACAAGTGACCCCATATTGGAACCTAGACCCCCCAAGGAACTTATCTAGATGTGTTGCGAGAACTTTAAACCCCCAAGTATTTCACTACAGTTTATAACGCAGAGCTGTGAAAAAAAAAAATCATTGTTTTCCTACAAAAATGGTTTCTTAGCGCGCCCTCCCCCCCAAATTCTTATTTGGAATGCAGACTTAGATGGAATGGTCTGCAGGCGTCACATTGCGTTTGCAGAGCCTCTAATTTACCTAAACAGTAGAAACTCCCCACAAGTGACACCATTTTGGAAAGTAGACCCCCTAAGGAACTCATCTAGATATGATGTGAGAGCTTTGAACCCCCAAGTGTTTCACTACAGTTTATAACGCAGAGCCGCGCAAATAAAAAAAAAATTTTTTCCCACAAACATTTTTTAACCCCCATTTTTGTATTTTTCCAAGGGTAACAGGAGAAATTGGACCCTAAATATTGTTGTCCAATTTGTCCTGAGTATGCCGATACCCGATATGTGGGGGGGGAAACCACCGTTTGAGCGCATGGCAGAGCTCGGAAGGAAAGGAGCATCATTTGGAATGCAGACTTAGATGGATTGGTCTGCAAGCGTCACATTGCGTTTGCAGAGCCCCATATGTACCTAAACAGTAGAAACCCCCCACAAGTGACCCCATATTGGAAACTAGACCCCCCAAGGAACTTATCTAGATGTGTTGTGAGAACTTTGAACCCCCAAGTGTTTCACTACAGTTTATATCGCAGAGCCGTGAAAATAAAAAATCTTTTTTTTTCCCACAAAAATTATATTTAGCCCCCAGTTTTGTATTTTCCCAAGGGTAACAGGAGAAATTGGACCTCAAAAGTTGTTGTCCAATTTGTCCTGAGTACGCTGATACCCCATATGTTGGGGTAAACCCGTTTGGGCACACGGGAGAGCTCGGAAGGGAAGGAGCACCGTTTTACTTTTTCAACGCAGAATGGCTGGAATAGAGATCGGACGCCATGCCGCGTTGGGAGAGCCCCGATGTGCCTAAACAGTGGAAACCCCCAATTCTAACTGAAACCCTAACCTAAACACACGCCTAACCCTACCAACCATAACCCTAACCAAACCCCTAACCCTGACACACCCCTAACCCCAACCGTAAATGTAATCCAAACCCTAGCCCTAACCCTAACGGGAAAATGGAAAAATACATTTTTTAAACTAAGGGGGTGATGAAGGGGGGTTCGATTTACTTTTATAGCGGGATTATTTATGATTGGCAGCCGTCACACACTAAAAGACACTTTTTATTGCAAAAAATATTTTTGGGTGTTACCACATTTAGAGAGCTATAATTTTTCCATATTTTGGTCCACAGAGTCATGTGAGGTCTTGTTTTTTGCGGGACAAGTTGATGTTTTTTATTGGTAACATTTTCGGGCACATGACATTTTTTGATCGCTTTTTATTCCGATTTTTGTGAGGCAGTATGACCAAAAAACAGCTATTTATGAATTTCTTTGGGGGGGGGGGGGGGGGGGCGTTTATTCCATTCTGCGTTTGGTAAAATGGACACTTAAAAGACCTTTGGTGACATCATTGTAACAGTACTGAAGTCACCAAATGTCCTCAAAAAGTCTTCACCTTGGAATAGAAACACTGAGGGCTTTAAGAGAGTGGGGTCTCCAGGGAACAAATTTTTTTCTTTATTGCTAATTTTTTTAGTCTGGAAACTGGGACATCCATAAAAGCCTGAGATAAAGGGAAAATCTGCACTCTCTATAGTGACAGAAGTCATAGGTTTGCTATATCGGGCAGCACCGTTACTTATGTACACTTCCTAACTCTCGCTAAGCACTATGTTGATGGCACAAAGACAGAAGTGGTGATAAACCCACCTTGAACTTCTCCCCAGGGTCTGTAGCTGTATCTGACAGTTAGGGTGCGTGTCCACCATCTGTAATGACAGCACTTTGGACGGAACGGAAAATCCGCTCCGCCCAAAGAGCCACCCCCTTCTGTACGCACGGTGATTCCGGATGTAATCATTGCACACATATGGAATCTCCACACCCTATACATAGGGTCCTGTCATTTATTTTGCAGCAACGGAGCATCACCACAAGGTAAACAGACATGCTGCATTCTAAAAAGATGTGCCGAATGTCCGTAAAAGCAGGGCTGCCGAATGCTTGTTCGCACGCACAGTGGAGACAGGATTGCATAAAACGCTGTGGCTGTACACAGCGTTCAGTCCACATCTAATCCGGATGTAATCATACCCTTAGGGTCTAGACCAGTTCTTGCTAAATTGCAGAAGCTTTAACCCAGCATTTTATATTTTCAATGGCATAGGGTTAAAGCCCTAAAGAAAGAGCTATTTATGGTGCTTTATTGTTATTCGATGAATTACAAAAGGTATAGGGTGCATTACACAAATAGGCATAAATTACCTATAGATGGGTGCAGCACCATGCATGAACAGAAATGTGCCAGAAAAAAAAAAAGTGTCACTTCCCCTGACTAAGCTGCCTCCGCAGCAATACGCGTGGGGTCTATCCCACCTCTCCCTGGTCCCGGGACTGTTTTTCCCTCATTATGGACATTCCTGACTTTTTGGCTTGATACTCTGCTTGACATAGGTGATATACACTGATTCCCTACAGCTCTTATTGGTGCTTTCACCTTAATGATTCTTTAGTTACTTTATTTAAATTTTGCCTATAGGCTACCACCCCTTCATTCATAGGCTATCATACCTGAGGCTGTTTATCACTTTAATTGTCCACTTATATTATAGTCTTTATTGACTTTTCTATGGATTAATCCCAGGGATGTGGTTGTGCTGTCTTTGTATTGTTTTTTAAATGTTTTAATCATTTTTGGGTGTTTCTGTATGTCACGGAGTTAATAACTTTATACCTTTTTGCAAAAAAAATATTTTTTTCTGCAGTGCACCATTTCCATACATTGACTTTTTTCTTTTTCTTGCTTATTGTTATTCGATGAAGACATGATTAGTTATCTGTAGAGATGAGTGAATAGTTTTTCAGGTCCTTGGTCCAGTGGCTATATCAGTATGCCATGGCCGCCGGACAGGAACTTGGTTAACTGTCCCCTACCTACAGATATACCCACTTCCTCTTTTGATCTGCCATCCTGGCATGTCATCATCATTGCAGTGTGATGCACACTCTTCATTGCATTAGGACACCTAATCAAGAGGAGCACGGGATGTCAGCAGGTCGGAGGATTTGACGCCCATGGAGTAATTGTGTGGAAGCTGAACAAGTCATGCAAATCAATTCGCTCATCTCTAGATATACAGGATATTTGTGACATTGACACATATTGACAGCCGCCACACCAGAATCCTGCAGTTATACTTCAAAGGAACATTTCAGGACAATTGTCACCAACATTGGTACTGTTGTGCCACTGATTTCATTAGTAAAATAGTCTTGACAGGTTCACTTAAACGGAACTATCCACATTTGTCCCTTTTTATAAGAATTTTTTGGTAATCCATGTTTTAGTTAAATTCATTAGTTTAGGCTCTGTTCAAATCTGTATTGTTTTATGTATTTTCCTTTAATAATTCCATTTTGCTCTACCATAAGAGCAAGATAACTAGCTACGGTAATTTGTCTGGTAAAATGTCCAGTCATCCTAGTCAATAAGCTACATTGGGGGCAAAGTGTGCTGTTCTAATTTGTTCAGCATTCTTTCCTTTCAAAATGGTGCACTTAATACAGATGTGAACCCTATAGTGGAACTGGGGAGAGGCTCCACTTGTAGCAGCTGAAATGCTTACATATAAAATGCAATGATATTACAGATTAGGTTTAAGCAGGCCATACACATTAAATAGCTTTCAGACAAGCTCTTGTGTTCCGTCAACCTCCAATTCTCATACATATGCTTGTATTCTATATGAAAGAAGAATAGGATTAATACATGGCTAATCCTTCCAGAAAAAAAAAAATAGCAAGCATGTTGAACTCCCAACAGCCTGATCCTTCTGTTTTTGACACTTGCAGTTGAACGGTCTCAACACACACAAGATGACTGATGTGTTTGGCTTCATCCTCGGGCCATTTTCAGTTTTTTCATTTGTTTTTTGCTCACTTTCTTCTCAAAGTCATAACCTTTTTATTTTTCCATAAATATGGCCATATGAGGGCCTTTTTCTGGGACGAGTTGTACTTTTGAATGACACCATTGATTTTACCATTTTGTGTACTGGAAAATGGGGAAAAAATTCCAAGAGTAGTGAAATTGCAAGAAAAAGGGTAATTCCACAATTTTTTTTTAACCATGTTCACTAAATGCTAAAACTGACCTGCCATTATGATTCTCCAGGTCATTACGGGTTTAAGTGGTAAAAAAAAAAAAATTGCATCATTTTCCATAGCATCTCCATGTTTCAGGATCTGGGGCTAGGTGACGTTTTATTTTTTGGAATGCCAAGCAGACATTTATTTATACCATTTTTGGGTTTATACAATGTTTTTCTTGCTTTTTAACCCCTTAGTGACAGAGCCAATTTTGTACTTAATGACCAAGCCAATTTTTACAATTCTGACCACTGTCACTTTATGAGGTTATAACTCTGGAACGCTTCAACATATCCCACCGATTCTGAGATTGTTTTTTCGTGACATATTGTACTTCATGTTAGTGGTAATATTTCTTCGATATAACTTGCGTTTATCTATGAAAAAAACAGAACTATGGGGAAAATTTTGAAAATTTTGCAATTTCAAACTTTTAATTTTTATGCCCTTAAATCAGTGAGTGGTGTCACACAAGTAATACTTACTAAATAACATTTCCCACATGTCTGCTTTACATCAGCACAATTTTGGAAACAATTTTTTTTTCTTCGGAAGTTATAAGGGTTAAAAGTTGACCACCGATTTCTCATTTTTCCAACAAAATTTACAAAACCATTTTTTCTTTTTTAGGGACCACCTCACATTTAAAGTGAGTTTGGGGGTCAATATAACAGAAAATACCCAAAAGTGACACCATCTAAAAACTGCAAGCCTCAAGGTGCGCAAAACCACATTCAAGAAGTTTATTAACCCTTCAGACGCGTTACGAGAACTAAAGCAATGTGAAAGGAAAAATTGAACATTTTCCCTTTTATTTAACAAAAAAATTACCGTATTTTTCCGACTATAAGACGCACTTTTTCCCCCAAAAAATTGTGAGTAAAATGGGGGGTGCGTCTTATAGTTGGAAGGTAGGCTTACCGGCATTGTGGCAGCGACAGAGGTGCGGGGATGATGTGGCGCGGTGATCGGTATGGCATGAGCAGGGTCCTGTCCACATTTGAGGTGAATCCGTGGCCCGGTATTGAAGGAGAGAAGCAGAGCTGGGTGAGTTACGGTTTTCCCGGTGGTGGCAGCCATCTTCCTGAGGCCGCGCGTGCGCAGATTGAGTTTTCTGCTTCCTCGCACTTCAGGAAAATGGCCACGGGAGGCCGCACGTGCGCAGATAGAGATCGCGGCGGCCATTTTTCTGAAGGCGAGTTCGCAGCTTGAGATCTCGGCTTCAGGAAAATGGCCGCCGCGATCTCCATCTGCGCACAAGCGGCCTCCCGCGGCCATTTTCCTGAAGCCCTGGAAAGCAGAGTACTGAATCTGCGCACGCACAGCCTCAGAAAGATGACTCACCCAGCTCTGCTGCTCTCCTTCAATACCGGGCCGCGGATTCACCTCCAATGTGGACGGGACCCTGCTCACGCCATACTGGTCACCACGCCACATCATCCCTGCACCTCTGTCGCCGCCACAATGCCGGTATGCCCGCCGCCACCGGGAAAACCGTGACTCACCCAGCTCTGCTGCTCTCCTTCAATACTGCCGTGGCGTCACCTCAAATGTGGAAGGGACCCTGGCTGCCGCCACCTGAGGATGTGACCACACATCTGCCGCCACCACAGCACTGCCGCAACCTCCCCATGGACACCAGGCCATGGCGTCGCCCACCTAAGCAGGATGGGACCCTGCTCAGGTGCACACCGTTCCGCCCACCGCACCTCAGCATCACCTCACCTCTGCCACCACCATGCCTCCTGTGACCCTGCTCTCCCACTGCCTGCCCTCAGGTAAGAGATCTTAAATTCGGACAATAAGACGGACCCCCATCTTATAAAAAAATCTTTTTTTCTGCAATTTTCACCCCAAATTTAAGGTGCGTCTTATGGTACGGTGCGTCTTATAGTCCGAAAAATACGGTACTTTGGAACCAATTTTTTTTTTTTATTTTCACAAGGGTATCAGGGGAAAATGGACAAAATTTGTTGTGCAATTTCTCCTAAGTACGCAGATACCCCATATGTGGGGAAAAGCCACCGTTTGGGGTGCATCGCAGGGCTCAGAAGGGAAAGAGCACCGTTTGACTTTTTGAACACAAAATTGGCTGGAATCAATGGTGGCGCCATGTCGCGTTTGGAGACCCCCTGATGTACCTAAACAGTGGAAACAACCCAACCCTAACCCCAAAACAACCATAGCCCTAAAACATCGCTAGCCCTAATCCCAACCCTAGCTCTAATCCCAACCCTAATCCACCCCTAACCCCAACACACCCCTAAAACTAACCCCAAAACACCCCTAAAACTAACCCCAAAACACCTCTAACCCTACCCCCAAAACCCACTTTAGCCCAACCCCAACGGGAAAAATGGGGGAAAAAAATTGTATTTCATTATTTTTCCCTAACCAAGGAGGTTATAAAAGGGTTTTTTTTTTTACAATTTTTTATTTTAATCACCATGATAGACTATCAGGGTGATCAAAATCAACCAATAGTAAAAATGTCCTATTGTTGCCGGGTGCCAAACGGCAGATCTCAGCAAGCGCACTGCACACGTGCTTGACATTTTCCCCCGGAACAAGATGCCGGCGGCCAGGGGGACATCACGGGGGCAAGCAGGGACACCACAGGTAGTAAATAAAGGTAGATGTCCCAGCTCCTTAAACTAATTCTTTTATTGTAGACACATTAAAACATGAAGTGCGGCTTTATCCTCATAACGTAGAGCGCACAGAACCACCGACAGTCCAGCAACGCGTTTCGTTCTACTAGGATCTTTTTCACAGCTGAATTCATTATGGTCACATGTTAATCTTATAACCCATATGCACCAATCATATTCTCGATTTATATCATGTGATTACGTATATCAAGGTCCTTGAGAAATATTTTTACCCTTTTATATCCTTGACCGCAAAACATTCTATAACCTATCAAAACATTGATATATATAACATTTAAAATACACATATTACACAACACATCAGTATTGAAACATTATCTAATTTCTTTTGTTTAATCCGTCGGGGTATCGCATCCCCAGGTAATATATCCATAATGCCTCTCTATTTAGAAGACGTCTTTTACAATCACCTCCTCGCCAAGAACTTTTAACCACTTTACCCCCAAGGGTGGTTTGCACGTTATGGACCGGGCCAATTTTTACAATTCTGACCACTGTCTCATTATGAGGTTATAACTTTGGAACGCTTCAACGGATCCCGGTGATTCTGACATTGTTTTCTCGTGACATATTGTACTTCATGATAGTGGTAAAATTTATTTGATATTACCTGCGTTTATTTGTGAAAAAAACGGAAATATGGTGAAAATTTAGAAAATTTCGCAATTTTCCAACTTTGAATTTTTATGCAATTAAATCACAGAGATATGTCACACAAAATACTTAATAAGTAACATTTCCCACATGTCTACTTTACATCAGCACAATTTTGGAACCAAAATTTTTTTTTGTTAGGGAGTTATAAGGGTTAAAAGTTGACCAGCAATTTCTCATTTTTACAACACCATTTTATTTTAGGGACCACATCTCATTTGAAGTCATTTTGAGGGGTCTATATGATAGAAAATACCCAAGTGTGACACCATTCTAAAAACTGCACCCCTCAAGGTTCTCAAAACCACATTCAAGAAGTTTATTAACCCTTCAGGTGTTTCACAGGAATTTTTGGAATGTTTAAATAAAAATTAACATTTAACTTTTTTTCACAAAAAATTTACTTCAGCTCCAATTTGTTTTATTTTACCAAGGGTTACAGGAGAAAATGGACCCCAAACCTTGTTGTACAATTTGTCCTGAGTACGCCGATACCTCATAAGTGGAGGTAAACCACTGTTTGGGCGCATGACAGAGCTTGGAAGCTAAGGAGCGCCATTTGACTTTTTAATGCAAAATTGACTGGAATTGAGATGGGACGCCATGTTGCGTTTGGAAAGCCACTGATGTGCCTAAACATTGAAACCCCCCACAAGTGACACCATTTTGGAAAGTAGACCCCCTAAGGAACTTATCTAGAGGTGTGGTGAGCACTTTGACCCACCAAGTGCTTCACAGAAGTTTATAATGCAGAACCGTAAAAATAAAAAATCATTTTTTTTCCCACAAAAATTATATTTTTGCCCCCAATTTTGTATTTTCCCGAGGGTAACAGGAGAAATTGGACCCCAAAAGTTGTTGTGCAATTTGTCCTGAGTGCGCTGATGTGTGGGGGGGAACCACCGTTTGGGCGCATGGGAGGGCTCGGAAGGGAAGGAGCGCCATTTGGAATACAGACTTAGATGGAATGGTCTGCAGGCGTCACATTGCGTTTGCAGAGCCCCTAATGTACCTAAACAGTAGAAACCCCCCACAAGTGACCCCATATTGGAAACTAGACCCCCCCACGAACTTATCTGGATGTGTTGTGAGAACTTTGAGCCCCCAAGTGTTTCACTACAGTTTATAACGCAGAGCAGTGAAAAAAAAAAAATCTCTTTTTTTTCCCACAAAAATTATTTTTACCCCCCAGTTTTGTATTTTCTTAAGAGTAACAAGAGAAATTGGACCCCAAAAGCTGTTGTCCAATTTGTCCTGAGTACGCCGATACCCCATATGTTGGGGTAAACTCCTGTTTGGACACACAGAATTGTCTGGAATTGAGATCGGATGCCATGTCGCGTTTGGAAAGCCCCTGATGTGCCTAAACCGTGGAAACCGCCCAATTATAACTGAAACCCTAATCCAAACACACCCCTAACCCTAATTCCAACGGTAACCCTAACCACACCTCTAACCCAGACACACCCCTAACCCTAATCCCAACCGCAAATGTAATCCAAACCCTAACTGTAGCCTTAACCCTAACTGTAGCCTTAACCCTAGCCCTAACCAAAACCCTAGCCCTAACCCTAGCCCTAACCCTAATGGGAAAATGGAAATAAATAAATTTTTTTAATTTTTTTATTTTTCCCTAACTAAGGGGGTGATGAAGGGGGGTTTGATTTACTTTTATAGCGGGTTTTTTAGCGAATTTTTATGATTGGCAGCCGTCACACACTGAAAGACGCTTTTTATTGCAAAAAAATATTTTTGGCGTTACCACATTTTGAGAGCTATAATTTTTCCATATTTTGGTCCACAGAGTCATGTGAGGTCTTGTTTTTTGCGGGACGAGTTGACGTTTTTATTGGTAAAATTTTCGGGCACGTGACATTTTTTGATCGCTTTTTATTCCGATTTTTGTGAGGCAGAATTACCAAAAACCAGCTATTCATGAATTTCTTTTCGGGGAGGCGTTTATACCGTTCCGCGTTTGGTAAAATTGATAAATCACTTTTATTCTTCGGGTCAGTACGATTACAGCGATACCTCATTTATATCATTTTTTTATGTATTGGCGCTTTTATACGATAAAAACTATTTTATAGAAAAAATAATTATTTTTGCATCGCTTTATTCTGAGGACTATAACTTTTTTATTTTTTTGCTGATGTTGCTGTATGGCGGCTCGTTTTTTGCGGGACAAGATGACGCTTTCAGCGGTACCATGGTTATTTATATCCGTCTTTTTGATCGCGTGCTATTCCACTTTTTGTTCGGCGGTATGATAAAGCGTTGTTTTTTGTCTTTAATTTTTCTAAAGGTGTTTACTGAAGGGGTTAACTAGTGGGACAGTTTTATAGGTCGGGTCGTTACGGACGCGGCGATACTAAATGTGTACTTTTATTGTTTTTTTTTTTTTTATTTAGATAAAGAAATGTATTTATGGTAATAATATATATATATATATATATATATATATATATATATATATATATATATATATATATATATATATATATATATATATATATATATATATATATATATATATATATATATATATTTTCATTATTTAGGATTTTTTTTTTTTTTTTTTTTTTACACATTTGTAAAAAAAAATTTTTAAACTTTTTTACTTTGTCCCTGGGGGGGGACAATACAGATCGGTGATCTGCCAGTTTGCACAGCACTCTGACAGATCACCGATCTGTCTCAGAGCACTGCAGCGTTACCAAGTGCCTGCTCTGAGCAGGCACTTGGTAAGCCACCTCCCTCCCTGCAGGACTTGGATCCGCGGCCATCTTGGATCCGGGACTTGCTGCAGGAAGGAGGTAGGAGACCCCCGGAGCAACGCGATCACATCGCGTTGCTGCGGGGGTCTTAGGAAAGCACGCAGGGAGCCCCCTCCCTGCGCGATGCTTCCCTGCACCGCCGGCACATCGCGATCATGTTTGATCGCGGTGTGCCGGGGGTTAATGTGCCGGGGGCGGTCCGTGACCGCTCCTGGCACATAGTGCCGGATGTCAGCTGCGATAAGCAGCTGACACCCGGCCGCGCTCCCCCAGTGAGCGCGGCCGATCGCCTATGACGTACTATTCCGTCCTTGGGAAGTAGGGCCCACCCCACATGGACGGAATAGTACGTCTAATGGCAGAAAGGGGTTAATTTGCTCAATACCTGAGAATATTAAGGATGACATATTGCTGTTGTGATGAATAATAAAGTGCTTTGCAGCCATAGAAATATTACGTGTATCTTTACCATTGTTTCTTATATCTCTTATGTGTTCAGACAGTCTTGTCTTTAATTTTCTTGTAGTACACCCAATTTATCTTTATTGACAACTAGTACATTCTATTTGGTATACTACATTTTTTGTGTTACAATTAACAAATTGATTTATATTATATGTTCTGTTGCCCTCCTGATTTTTGAATGTCTTTGTACTATGTGCAAATTTGCACATTTTACATTCGTTTGCTGCACACTTCACAAATCCCTTATACTTTTTTTTAATCAGATAATTTTTATTAAAGGGAACCTCTCACCCCGTTTTTTCAGATTGAGATAGAAATACTGTTAAATAGGGCCTGCGCTGTGCGTTACAATAGTGTATGTAGTGTACCCTGATTCCCCACCTATGCTGCGAAATACATTACCAAAGTCGCCGTTTTCGCCTGTCAATCAGGCTGGTCAGGTCAGGTGGGCGTGGGGAGATCGCTCTTTTCTTCCCCAGCTTTCCGTTGGTGGCGTAGTGGTGTGCGCATGTCCAAGTTCCGAATCCCCTGCGCGCACGTGAAGAAACAGCGCGCGATCTGCGCTATTGCCCCTGTCACCGGTGGGGGCGGCCATCTTCCTGGGGCCGCGCGTGCGCAGATGGAGTGCCGTCCCCACCGATTACAGGGGCAATAGCGCAGATCGCGCGCTGTTTCTTCACGTGCGCGCAGGGGATTCGGAACTTGGACATGCGCACATCACTTCACCACCAACGGAAAGCTGGGGAAGAAACAGCACTGTCAGCACGCCCACCTGACCTGACCAGCCTGATTGACAGGCGAAAACGGCGACTTTGGTAATGTATTTCGCAGCATAGGTGGGGAATCAGGGTACACTACATACACTATTGTAACGCACAGGTCCTATTTAACAGTATTTTTATCTCAATCTGAAAAAACGGGGTGACAGGTTCCCTTTAACAGTAGTCAAATTGGCAGACACAATTGTGTCAAAAGTCAGTGTTACTCACCGATAACGGTGTTTCTCTGAGCCCGTGACAGCACCACGGAGAGAGGGGATCCGCCCTTCAGGGACAGGAAACCTACAGATAAAAGGGCGGTACCTCTCCCTCGCATCAGTTTGTTTACAGAGCATCGGAGTACCTCCAGGTTAGTTACAACAGAAAACAACATATTATAACATTGCTTATTAGAGCAACACCGTGCCTATATTATGTTACGTTCGTTATATACTAGGTAGTAAGTGCTCACCGCACTCATGATGGGAGAGAATAAGCGGGTGCTATCATGGGCTCCGAGAAACACAGTTATCGGTGAGTAACTACGACTTTCTCGGTCTCCCATGACAGCACCATGGAGAGAATTGCAGAGACTAAGCTTAGGGAGGGACCACAGCCTCGAGAACCCTTCGCCCAAAGGTCAAGTCAGACACAGAGGCTAGATTTAATCTATAGGGTCTAAAAAAGGTTGATGGTGATGACCAGGTGGCCTCTTTGCAGATTTGCTCTATTGATACCTCTGACCTCTCAGCCCATGAGGTTCCTACTGCTCTTGTGGAATGTGCTTTTATACCATCCGAGATCGTATTCCCCGTAGATGAATACGCCATGTCTATTGCCTCCTTTATCCCCCTTGCCAAGGTACCCTTGGATGCACCGAATCCTTTTCTGGGACCCTGGAAACAGACAAACAAAGAGCCTTCCTTCCTATACTCTTGGGTGGATTCTAAATATTGGACTTGACATCTAAACTATGGAATTTTTGCTCTTTCTCATTTTTTGGGTTTGGGCAAAAGGACAGCAGGGACACTTCCTGTGACCTATGAAATTTGGATGCCACTTTTGGCAAATAGGCCGGGTCGGTTTTTAGAGTGACTCCATCACCTAATATTTTCGTAAAGGGTGGGTTAGCAGACAGGGCTTCAATGTCGCTTATTCTGCGTGCAGATGTTATAGCTACCAGAAGAATGGTCTTTAGTGAGTGTTTTTATGGGAATTGCGTCTATGGGTTCAAATGGAGGACCCGTTAGTGCAGAGAGGACTAGGTTTAGGTCCCACGAAGGTATTTTTTGAGTAACTAGAGGTTTTGATCTTGTTACCGCTTTAATAAATCTTATTACCCATGGATTGGCCGCAATATTTTGATTGTAGAGAGCACCTAGAGCTGCCACCTGTACTTTTAGAGTAGTGACAGCCAACCCTTGTTCCAGACCCTTTTGTAGGAATTCAAGAATCTTAATTGACGCCCCATCCTGGACTTTCACTTTGGAGACAAATAGGAATTTTCTCCAAATTTTCCCGTAGGCTTTAGTAGTAACATGTTTCCTACTTTTTAATAACGTAGCTACTAAGCTGTCTGAAAACCCCCATTCTTTTAATAGACTCCGTTCAAAATCCAGGCTGTTAAATGTAAGTTCGTCGCCTGCGGGTGGAAGATCGGTCCTTCGTGTAGTAGGTCTGGTATATCCGGTAGGATCCATGGGTCTGAGACCTATAGCATCTTTAACCAGGAAAACCATGTTCTTTTTGGCCAGAATGGAGCTATTAGGATCATTTTTGTTTTGTCCTCTCTGATTTTCCGAATAACTGCCGGAATCAGAATAATTGGAGGAAAAGCGTATGTCAGCTTGTGGGTCCACGGGATCAGGAAAGTATCTAGAGCCTGGGGATTCCCTTTCGGGTTCAATGAGCAAAACATGTTTACTTTTTTGTTTTCGAAATTGGCAATTAAGTCTATTGTTGGGGTCCCCCACATTTCTGTTATCTGGTTGAAGAGAGATTGGTTTAGGGTCCACTCGCCCTGTTTTAGCTGAGTACGACTAAAGTAATCTGCTTTTTTGTTGTTTGACCCCCTGAATATGTAGTGCAGAAAGGGATAGTAGATTTTCCTCTGCAAGACTGATAATTTTGTCGGAGGAATTCATCAGTGATCGATACTTTGTTCCTCCCTGGTGATTTATATATGCTACTGTCACTTTGTTGTCCGAAAAAATTCGGACATGATGTCCTCGAATGTAAGTCAGAAAAAATAGAAGAGCTCGATGCACCGCCAAAAGTTCTTTTTCGTTTGAGGATGCTGATGGTTCCTGGTCTGTCTAGCTTCCCTGAGCTACTCTGTCTCCCATGTGAGCCTCCAACCCCCTGGGACTCGCATCGGTTGTTATTACTCAAGATATTTTGCCATCCAAGGGATTCCCCTTGAAAGGTTCTGGTTTTCTCCCCACCAGAGAAGGGAATGAGTAACGGACAAATTTAGAGTGATGCGACCTTCTAAATTGTCTTTTAGTATTGACTGCATTTCCAGTATATGCCATTGAAGCTCTCTCGTGTGGAATTGTGTGAAAGGTACTGCTGGCAGGCATGAAGAGAGAGAGCCCAGTAGCAACATTGCCCTCCTTAGTGTCATGGAGGGATTGTGTAGGGTTCGCACTACCATACGCATTATGTTGTCCTTTTTGGAAACTGGGAGCCGGCATTCTTGAACATGGGAGTCTAATGTTAGTCCCAGAAACTCTTGAATTTGGCAGGGTTCTAACTTCGATTTTTTTGTATTTATGAGCCAGCCTAAGTTTGTCAAAGAAGTTATCACTCGGTCCCTCTGTTCCCTGCAACTTTGAGCCGAGTCGCTTGCAATAAGGAAATTGTCTAAGTAAGGGATTATTAATATATTTTGTTCCCTTATGTGAGCCATCATTTCCGCTACTATTTTTGTGAATATCTGGGGAGCTAATGATATTTCAAATGGGAGGGCTCTGTATTGGAAGCCATCCTGAGAAATTTTCGGGATGGTTTGTGAATGGGCACATGGTAATATGCATCGCTTAAGTCTAGCACGACCATGTAGCAGTTCGGGAAGAGGATTTTTATGGTGGATTTTATGGTTTCTATTTTGAACTTTTGGTTTTTACATATTTGTTCAGGTTTTTTAGATTTATTATCGTTCGATAAGAGCCATCCGGTTTTGGCACTAGGAATAATGGGGAGTTAAACCCCTTCCTATCTCTTGAGGGGAAATCTCCTGAATTACAGACTTCTGTAACAGTTGTAATTTTGTTTTCTAGTGCGGTTTGCTCCGCTGCTGAGGACCTGGTTTTCATTATTACATAATTTGGGGGGGGGGGGGTTAAAGGGAAAAAATCTATTTTTAGTCCAGACTGTATTAGATTTAGAATCCAAGAGTTGTTGGATATTTTCTTCCAGGCAGGAAGGAACGAAGTGAGTCTTCTCCCCACCCCGGGGAAAATGTCATTTAGAGGGTTTTTTGTCACAGGAGGTGTTGCCAAAAAGGAAACCCCTGTCCTTTCTTCTTCCTTCGTCCCACCTATTTTGTTCTCGGGGGGCCTTCTGCGAAAGAATCTCCGGTTCCAAAAGGACTATCTAAATAGAGTTGGTCCTAGGTTTGGAAACCCTTTCTTTTTATCTCCTGCTTTCTGCAGGATGTCATCCAAGGTCTCCCCAAACAAGAAATTTCCTTTGCATGGAATAGAACATAATTTGAGTTTCGTTTGAAGATCCCCGGGCAACTTTTAAGCCATAATGTTCTTCTGACTGCATTGGAGAAAGCTGCAGCTTTGGATGTTAAGTGTACAGAGTCCGCCGATGAATCTGCTAGGAACGCTGCTGCAGCTCTAATTTCAGGGATTGAATCTAGCATTTTATTTCTGGGAGAACCGTCTTTAATTTGTTTTTCCAACTGATCAACCCACACCATTAAAGATCTAGAGGTGCATGTCGCTGCTACAGCAGGTCTCAAACTACCCCCAGCCGATTCCCACCTCCCTTAAGAAAGGTATCAGCTTTTTTACCTAAAGGGTCTTTTAGGGTACCCATATCCTCAAATGGAAGAGCAAATTTTTTTGAGGCCTTGGCTACAGCGACGACTAATTAAGGCGCTTTGTCCAGAGTAGTAGATGCCTCCTCATCGAAAGAATACTTCCTTTTAAGAGAAGGTACTGAGGAATTTCTCCTATCTGGCTTCTCCCATTCTTTTTAATCAATGTTTGAATGTTCGTATTTAAGGGAAATGTTCTCTGTTTTTTCTGCCCCAGGCCACCAAACATTATGTCTTGAGCAGTTCTATCGGGACGGGGATCTTCTTCCCCCATAGTAGCTCTTACAGCTTTTACTAGGGCGTCTACCTCATCTAGTGTGAAGCAGTGACGGCCTAAATCCTCATCTGAGGAAGATGAGGAGGAATCAGATTTATTGGAATCAGCGTCCTCAGATGTAGACTGGTCAGAGTGGGAATATACCACCTAGGGGCAGCACGGTGGCGCAGTGGTTAGCACAGCAGCCTTGCAGCGCTGGAGCCCTGGGTTCAAGCCCCACTAAGGACAACATCTGCAAAGAGTTTGTATGTTCTCTCCGTGTTTGCGTGGGTTTCCTCCGGGCACTCCAGTTTCCTCCCACATTCCAAAGACATACTGACAGGGAATTTAGATTGTGAGCCCCAATGGGGACAGCAATGATAATGTGTGTAAAGCGCTGCGGAATATGTTAGCGCTATATAAAAATAAAGATTATTACCTCTTTTTTCTTATCTTTTCCCTTTTTGAAAGATGTGAGGGCACTCTGAACCTCAGATCTAATTATCGTTTTCAGTTCTGATGCAAAATCAGGTTTTTTTTTTTCACATAATAGGCGTTGTATACATGAGTTACAAAGCTTTGTGTTTCAGGCTACCGGCAAAGCTTTGTTACAGGTGGGACAAGATCTATTTTTCGTTTTCTCCAATCTCTTCTTTCCCTATTAAGGGAGAAGGAACCCCATTACAAAAAAATGAACTTTCTCGGAGGTCACACACCATTCAGACGTGGACGTAAGTACCGGTTCTGGAGGGGGGCAGGATCTGGTAGAGGAGAACCTTGAGATGGAGATTTGCTCACTGCAGCATACCTGCTCCGCTGCGTTGAGCGACTGCTGGATCCGCTTATCCTGGTCCCTTTAGGTTCCACTTGCTTTTTATGATGTTGGTGTTGCTGCCTAGGCTGCTGCTGCTCCAGCTCTTGCTGCGTGTTGCTATCCTCCATGTTTGCAGGGAGTTTGTGCAACAAGCATGTGTGCACCATCATCCTATTTGAATTTTCCGCCGCCTCCAGTGTCCGACGTCCTTTCCGGCCTCTACGTAACGTCCCGGGGAGAAGAACGCTACTGCACATGCGCGCGGCAATGACCCGGAAGTCCTACCGCATTTCCGGAGAGGTGGCCATCTTTGTGCACACGGATTGTGTGCTTGTCGGCACGGGAGCTTCGGGTGTCTGAGCGCCCCTACCTCCATCAGAGTGGCGGCGATTCTCCCCCCGCACCTCCGGAAGAACCCCTCGGTTCTAGAGATGGCGGCTTCGGGTACCGGACCAGCCGCGACAGGAGCCTCCTCGCTGCCGGAACAAGGCTGGCCGGCCCCGGTCCTTTGGATACGTCATCTCCTTTACAGGCACAGCGCCGAAAAAGGTTCCCCGTCAGGGACAGGAAACCAACTGATGCGAGGAAGAGGTACCGCCCTTTTATCTGTAGGTTTCCTGTCCCTGAAAGGCGGATCCCCTGTCTCTGTGGTGCTGTCATGGGAGACCGAGAAAAGGAGAATAAACAGGTTTACAAAAAGTTTTTGAAACAGTCCCCCAGTTCACCCCCTCCCCCTTACCTCCCCCTCCCTTAAAGCCTCTATAAAACAAGAATAGGACAATAGCATACATTGCTTACATAATAAAGCCACATTCCCTTGGAATCAGTTCCTCTCCATCCACGGGTTTCAAAGGTTTTCACACTTTTCCTATTTTTATAAATACCCTTTTCCATATTAATAACCATATCGGACTGTCCATAGAATTCCTGCAGAGTCAGCGGTACCTCACTCAACCAGTGCCTGGCAATTAGCTTTTGCGCAACATAGAATAATCTAGCTATGGCCACTTTATGATGATTTGGAACTCTGATCTCTTCAACATATCCCAAAATATATACAGTTAGGGCCAGAAATATTTGGACAGTGACACAATTTTCGCGAGTTGGGCTCTGCATGCCACCACATTGGATTTGAAATGAAACCTCTACAACAGAATTCAAGTGCAGATTGTAACGTTTAATTTGAAGGGTTGAACAAAAATATTTGATAGAAAATGTAGGAATTGTACACATTTCTTTACAAACACTCCACATTTTAGGAGGTCAAAAGTAATTGGACAAATAAACATAACCCAAACAAAATATTTTTATTTTCAATATTTTGTTGCAAATCCTTTGGAGGCAATCACTGCCTTAAGTCTGGAACCCATGGACATCACCAAACGCTGGGTTTCCTCCTTCTTAATGCTTTGCCAGGCCTTTACAGCCGCAGCCTTCAGGTCTTGCTTGTTTGTGGGTCTTTCCGTCTTAAGTCTGGATTTCAGCAAGTGAAATGCATGCTCAATTGGGTTTAGATCTGGAGATTAGCTTGGCCATTGCAGAATGTTCCACTTTTTGGCACTCATGAACTCCTGGGTAGCTTTGGCTGTATGCTTGGGGTCATTGTCCATCTGTACTATGAAGCGCCGTCCAATCAACTTTGCAGCATTTGGCTGAATCTGGGCTGAAAGTATATCCCGGTACACTTCAGAATTCATCCGGCTACTCTTGTCTGCTCTTATGTAATCAATAAACACAAGTGACCCAGTGCCATTGAAAGCCATGCATGCCCATGCCATCACGTTGCCTCCACCATGTTTTACAGAAGATGTGGTGTGCCTTGGATCATGTGCCGTTCCCTTTCTTCTCCAAACTTTTTTCTTCCCATCATTCTGGTACAGGTTGATCTTTGTCTCATCTGTCCATAGAATACTTTTCCAGAACTGAGCTGGCTTCTTGAGGTGTTTTTCTGCAAATTTAACTCTGGCCTGTCTATTTTTGGTATTGATGAATGGTTTGCATCTAGATGTGAACCCTTTGTATTTACTGTCATGGAGTCTTCTCTTTACTGTTGACTTAGAGACAGATACACCTACTTCACTGAGAGTGTTCTGGACTTCAGTTGATGTTGTGAACGGGTTCTTCTTCACCAAATTAAGTATGCGGCGATCATCCACCACTGTTGTCATCCGTGGACGCCCAGGCCTTTTTGAGTTCCAAAGCTCACCAGTCAATTCCTTTTTTCTCAGAATGTACCCAACTGTTGATTTTGCTACTCCAAGCATGTCTGCTATCTCTCTGATGGATTTTTTCTTTTTTTTTAGCCTCAGGATGTTCTGCTTCACCTCAATTGAGAGTTCCTTTGACCGCATGTTGTCTGCTCACAGCAACAGCTTCCAAATGCAAAACCACACACCTGGAATCCACCCCTGACCTTTTAACTACTTCATTGATTACAGGTTAACGAGGGAGACGCCTTCAGAGTTAATTGCAGCCCTTAGAGTCCATTGTTCAATTACTTTTGGTCCCTTGAAAAAGAGGACGCTATGCATTACAGAGCTATGATTCCTAAACCCTTTCTCCGATTTGGATGTGGAAACTATCAGATTGCAGCTGGGAGTGTGCACTTTCAGCCCATATTATATATATAATTGTATTTCTGAACATGTTTTTGTAAACAGCTAAAATAACAAAACTTGTGTCACTGTCCAAATATTTCTGGCCCTAACTGTATATCACAGGATCTCTTTCAATTGCACAGCCATAGGATTTTCCAATTGCTTCTCCCACATCCAACCAGTATGAATTCAATCTCGTACATTGCCATAACATGTGTAGAATCCCTGCCCCCTCGGATTGACACCTAGGACACTCGGAGGTCTGTCTCAGCCCTGCCGTATATAGTCTATCTGGAGTTCTATATACTTCTGTGAAGTACATATAATTGCGAAAGTCTACCAGTCTCATTAATGATAATGGGGGAATATACTCCATGATATCCTCCCATTTATCCTCCTCTATCCTTCCCAGCTCTTCCTCCCATTTCTCTTTTGCTTTAATAGGGAATCTATTAAGAAATGTATATAACAAATCACTATAAATAACCGAGACTACCCCTTTCGTTCCTCCCGTTGCACAGACATATTCTACCAGAATATCTATAAATTCCCATATCAACCGTTTTGCTCTGCGCAAGATAGGCATGTCTCAACTGTCCATATTGAAACCTACAGATCTCCTGCAACCCGTAACTCTCCTGCAATGCCTCAAAGGATAACAGTCCTTGTGCGTCCTGAATCTGAGCCATATATTGAATACCCAATGCTTTCCAATTTTTGAACTCCCCCATTTTAATAAATTCAGGTAATATTTCATTGTGCCATATTGGTGAAAGATTTGTTAAAAGTCCCACTCCCCTTGTCTTTTTAATTGTCTCCCATACCTTTTGAATCAATGTCAAGGTAGGATAAGCCGTTCCAAACTTCCTGAATCCCCCTACCTCCAATCCCTGAACCAATGGGTCCCGTCCCACTAACCAGACCAAAATCCATGGAACTGAGCCAAGTCCATTCATCTCTCTACAACTTCTCTTCTGCTGACCCTGTGCTGCCAAAAAATAGATCCAGTGATTCGGAAGGGCCAGTCCCCCCCATCTTTAGGCCTCTGAAGCAATTCCAGCCTAATTCTTGGCTGTTTTTCCCCCAAACAAGGTCTCGAAATATAGAGTTAATGGTGTGAAACCACTTTCGGGGCAACCAAACGGGGGAATTATGCAGTACATACAATAACTGGGGCATAAGAATCATTTTAATTAAGTTTATCCTTCCCACCACTGAAAGGTATAGTTTGCACCACGCCTATATTTTCTTCCTGCTCTGCACAGCACCACACGTCGGGGCCGACCTCCGTTGACCTCCCTCAGCCGCACAACACGTTATAAGCTCCCAGAGAGATCTAATCTTCAGGATAAATGCAGGGTCACAGCGGAGGAGCTCCAGAAGCCGACCGCTCAGAACAGGTGCTAGGCCATGCCCCCAAATCCCTTATATTTTACCCAACTTTGTATTTGGGGTTTGGAAAAAAAATATCCTGGAGATAATACACTTCCCGTTGGTGCTCGTCTAGACATATTATTAATTTCTGAATCTAGGATTTTCGCTATCGTATCATCTTCATACAAGATTGGCTAACATTTATATACAAAATATTTCTTAAGTCTTTAAATTGGGGACTGTAACGCAAACACACAAATGGTTTTTCACAGGTACCTTAGTTCTCGCTCTACTGATGAGTGATCACATGAGAGGAGAGAGAAATTAACCCCTTTACCCTCAAGGGTGGTTTGCACGTTATGGACCGGGCCAATTTTTACAATTCTGACCACTGTCTCTTTATGAGGCTATAACTCTGGAACGCTTCAACCGATCCCGGTGATTCTGACACTGTTTTCTCGAGACATATTGTACTTCATGATAATGGTAAAATTTCTTTGATATTACCTGCGTTTATTTGTGGAAAAAACGGAAATTTGGCAAAAATTTTGAAAATTTCAATTTTCGAACTTTGAATTTTTATGCAATTAAGTCACAGAGATATGTCACACAAAATACTTAAGTAACATTTCCCACATGTCTACTTTACATCAGCACAATTTTGGAACCAAAAATTTTTTTTGTTAGGGAGTTATATAAGGGTTAAAAGTTGACCAGCAATTTCTCATTTTTACAACACCATTTTTTTTTTAGGGACCACATCTCATTTGAAGTCATTTTGAGGGGTCTATATGATAGAAAATAACCAAGTGTGACACCATTCTAAAAACTGCAGCCCTCAAGGTGCTCAAAACCACATTTAAGAAGTTTATTAACTTTTCAGGTGTTTCACAGGAATTTTTAAATAAAAATGATACATACATGCTAGCCACCTTAGGGAGAGACCCAAGTTGGGCTAAATGTAGCGGGACGAAAGAGACCGAAAAGCCCTCTACTTAAAGGAAATACATAGTGGATGCTTTCCTGAAACGGAAAGTACTTGCAAGCAGCATAATACAAAGGATAGCAGGTTTACCCAGAATCCTTTGCAGTAGGCGGAGCTATGCAAATCATCTCTTTCCACCCCAGTCTAATCCACAGCGCTTGGAATCGCCAAGCGTGCAATGCTGCGGATTAGTTTCTAAATTTACACAGCCAACCAATTCCTACCTGTGGACACGTGTTTCGGGCTTTAGGCCCTCATCAGCACAGGGCTGGAATTGGTTGGCTGTATGGAGTGGGGCTCGGTGAGCAAGCGATACATACATGCTAGCCACCTTAGGGAGAGACCCAAGTTGGGCTAAATGTAGCGGGACGAAAGAGACCGAAAAGCCCTCTACTTAAAGGAAATACATAGTGGATGCTTTCCTGAAACGGAAAGTACTTGCAAGCAGCATAATACAAAGGATAGCAGGTTTACCCAGAATCCTTTGCAGTAGGCGGAGCTATGCAAATCATCTCTTTCCACCCCAGTCTAATCTACAGCGCTTGGAATCGCCAAGCGTGCAATGCTGCGGATTAGTTTCTACCAATTCCTACCTGTGGTTGGCTGTGTAAATTTAGAAACTAATCCGCAGCATTGCACGCTTGGCGATTCCAAGCGCTGTGGATTAGACTGGGGTGGAAAGAGATGATTTGCATAGCTCCGCCTACTGCAAAGTATTCTGGGTAAACCTGCTATCCTTTGTATTATGCTGCTTGCAAGTACTTTCCGTTTCAGGAAAGCATCCACTAAATAAAAATGAACATTTAACTTTTTTTCACAAAAAAATTACTTCAGCTCCAATTTGTTGTATTTTACCAAGGGTAACAGGAGAAAATGGACCCCAAACGTTGTTGTACAATTTGTCCTGAGTACGCCGATACCCGACATGTGGGGGTAAACCACTGTTTGGGCGCATGACAGAGCTCGGAAGCGAAGGAGCGCCATTTGACTTTTCAATGCAAAATTGACTGGAATTGAGATGGGACGCCATGTAGCGTTTGGAGAGCCACTGATGTGCCTAAACATTGACACCATTAAACAAGTGACACCATTTTGGAAAGTAGACCCCCTAAGGAACTTATCTAGAGGTGTGGTGAGCACTTTGACCCACCAAGTGCTTCACAGAAGTTTACAATGCAAACCGTAAAAATAAAACAAACATTTTTTCCCACAAAAATTATTTTTTACCCCCCAGTTTTGTATTTTCCCAAGGGTAACAGGAGAAATTGGACCCCAAAAGTTGTTGTCCAATTTGTCCTGAGTACGCTGATACCCCATATGTTGGGGTAAACCCCTGTTTGGGCACACAGGAGAGCTCGGAAGGGAAGGAGCACTGTTTTACTTTTTCAACGCAGAATTGGTTTGGAGAGCCCCTGATGTGCCAAAACAGTGGAAACCCCCCAATTATAACAAACCCTAATCCAAACACACCCCTAACCCTAATCCCAACGGTAACCCTAACCACACCTCTAACCCAGACACACCCCTAACCCTAATCCCAACCCTATTCCTAACCGTAAATGTAATCCAAACCCTAACCCTAACTTTAGCCCCAACCCTAACTGTAGCCTTAACCCTAGCCCCAACCCTAACCCTAGCCCTAACCTTATCCCTAGCCCCACCCCTAGCCCCAACCCTAACCCTAGCCCTAATGGGAGAATGGAAATAAATACATTTTTTAAATTTTTCCCTAACTAAGGGGGTGATGAAGGGGGGTTTGATTTACTTTTATATCGGGTTTTTTAGCGGTTTTTTATGATTGGCAGCCGTCACACACTAAAAGACGATTTTTATTGCAAAAAATATTTTTTGCATTACCACATTTTGAGAGCTATAATTTTTTCCATATTTTGGTCCACAGAATCATGTGAGGTCTTGTTTTTTGCGGGACGAGTTGACGTTTTTATTGGTAACATTTTCGGGCACATGACATTTTTTGATCGCTTTTATTCTGATTTTTGTGAGGCAGAATGACCAAAAACCAGCTATTCATGAATTTCTTTTGGGGGAGGCGTTTATACCGTTCCGCATTTGGTAAAATGGATAAAGCAGTTTTATTCTTCGGGTCAGTACGATTACAGCGATACCTCATTTATATCATTTTTTTATGTTTTGGCACTTTTATACGATAAAAACAATTTTATAGAAAAAATAATTATTTTTGCATCGCTTTATTCTGAGGACTATAACTTTTTTATTTTTTTGCTGATGTTTCTGTATGGCGGCTCGTTTTTTGCGGGACAAGATGACGCTTCCAGCGGTACCATGGTTATTTATATCTGTCTTTTTGATCGCGTATTATTCCACTTTTTGTTCGGCGGTATGATAAAGCGTTTTTTTGCCCTTTTTTTTTTCTGACGGTGTTTACTGAAGGGGTTAACTTGTGATATAGTTTTATAGGTGGGGTCGTTACGGACGCGGCGATACTAAATGTGTACTTTTATTGTTTGTTTTTTTATTTAGATAAAGAAATGAATTTATGGGAATAATATATATATTTTTTTCATTATTTAGGATTTTTTTTTCAATTTTTTTTACACGTGTGGAATTTTTTTTTTTTTTTACTTTTTTACTTTGTCCCAGGTGGGGACATCACAGATCGGTGATCTGACAGTGTGCACAGCACACTGTCAGATCACCGATCTGACTTACAGCACTGCAGGCTTCACAGTGCCTGCTCTGAGCAGGCTCTGTGAAGCCACCTCCCTCCCTGCAGGACCCGGATGCCGCGGTCATCTTGGATCCGGGTCTGGAGCAGGGAGGAGGTGAGCAGACCCTCGCAGCAACGCAATCACATCGCGTTGCTGCGGGGGTCTCAGGAAAGCCCGCAGGGAGCCCCCTCCCTGCGCGATGCTTCCCTGTACCGCCGGCACACCGCGATCATGTTTGATTGCGGTGTGCCAGGGGGTTAATGTGCCGGGAGCGGTCCGTGACCACTCCTGGCACATAGTGCCGGATGTCAGCTGCGATAGGCAGCTGACACCCGTCCGCGCTCCCCCGTGAGCGCGGCCGATCGCGCTGGACGTACTATTCCGTCCTTGGGAAGTAGGGCCCACCCCACATGGACGGAATAGTACGTCCATTGGCAGAAAGGGGTTAAATAGAAAATCTGACCTTTTTTGTGGTCACCGTTATACTGTTAATAATGACGATCGCAACACAGGGGTCGGTAAAAACCGAACCGAATCATGCTCTCTGGGGTCTCAGCTACCCCCGGCAGCCGAGACCCTGGAGAAATTCCAACTCTGGGGGAACTATACACGCTGTGGTATAAGTACCCTTAACTGCCGCCGTTAAAAAGCGCAACGGTGGTTGTTAAGTGGTTAATGCAATGTTATTAGAAAAAAAAACAATTCTGGCATTTTGATTTTTTCCTTGTTACACCGTTTACCGATTGGATTAATTGTTTTTATACATTGATAGATCAGATGTTTCTGAATGTGGCGATACCAAATATGTGTATTTTTAATTGTTTTATTTTGAGTGGGGCACATGGGAGGTATTTATCTTTTATATATATTTTTTTATTTTATCAGCCCTGCTCTGTGTAGCAGAAACGCTCCCTTGCTATAAGCGCCGATTGCTGGGCGGCACTCAGCTATCTGCAGAGACACGGGCACTGATGGGCGGGTTTGTTGCACGCACGCCTCCAGCACGAGCATATTGATTGACAGCGGCATATGGCAAAAATAAAACAAACAAAAAAAAAAAACTACAAATATTAGGTGAATACATGACCATAAGTTGCAGAATTCATTCAGTTGCAAAAAACAAAAACAAAAAAAAAGAATTTGTTTTTTGCAAGAGCACAAGAAAAAAAAAAAACATTTTGAGTTTGCACAAGACTGCAGCTTATCCTGTTTCTGTCAAACATGGCACTCAAGCAAACCAAATATCACAAAAACAATCTATATGACCAATCATCTCTTAAAGAGGTTTGTCCACTATTTGGAAAACCCCTTATTAAATGCCTGAATCTCGGGAGTAAAATAAAAACAGCCGATACTCACCCCCAACACCTGATTCTGTTCCTCCGATATTCGAGGGACATTTTTAGGCTACATGGACACTGCAATCAATGAGTGACCATTGATGGGCTGCTTCACTCTTCAACATTTGGATTCAACTTGGACATCTGAGTGACGTGTGAGAACTGCAACCCATTAGCAGCTGCTGATTGGAATGAAGCTGGTGTTTTCCATATTTTACACAGAGGACTCGGGTATTTAAGGATTTGATCAAGCACTGGAAAACCCCTTTAAGTCCCAATAGACAGTTGTTGGCTAAATGATCATTCAGCCGACACCTATCTTTCTTGAGTCCCCATTCACTGGAAAGATTATTTTGCCAAGTACTACTGCATTCTCCCTGAAAGTCGTTGCATTAATCCTCTGGCAAAGGGAACAGAAGGATCACCATTCAGACATGCTGGATCCTTATCTGTCTGTTGGGGAAGGTAACTTGAAGGCTAACATATACATTATGCTGCTGGCCGATCCCAGTGATGTTAGTCTAATATGTATAGCGGCCTTTTTATTCTGCTGATTGGCAGGAGCCATAAAAAGGTTGGGCCCACATCTACCAGAGATTGATAGCCTATTAATTTTGTATTGACATGAAACTGATTTAAATCCATCTGTGTGCTAGAGACGTAGAACTGTATTAGAATAGCAAAGCTATAACAGCTCTAAAGATATATTAATCAATTTTCAAATTTAAGACCTAAAAATTACATGATAGATAGCTGGAGAGTCAATTTCAGCTTAAAAAAGGTGTTTCAACATCAGATATTGATGGCTGTACCTTTCCATACTTTTGTGCATATAAACCAGTAAGCAGAGAGTGAAAGATGATAATGGTCTCATCCAAGTCCCATAAAAACACACGCTGGGGAAACAAAGAGAAATATATGAAACACAAGTTTGATAGTGTCTGTAGAACAGTCATACTTGTAAAAATTAATCCATGGGAAGAAAAGAAGCAAACGCAAGTAGATGACCAGAGACTAGTGTGGTGAATTAAAATGACTTTATGTATAGTGGAAACTTACAACAACCAAAAAAAAAAAAAAAAAACACACACTTCCAGGATAAAACTGCATCTCTCCATAGACTTTTAGTGTTAAAATTTATTTAAATAAATAAAAAGGTTTCCTCCCACAAACTATCAGTGCTTGTTCTCTGGTGCTGCACTAGAGAGAAGGCAGAAGCTGTGATGCAATGACTACAGTATATGACCACTAACCACTGGGCTCAGCAGTGATGACCAAAGCCACTGAGCCCAGTTGTCACACACTGAAGTCACATTGTCACTTCTGCAGCCATAACAACAACGACTAGAGGGAGCTGCAGCAGCTCAGTTTGTGAGCAAAGTTTTTTTTCCTCCTCACTAATTTCAGATAGGGTTGCATGGCAACTTGTTGAAATTTGACAATAAAATTACATGACTTTATGATTTCCTTTTGTGGAGAAGTTAAAGGGGTTGTACGACCGCAGGGACAGATAGAGTCCTGTGAACGGCAATCCCAGTAAGAATAAATAGAGCCGAGGTCTCTACTCCGATAGGGGAGAACTTCAAAATTGGGCACAATCACTTTAAAGACAGCATGCAAAGAGAATGCGAATTTCAGCAACGGGATCATGTATATGATCTTCAGAGACGGCAGCCTGTTTGGAACCACTCTCAATTAGCCATTTGAAGAAATCATTAATTGTAAATCCTCAGGCTGCATTTCCTTACCTCAAGATCGCTGTGCCGTGGAGATGAGGCATCAGCCTTCTTACCCTTCCCTCTAGTCTTTACACTCTTCTTACTCTGCTCTTCTGTCTCTTTGCTGCCCATTGCCCTCATCATTGCCTGTCCTGCAGTGGAGTCATCTATAAAGAAAAAACCATACTTCAGATAGACCAAAACACCACATTATTCTGCGTATTTAATAACTTTGCCATACCTGCCCATTTATTGGTGTAACCCCTTCATGAAGGAGCCGTTTTTTATTTGTTTTTCGTTACACTTATTCCCAGAGCCATAACTTTTTTATTTTTCCATGAATATGCCCATGTGAGGGCTTGTCTTTTGTGGGACAACTTGTACTTTTTAACACCACCAATGGTTTTATCATATTGTGTACTCGAAAACGGGGAAAAAATTTTTAAGTCCAGTGAAATTCCAAAGCAAAAAAAAGTGCAATTCCACAACCGTTTTTTGGATTTTTTGTACCATGTTCAACAACTGCTAAAACTGACCTGCCATTATGATTCTCCAGGTCATTACGAGTGTATAGACACCAAACATGTCTAGGTTATTTTTTATTTAAATGGTTTAAAAAATCCAATGTTTGGTAAAAAAAAAAAAAAAAAAAAAAAAATTGCGTCATTTTCCAATACATGTAGCATCTCCATTTTTCGGGATCTCTGGTTGGGTGAGGGCTTATTTTTTGCGTGCCAAGCTGAAATTTTTAATGATATTTTGGTGCAGATACGATCTTTTGATCGCCCGTTATTGCATTTTAATGCCATGTTGCGGCGACCAAAAGAGGTAATTCTGTTTTAATTTTTTTTTCTCATTACGCCATTTAGGGATTAGGTTAATTCTCTTTTATAATGATAGATATGGCAATTATGAATGCGATGATATCAAATATGTGTACGTTTTATTTTATTTTTATTGTTTTATTTTGAATGGGGGTAAAGGGGGGTGAATTGAACTTTTTATTTTTAAATATTCTTAAAAACATTTTTTTTTTTTTTTTTGCATGCTTCAATAGTCTCCATGGGAGACTAGAAGCTGCCATAACCCGAACGGCTCTGCTACATGTGGGCAATGATTATCAGATTGCCTGTTTGTAACAGAATTGCCGACTTACTATGAGCACAGACCACCAGGCGGTGGTCATAGCAATCCAGCACTGACAACCATAGAGGTCTACAGGAGACCTCTGGTTATCATGCTGACCCATCGGTGACAGTGTCAAGGATAGGCTGGATTTCCGTCGCGATTGCTGAAAGCACTCGTTAAATGCCGCTGTCAGAGCTTGACAGCGGTGTTTAATGGGTTAACAGGCATGGGTGGATGGCGATTCCACCCGCGGCTATTCTGGGCACATGTCAGCTGTACAAAACAGCTTACGTGTGCTGGAAAAGATGTGGGCTCAGTGCCAGAGCCCACATCAAATGGGAGACACGACATGCGCAGTACCAGTACAGCACATTTCGTGAAGGGGTTAATGACTTCTAATTCAGAATATTTCCAAGGTTAATCATTAGAGTATCAAAATTCTGAGGAAAGATGTCCTACAAACAAACTAATTTTAACCCCTTGAACCCTGAGCCTTTTTTCACCTTCATGATCAAGTCAATTTTCACAATTCTGACCACTGTCACTTTATGAGGTTATAAGGTTATAACTCTGAAAACTTCAACGGATCCCACGGATTCTGAGACTGTTTTTTTGATGACATATTGTACTTCATGTTAGTGGTAATATTTCTTTGATACGACGTTCATTTTTTTTTTTTCACAAATAAATGCAAATTTGGGAAAATGTTTCAATTTTCAAACTTTTAGTTTTTAAATTATTATGTCCTTAACCCCTTAATGACCGCCAATACGTCTTTTAACTGACCTGAGATATAAGAGAATAGCCTCCCCATACAGATGACAATCCAGCATGTGTCGGTTGTACACTATAACTGACAACTTGCTGTACCAGCCACGATCAGTATTTGCACCATCTAAATCTGTTTAACCCCTTAGATGCTGCTGTCAATAGTGACTACATCATTATAAATGGTTAACAGAGTGTGGGTGCTTCTTCTTTGTCACAATTGGTGCCCTCAGATCATGATTTTGTTGTCCTGATGTTTGCCATGGCAATTCATGACCAAATAGTGGCCTTAGAGTCTGTCGGCTGTAGTAATCTGTTTAGAAGTTAGCAACATTTAGGTGGTAAAAATACACATTTTCATTTCTGTCATACCACTTTGCATTAATTCCTGTAAAGCACCTGAAGGGTTAATAAACTACCTGACAGCAGTTTTCAATATGTTTAGGGGTGCTGTTTTTAAAATGGTATCACGTTTGTGGGTTTCCCAATATGTGGGACCTCTAAAGTCACTTCAAACATGGATAAGTCCCTAAAAAAATAAATTTTGTAAATTTCTTTGAAAAAATGAAAAATTGTTGCTACATTTTTAAACCTCCTAAAATGCTAACAAAATAAAATAACATTTTACAAATGGTGCTGATGTAAAGCAGACATGTGGGAAATGTTAGTCATACAACAGCAAACCATTAATAAATATCTGGATTAAAGGGATAATCATTCAAATTTAGAAAATTGCTAATTTTTTAACATTTTTCTAAAATTTTTGATATTTTTTATAAATAAACACAAAAAATGTTTAACAAAATTTACCATTATCATAAAGTATAATGTGTCACGAAAAAACAATCTCAAAATCACTGGGATTTGTTGAAGCGTTGCAGAGTTATTACCACATAAAGTGACACTGGTCAGATTTCAAAAATTTGGCTCGGTCACTAAGGGGTTAAACCAGATGGTTATGTCACACCAAATAGTTAATAAATAACTTCCCACATGTCTACTTTACATCAGCGCAATTTTTGAAACAATTTGTTAGTTAGGAAGTTATAATGGTTAAAAGTGGACGAGCAATTTCTTATTTTTCCAACAAAATTAACAGAACTTTTTTTTTCTTTAAGGAACCACAACATTTGGAGTGAATGTCAGGGGAGTCTATGACAAAATACCCAAAATTGACACCCTTCAAGGTGATCAAAACCACGTTCAAGAAGTTTATTAACCTTTCAGGTGATTCACAGGAGTTAATGGAATGTAGAAGGAAAAAATGAACATTTAACTATTTCCACAAATTTTTTTTTTTTTTTTACTTTAGACTAATTTTTTTTTTCTTTTTTCACAAGGGTAACATGAAAAGTGGACTCCAAAATTTGTTCTGCAATTTCTCCTGGGCATGCAAATACCCCATGTGTGGGGGAAAATCACTGTTTGGGCACACAGCAGGGCTGTGTGTCCCCAACTTTTTACTATTGACGCTGCCTATGCGGCATCAATAGTAAAAAATGTAATGTTAAAAATAATAATAAAAAAAAAAAAACCTGCTATACTCACCCTCTGTAGTCCCCTGAGCCGCTCGCGCCGGCCGCCATCTTCCATTGCAGGTTCTGGTGGCAGAAGGATCTTCCATGACGTCACGGTCGTGTGACCGCGATGTCATCACAGGCCCTGCGCGACAAGGACCTGCCATGACGTCACGGTCATGTGACCGCGACGTCATCACAGGCCATGCGCGCCTGCGCTACAAAGACCTGCCATGACGTCACGGTCATGTGACCGTGACATCATCACAGGTCCTGCGCTACTACCAACCCTGGGACAGGTACCTGCTGTGGACTACAAGGGCTTCCTCGGAAAGGTGAGTATATGTTTACTTTATTTTTTTCACCTGTGACAAACCTGGCTGGGCAATATACTACGTAGCTGGGCAATATACTACGGGACTGGCAATATACTACGTGGCTCTGTGATGTATACTACGTGGCTGGGCAATATACTACGTGGCTGGGCAATATACTACGTGGCTGGGCAATATACTACGTGGCTGGGCAATATACTACGTGGCTGGGCAATATACTACGTGGCTGGGCAATATACTACGTGGCTGGGCAATATACTACGTGGCTGGGCAATATACTACGTGACTGGGCAATATACTACGTGGACGGGCAATATACTACGTGGACATGCATATTCTAGAATACCCGATGTGCTAGAATCGGGCCACCATCTAGTCTACTATATAAAGGTAGGTGTGTGTGTGTGTGTGTGTGTGTGTGTGTGTGTGTGTGTGTGCGTGCGTGCGTGCGTGCGTGCGTGCGTGCGTGCGTGCGTGTGTGTCCGGGATTGGCATCTGCAGTCGCAGCTACAGCCACGAAATTTTGCAGTCACACGTCTGGACCCCGAGAGCGTCATAGGCTATGTTGTGAGGCGAAATTTTAACCCCGCGCTTTCCAATTCACCAAACAATTTTGCCCCTAGCTACATAATGGGGAAAAAAGTGAAAGGAAAAGTGTTGGAGGTGTCGCAGCTACAGCCACAAAATTTTGCAGTGTCATACGTCTGGACCCTGAGAGCGTCATAGGCTACGTTGTGAGGTGAAATTTTAACCCCGCGCTTTCCAATTCACCAAACAATTATTCCCCTATCTACATAATGGGGAAAAAAGTGAAAGGAAAAGTGTTGGAGGCGTCGCAGCTACTGCCACAAAATTTTGCACAGTCACACGTCTGGACCCTGAGAGCGTCATAGGCTATGTTGTGAGGTGAAATTTTAACCCCGCGCTTTCCAATTCACCAAACTATTTTTCCCCTATCTACATAATGGGGAAAAGTGAAAGGAAAAGTTTTGGAGGCAAATTGACAGCTGCCAGATGTGAACAAGGGGGACTTAAAGAATGAGAGCGATGGCGCAAAAGAGTATATACCGATCAGTTGCTAAGGTGGGGCCCCGACATGGGATACTCACCACACACGGGGATATGAACACACACAAAATGCGCCACACACTACCACGTGCTTGAACACATATATCACCCTCAGCACACATTTCACCACACATACACCAACCTCGCCACATAAAAGTCGAAACACAAAAGTCGCCGCTCAAAACTCGCCACGCGCAAAACTCGCCACATGCAAAAACTAGGCTCACGCAAAACTCGCCACAGGTGCAAAACTCACCTCATGGAAAACTCGCCAAACGCAAAACTTGCACACGCGGAAAAATTGCCACATGCACAAAATTTGCAACACATGCAAAAGTTGCCTTACACAAAACTTACACATACTCAAAAGGCACCAGACATAAAACTCACCACGCGCAAAACTCGCCATGCGCAAAACTTGCTGCACACAACTTGCTACACTAACCTGTCACATGCAACTCGACACACAAAAAGTTGCTACACGCATGTTGCCACTCAAAACTCATCTCACAAAAGTCGCTACATGCATGTCGCCACACACAACTCAACACACAACTTGACAAACGAAACTCGCCTTAAAACACACACAAGTCTGGTATTAGCCTTCAAAAATAAAAATCCGATTAATAAGCAGACAAACTACAAGAGCAACAAATGTACCATATAGGAAATTCAGCAGATGTCAGTCACATGACCTGTCTATTATGTGTATGTGTGAGCTAATATATACTGCCAGGGGGAGGGCTTCCTGTTGGCTGGGGATTTATCAGGCTGCCAATTTATCTTACAAATACTGAGGTAAAAATAGGGATTTTTGGTTACTCACCGTAAAATCCTTTTCTCAAAGACGCTCATTGGGGGACACAGGACTGTGGGTGTATGCTTCTGCCGCCAGGAGGCTGACACTAAGTAAACTTAAAAAAAAAAAATTAGCTCCTCCTCCATCGTATACACCCTGACACTGGCTACCAGAGACTCCAGTTTGGTGCAAAAAGCAGTAGGAGAACAAAAGAAAACACAAAAAATAATATAACAGCATAAATACAGAAACTTTATGTCTAGAAAAGATCCTACTGACTAATGTAATCAGATATAACCAAAGCAGCCATAAGGCTACCAGGGAGGGAGCTGTGTCCCCCAATGAGCGTCTTGGAGAAAAGGATTTTACGGTGAGTAACCAAAAATCCCTATTTCTCCTTCGCCTCATTGGGGGACACAGGACTGTGGGATGTCCTAAAGCAGTCCCTGGGTGGGAAAAATCACTCATCAGAAAAAGACATCCAGATAATGTTTGTCTATAAATGCGCCACTGCCGCTTGAAGAATTCTTCTACCCAGACTTGTATCTGCAGAGGTCTGGGAATGGACATTATAATGTTTGACAAATGTATGCAGACTAGACCAGGTCGCAGCCTTGCAAACCTGTTCTGCTGAGGCCTGGTGCCGAACGGCCCAGGAAGCCCCCACTGCTCTAGTCGAATGAGCCTTGATTCCGGCCGGAACCGTCATGCCCATGGAGCGATAAGCCTCCTGAATGGTCGCCCTTATCCATCTGGCCAGGGTAGATTTTGAAGCCGCGCATCCCTTCCTGCGACCCTGCGGAAGGACAAACAGAGCATCCGTCTGGCGAAAGGGGGCCGTATGGGAAACGTACCTCCTCAGAGCCCTCACCAGATCCAACGTATGGAGAGCCTTTTCTACACGGTGCGTAGGTGCCGGACAAAAAGAGGGCAGAACAATATCTTCATTAATGTGAAATGATGAAACAACCTTCGGCAAAAAGGATGGAGCTGGTCTGAGCACCACCTTGTCCTGATGAAATCGCAAAAAAGGAGGACGACAAGAAAGAGCTGCCAGCTCCGATACCCGTCTTATGGACGTTATGGCCACTAAAAATACAACTTTCCAAGAGAGAAACATCAAAGAAACCTCTTGAAGAGGCTCAAAAGGAGCGTCCTGTAAAGCCCTTAAGACCAGATTAAGGTCCCAAGCTTCCAAAGGAGTCTTATAAGGAGGGACCTTATGAGCGACTCCTTGGAAAAAAGTTCTGACTTGACGATTAGGAGCAATCCTGCGTTGGAAAAAGTACTGATAAAGCCGAAACCTGCCTTTTAAGGGTGCTCGGAGCCAGCCCAGAATCCAGACCTGCTTGAAGGAAGGATAGAATGTTAGGAACGGAGAAACGCAAAGGGGGCAGCCCGCGTTCTCTACACCAGGAAAGAAACACCTTCCAAGTGTGATAATAAATCCTGGCCGAAACGGACTTACGTGCACTGATCAAGGTATCAGCCACTTCTTGAGAAAAACCAGCCTGAGTTAAAACCCAAGATTCAACGGCCAGGCCGTCAAACGTAGGACCTCTGAGTTCTGGTGGTAGATCGGCCCTTGAGATAGAAGATCTGGCCGATCGGAGAGCCGCCAAGGAACCCCGGCTAGAAGTTGTACCAGGTCTGCATACCAGGTCCGTCGTGGCCAATCCGGAGCGATCAGGATGGCCGGCACTCTCTCTGATTTGATCTTCTTGATTACTCTCGGGAGCAGTGCCAGAGGAGGGAACAGATAAGAGAGATGAAATTGGTTCCAAGACAGTACCAGTGCATCCACGGCGATAGCCTGGGGATCTCGGTACCGAGAGACAAAACTGGGCACCTTGGCATTCACCTTGGACGCCATTAGATCCACGTCTGGAGTTCCCCAAAGATGGCATATCTGCAAAAATACCTCGGGGTGGAGAGACCATTCCCCGGAGGCTAGACCCTGACGGCTTAGGAAATCTGCCGCCCAGTTTTCTTCGCCCGGAATGTGGACCGCTGAGATCACAGAGTGATTTCTCTCCGCCCAGAGTAGAATCAGTTTTACCTCCTGCATGCTTGCCTTGCTGCGGGTGCCCCCCTGGTGATTTATGCAGGCTACCGCTGTAGCGTTGTCCGACTGAATCCGGACAGGGCGACCCACCAGAAGATGGTGAAAACGTAACAAGGCTAGCCGGACCGCTCGAATCTCTAAGATATTGATGGGGAGTTCTGATTCCCGAGGAGACCAGCGTCCCTGAGCTTTGTGATGGAAGAACACTGCTCCCCAACCCAGGAGACTGGCATCTGTTGTGACCACTAGCCAATTGGTTGGGGGAAAGTGCTTCCCCCTGAGAAGAGATGAGCTGTTTAGCCACCAAGCAAGAGCCTGTCTGGTCTGAAAAGACAACCGAAAATTGCGGTTGAGAGAGAGAGGATTTTTGTTCCATGCTGATAGGATTGCACGTTGGAGGGGTCGAAGATGAAACTGTGCAAACGGAACCGCCTCTATGGTTGCAACCATCTTTCCTAACACCCTCATCCCGGACCGAACCGTATGAGGGTATGGTTGTAGAAGGTTCCTCACTTCCCGCCGAAGGGCTAGGACCTTGTCCTGGGGAAGGATAGTTAAGGCTTGAGAGGTGTCGAAGGTCATGCCTAAGAAAGATTTTTTGAGACGGCCGTAGAGATGACTTCCTTAAATTTACCAACCAACCTAGACGGGAAAGGGTGTCCAGAGTGATGTCGACATTTTCCTTGCAAGACTGAAATGTCGGACCCTTGATCAGCAGATCGTCTAGGTATGGCAAGACAACTATACCTTGGGAGTGCAGAATGGACACCACAGTCGACATGACTTTTGTGAACACCCTGGGAGCGGAAGCCAGTCCGAAAGGTAATGCCGTGAACTGGAAGTGGATTGTTTACGGCAAACCGGAGAAATCTTTGATGGAGCGGAAAGATGGGAATATGAAGATAAGCATCCTGAATGTCTACTGAGGCCAAAAATTCTCCCTTTTCCAGAGAGGCGATGACCGACCGCAGAGACTCCATCCGAAAGTGTCGAACGCGGACAAACTTGTTTAAGAGTTTGAGATCTAGAATAGGCCTCACTGCTCCATCCTTTTTGGGCACTACAAAAAGATTGGAATAAAAGCCCTGGAATCTTTCTTCCTTTGGAACAGGAGAAATGACACAGCTGATACGGAGATACTCTATGGAATTGAACAAGCTTTGACGAAGAGATTTGCACTTGGGAAGACGGGATGGGAAGAACCGGGGAGGAGGAAGGCAGACCAGCTCTATTTTGTAACCTGAAGATATGAGCTCTGCCACCCACTGGTCGTGGATTACCTGAAGCCAGACCTGGCGAAATAAAAGTAGACGTCCGCCTACCCTTTTGGAGATGCCCGGAAGAGGCCTCCAGTCACTTGGCCGAAAATCTTTGCGTCCTAGATCCTCTAGATCTAGAAGACTGGGGACGCATTTTTCCCCCCTGACTGGCCGAATAAGGGGTCCGACCGTCTCGGTCCTGATTGGGCCGACCCTGCGCAGGAGAACCTGATGCTGGTGCCCATCTGACATAGCGATAGGTTCTAAAGCGAGCCTGAAAATGGCGCCGAAAAGGCTGTCTGGCCCTCTGCTGAGGAAGGAATTTTCTTTTCCCTCCTGTGGAGTCAGAAATGAGCTGATCCAGCTTTTCTCCGAACAAACGACCACTCTGATACGGCAGGGATGTAACAGATTTCTTAGAGGTAGAATCAGCCCGCCAGGACCTTAACCAAAGGGCCCTTCTGATGGCAATAGCATTAGAAGCAGCCGAGGAAGCACAATCTGCCGCATCCAGAGATGCGTTAATCAGATAGCTACCGGCCATAGCTACCTGAGAAGACATTTCAGCCAATTCTGCTGACACATTACCTTCCTGGAGAGCCTTAGATAATGAGTCAGACCAAGATATCATAGCCCTGGCAACCCAGGTTGCCGCAAAAGAAGGAAAAAGTGCTGAGCTTGAGGCCTCAAAGACGGAACGAGCCAAGCTCTCTATAAGACGATCCGTAGGATCCTTAATCGATGAGCCATTAGGGAGAGATAGTAACGTGTTAGAGGCTAAACGGGACACTGGAGGATCTACAGAAGGATTTTCTGCCCAATCACTACAAAGTTCCGAAGCAAAAGGATACCTAGCCTTCAGAGCCCTTTGCCCTGAAAAGCGTTTGTCCGGGTGCTCCCTATTGCGTCGAATGAGGTCCTCGAACTCAGGATGAGAGGAAAAAACCCTAGGGGCCCGTTTAGACCGCTTAAATGAGACCTTATGATCAGAGGAAGAGACGAGCTCATCTTCTATCCCCAAAGACTGATTGACAGCTTCAATTAGGCTGTCTACTGACTCCTGAAACCCAGGTTTATCAAAATTAAGAGACCCTTCTGACTCGTAGTCAGTCTCAACTTCACCGCTTTCTGCAGGGGAAGGAGAGCGAGATACGGAACTCCAGGATGCGGAAGCACCTGAGTGCCTGGGAGACGCTTTGCGAATCCGCTTTCCATGCGTCTGTCGAGTGAGAGCGCGCCCCCTGCAGGCCGCAGACTCCTGAGACCCCGAGGCCCTCTCTGAGACAGGCGGATTACCGGTCCCAACCGCCGGGGTCTGCAGTGATTTGATCGCTTCAGTAAGGGACGCCATGGATTGTGACAAGGACGTGACCCATTCCGGAGGAGCTACCACAGCATCTGGCTGAGGGACCGGAGCTGGAGAGACTACTGGAGGACTGGCAGGGGGGGGCTCCTGGACATGTTCAGGGTCACAGGCCTCACAGAGGCGATTACTTTGGGCGTGCGGAAAAAGGGCACTACAAGATACACAACTGGTAAAAAGAACCGTGTGAGTCTTAACCCTTCTAGACATAATGATCCGTAATGCTATACCCAGGGCCAGAGACTGGGAAAAAAGGAATGCTTCAGCCAGATGGAGGGAGAAGCACTTACCCCAGTCCTGTGTCCCCACGAGTACCGAGATGGATCCTCAAAGCATGATGCTGAGCCCAAAAGCGCTGTCTTATATGCATAGCAGGCCTTAGGGGGGAGGGACCGCCAAACGATGCTGCGGCCTGGAGCAGGCCCGAAGCCGGGGCCTCAATTTTTCCCCCCTTAGAGCGAGGAGAGCCGGAACCGGAAGTGACGCGCCGGAAGGGGTGGAGCCCCACAGCGCGGTCCGATGGCCGGAAGTCCCGGTTCCAGGAAGCTGCTCCACGCCCGAAGCGGCCAGGCAGAGCCGATGCCTCTGGGAGAACAGCTGATCCTAACGCCGCGCGCCGCCGGACCACGCTGCAGCGTATCTGCGCCACAGCGTCGCCCGACATAACGCCACAGCGCCGGACAACGCCGCAGCGCCACAGATCCAACGCCCCAGCGCCGGATCACGCCGCAGCGCAGCAGTCCCAACGCAGCAGCACCGGACCACGCCGCAGCGCCGCCACACCAAGACGCCGGCCTCAGCAGCGCTGAAAAAAAAGGCACCGCACTCCCGGAGGCCACAGCCGCCGGACCCCGCAGGTAATGCCAGGAGCCCCCCCATCATACCGCACTATCGAGGGGTAGAACCAATGACGGTGCAGGAACCCTATCTCCATTATCCCCAGGATAAGGAGAGGGACCGTCCACCACCCCAGCTAACACCGCAGGGGTGTAGAATTCAGGGGGGAACACACGGACATCTTACAGCCTGGAGTCTAGGTACCCCAGGGTGGTCAGGGCTAAGTCCGGTGAAGAATCCCACGTCGCGGGGAAGGATACGTGGAGAAAATCGCACGTACTTGCCCGTTGATGGTTTGGGGAGATCGGACCCTCAAAAAGGTCCGTCGCCCCTTCAATTCAAAGATGTTGAAAAATCGGGTCCATCGATCCAGGACCCAGAGATGTGCCTCCTTGAGACACTAAGCATGAACTGGAGTCTCTGGTAGCCAGTGTCAGGGTGTATACGATGGAGGAGGAGCTAATATTTTTTTTTTTAAGTTTACTTAGTGTCAGCCTCCTGGCGGCAGAAGCATACACCCACAGTCCTGTGTCCCCCAATGAGGCGAAGGAGAAATACTGAGCAAATAACGTGTTAACGAGGTCTAATACAGGAGATCACACAGGTATATACTATATACAGGGGAGATGACACACAGATATATACTATATACAGGAGAGATGACACATAGGTATATACTATATAGAGGAGATGACATACAGGTATATACTATATACAGGAGGAGATGACATACACGTATATACTATATATAGGAGGAGATGACATACAGGTATATACTATATATAGGAGATGACACAGGAATATACTATATACAGGGGAGATGACACAGCAGGTATATACTATATACAGGGGAGATGACATACAGGTATATACTATATACAGGAGATGACATACAGGTGTATACTATATATAAGGGAGATGACAAACATGTATATACTGAGGTGAAAATGAGGTGTGAGGTGAAAATGAAAAGGTGTGAGTGCAAAATGAGAGGAGTGAGGGAAAATAGTGTAGTGATCGGAAAATGACAGATGTGAGGTCGAAATGACAAGTGTTAGGGGGGAATGAGAGGAGTGAGGGAGAAAATGAGAGATGTGAGGGGGAAAATTAAAGATGTGATTGGGAAAATGAGAGGCGTGATGGGAAAATAAGAGAAGTGACGTGCTATAACTAACCACAGATATTTACCATGCCCAGGCAACGCCGGGCTCTTCAGCTAGTATTATATAAATATATTATTTCTGTACATATGGTCAAACTATGTAAGTATGTATCTATAATGTCTCTTCAATCTATATGTGTATCTATATATATAATTGCCTAAGGGTTTTTCCGTCTGTCTGTCTGTCTGTCTGTCTGTCCTGGAAATCCCGGCTCTCTGATTGGTCGAGGCCGCCAGGCCTCGACCAATCAGAGACCGGCACAGCATCGACGTAGAAATCCCGCGTCTCTGATTGGTCGAGGCCGCGACCAATCAGCAACGGGCACAGCGACGATGTCATAAAGGACGTAGAAATCCCGCGTCTGATTGGTCGAGGCCGCCAGGCCTCGACCAATCAGCAACGGGCACAGCGATGATGATGTCATAATGGTTGCCATGGCGACGATGATGTCAAAGGTTGCCTCGACCAATCAGCGACGGTCAAAGTCTGCCGCGAATTCTGGAATTATCATTGTCCATATACTACGGGGACATGCATATTCTAGAATACCCGATGCGTTAGAATCGGGCCACAATCTAGTATATATATATGTGTATATATATATACTAGATTGTGGCCCGATTCTAACGCATCGGGTATTCTAGAATATGCATGTCCCCATAGTATATGGACAATGATGATTCCAGAATTCGCGGCAGATTGTGCCCGTCACTGATTGGTCGAGGCAACCTTTATGACATCATCGTCGCCATTGCAACCATTATGACATCTACGTCGATACTGTGCCCGTCGCTGAATCAGAGACGCGGGATGTCTACGTCCTTTATGACATCATTGTCGCTGTGCCCGTCGCTGATTGGTCGAGGCCTGGCGGCCTCGACCAATCAGAGATGCAGGATTTCTACGTCGATACTGTGCCCGTCGCTGATTGGTCGAGGCCGCCTGGCGGCCTCGACCAATCGGAGAGGCGGGATTTCCAGGACAGACAGACAGAAAGACAGAGACGGAAAAACCCTTAGGCAATTATATATATAGATGATTGTCTAAGCGTTTTTCCGTCTGTCTGTCTTTGTCTGTCCTGGAAATCCCGCGTCTCTGATTGGTCGAGGCCTGGCGGCCTCATCATCATCAGCAACGGGCACAGCGACAATGATGTCAAAGGATGTAGAAATCCCACATTTCTGATTCAGCGACGGGCACAGTATCGACGTAGATGTCATAATGGTTGCCATGGCGACGATTATGTCATAAAGGTTGCCTCGACCAATCAGTGACGGGCACAATCTGCCGCGAATTCTGGAATCATCATTGTCCATATACTACGGGGACATGCATATTCTAGAATACCCGATGCGTTAGAATCGGGCCACAGTCTAGTATATATATATGTAAGAGGGATTTCTACGTCCTTTATGACATCATCGTCACTGTGCCCGTTGCTGATTGGTCGAGGCCTGGCGGCCTCGACCAATCAGAGAGCCGGGATTTCCAGGACAGACAGACAGACAGACAGACGGAAAAACCCTTAGGCAATTATATATATACTAGATTGTGGCCCGATTCTAACGCATCGGGTATTCTAGAATATGCATGTCCCCGTAGTATATGGACAATGATGATTCCAGAATTCGCGGCAGACTGTGCCCGTCGCTGATTGGTCGAGGCAACCTTTATGACATCATCGTCGCCATGGCAACCATTATGACATCATCGTCGCTGTGCCCGTTGCTGATTGGTCGAGGCCTGGTGGCCCGATTCTAACGCATCGGGTATTCTAGAATATGCATGTCCCCGTAGTATATGGACAATGATGATTCCAGAATTCGCGGCAGACTGTGCCCGTCGCTGATTGGTCGAGGCAACCTTTATGACATTATCGTCGCCATGGCAACCATTATGACATCATCGTCGCTGTGCCCGTTGCTGATTGGTCGAGGCCTGGCGGCCTCGACCAATCGGAGACGCAGGATGTCTACGTCCTTTATGACATCTTCGTCGCTTTGCCCGTTGCTGATTGGTCGAGGCCGCCAGGCAGACTTTGACCGTCGCTGATTGGTCGAGGCAACCTTTGACATCATCGTCGCCATGGCAACCATTATGACATCATCGCTGTGCCCGTTG